>NW_026020157.1:1602081-1997657 GCF_900185275.1 Solanum verrucosum
CTTAAATATTACTTGGCTATTTAGCGTTATTTATGCTAGCACTCACAGGTACATGCGTAAAATTTTATGGAATAATTTGCGAAGTATTAAGAATAACTATGATGGTAAGTGGCTAATATGTGGAGATTTTAACGAACTCCTTTATAATTCGGAAAAGAAAGGGGGTAACCCTCTTAATGCATCTAGAGTAGCTGACTTCCAAGAAGTTATTAACCATTGTGAACTCAATGATATGGGGTTTAAGGGGAGCCGATATACATGGTTGAATAAAATATTTAAGAAAAATAGCTCTTTTATTTTTGAACACCTGGATCATTTTTTAGCAAACAACGATTGGTTGGTGTGCTATTCAAATGCACAAGTACAACACTTGCCCAAGACTCACTCCGATCACTTCCCTCTTATAATGTCTCTGACCAGTAATCCCACTAGCATTAGGACCAGACCCTTTAGATTAGAAACAATGTGGACATCCCACCCGGACTTTATCAAAATTGTAAATCATGCTTGGAATTGGGATAAGAACCTACTGGGAGCAATGTCAAATTTGAATGCGATGTTACCAGTTAGGCAAAAATAACCTTTGACGATATATTCCATAAAAAAAATCTATTGAAAAGAAAACAGGGTAGACAAACCTCTCTGAAATATCCAGGTAGTAACTTCCTACTAGATCTCGAAAATAAGCTAATTTTTTATTATAATGAAATTCTAAAAAGAGAAGAAGATTATTGGAAACTTTGATCCAGAATAACTTGGCTTACCTAAGGTGATGCAAACACAAAATTCTTCCACACTACCACCCTAAATCAATGGAAGAGAAATGAAATATCATCCTTACAAGTAGAAGATGAAAGTTGGATAAGTAACCAACATGACTTAATATAATTCACAACCTCTTACTTCTTCAAGCAGTTTAATGCCAACCATAACCAGTCTACCCATAAATTTGAAACGCATGATCATAGATTATCCCAAGAAGAGCTCACCCTAACAGGAGACTCCCTAAGTGATGCTGAAATTACAAACACGGTCCTCTCTTTCCAGTCACATAAGGCACCTGGCCAGACAGGATCCACCCCTTCTTCTACCAAAGATATTAGGGGATAGTAGGACCATTGGTAGTTGCCTTCTGTAAGAAAGCTTGGGCGGAGGAATACATTAATCCAGAAGTTAACACTACCAATGTGTTCCTCATTCCGAAAAGTAAAATGCTTCAAACCTAAAGGACTTTAGACCTATAAGCATGTGTAATACAACTTACATAATAATCACCAAAGTTGTGGTTAATAGACTTAAACCTGTATTGAACAAAATTATAGGCCCTTGTCAAGCAAGATTCCTAAAATACAGGCAGGCTACTGATAACGTTATCATTGTTCAGGAAATAATCAACCACTTTTTAAAAAATGAAAGGGCAGCATGGAAATATGATAATGAAAATAGACCTAGAGAAGGCTTTCGACAAACTAGAGTGGTCCTTTGTGAAATATACTTTACATTATTTCAACTTCCCTTTAAATATCATCAATCTCATTATATCTTGTATTTCATCTAGTAGGAATGCTATCTTGATAGCAAGAACTAACTATTTTGAACCTAGTCGAGGAATTAGACAGGGCGACCCCATGTCACCCTATATATTCATACTATGTATGGAAGTACTTTCAAGGAAAATTAATAGTGAGGTACTACATAAAGAGTGGAAACATGTACGGGTTGCAGGAAAATGGCTGAAATTATCTCACCTTTTCTTTATGGATTACTTAGTACTGACAAAGAAAGCAGAGTTAGACACATGTATGCCAATAAAATACACTCATGGAATTACATGAGTGGTCAAAGTATAAAAAAAAAAGTGGTCAAAGTATAAACCACTCCAGATCAAAAGATATATTCTCGATAAATTATGGAGGTACCCAAATACACAATAGAGATCAGAAAAAGCAACAGTTTTGGAAAGTATTTAGGATTCCCAATCTTTCACCAAAAACCTACAACACATGACTTCCAATTCATTATAGATAACTTACAATCCAAGCTCGCTAGTTGGAATTTTTTTTTCTTAACATGGCAGGAAGAACCACCCTATCTAAGTCGTCCCTTAATAACATTCCGACTTACATGATGCAGCTAGCTAAGCTACATGCTAACATAACAAAAAGGGTAGACCAAATTCAATGAAACTTTATCTGGGGTTCCACAAATGTTAAAAAGAAGCTACACCTCATCGGCTGGGATTTAGTTACTAAGAGAAAACAAGAAGGTGGTTTAGGTGTTTAGAGGTGCAGCACTAAGAATAAAGTTATGCTAGCACGACCAACGTGGAGACTCTTTAAGAACCCTAGGGCTCTATGGGCAAATACTATTCTTGTTGTTTACACCAAATCCAAGGTACTTTGAGATGATTTTATGCATATGAAACAAATAAGCCCAATCTGGAAAAACATAATAAAAGGCTAGGTGGAGTGCAAAGAATGCCTCCACTGGATAGTAAGGGACGGAAATCAAATCAACTTTTGGACAAATCCATGGGTTCCAAATTCTCCAACTCTAAGGAACCTTTTTAGTGCCCCCTTTCCCCTTAAGGAATCAAACATTCTAGTAAATAGCATCATCGTAGATGGGTTGTGGAACTTGGAAAATATACCTTACCCTCTTCCTCTAAGTGTGCGTAAAAAAATCAAACAAATAAATATTCCTAACATCTCGAACCTAGTAGACAAAAACCTACTTGGGCTATAACAATTAATGGAATATTCAGTACCTCATCAATGTACAATAATATAAAGGGTAAAAATAACATTAATCAACCACCCCTTAAAGATTTTAACTCGATCTAGAAACTCCAGTACCCTAATAAAATCAAGTTCTTCCTTTGGATAAGTTATTACAAGAGACTACCGACTTGGCACCATCTATACTCGATTGGGATCAATATTAGCCCAACCTGTACTATTAGAAGGGAAATGGATACCGGTACATATATCTTCGTTAAATGCACTAAAGCTATCCAGTTCTTGGATAAGTTAGGCATGCTACAATTTCTACAACCTATTCTCGGTGGTAGAGAAACAAATTGGTAGAAATGTCAAGAAATTTAACATTCACAACAACATCGAATGGAAATATGCCTTTCCTTTTTATATATGGTGCATATGGTTGAAAAGAAACCATCACTACCATAATGGGAAAAAAAAGGACATCGTAACATCTACACCTCTAGATAAAGCTGTAGAATTCTACTATCTAGGCAAGAAAGAAAAAAATAGCAACAATGTAAAGCCTAAGTAGAAGTGGTTATCCCTAGAGTTTGGCTTCAAGCTAAACACTGACGGCACTTACAATTAATCTTCAAAAGGGGGGGGGGGGGGGGCAGGAGGAGTAATACAAGATTATAGGGGATCTTGGATAGCAGGATTCTCAGCGAAAGTTAATGTTATTAATGCACTACACTCAGAACTACTAGCCTTATTTCTAAGGCTTAGAATGGCAGCAAGAGTGTGTATCTCAACTATCCAAATTGATATAGACTCATCAGATATCATAGACATTATCTATAAAGGTCATGACTCATTCACTACCACAATTTTTGAATGCAGAGAGTTACTCCAGAAGTTGGGGAACCCATAGATCAGCCATAGCTATAGGGAGCAGAATCAGGTGGCCAATATGCTAGCCAAAGAAGCAGTAAAACGAACAGATGACATAGATTTTATGGAATGGAAAAAGCCTCCATTGTTTTTCTCGAAGACCATTAATGTTGATAATGAGGGAGCCACTTTTGATAGGTAGGACTTGCTCCTACTAGTATCGGATAATTTTAATTTTGTTGGTAACATAACATATATTTTGTTTGATTGTAATGCTTCATGCAACCGGCCTTGTAATAATGCATATTATATCTAATTAAATAAACACCCTTTTCAACCAAAAAAAAGAAAGAAATAAAAGGATAATCAAAGCAATATTAATAATACATGGGAAAGAATCAAGTAATTTTATCATTAGGTTGACCTCGACGTTTTGCATTAGTAATCATAGTGTATTTCTTTTTTGAGAGTTTCTTCGTTTATTGACATATCCACCATGTGAGCACATGTAGTCCAGTCTCAGCCCGACATGCTAAGTCATAACATCATCCTATCAGGGTGATGAGACTTAACTATCATAAGCTAGAATTTGGAATGATATCCATATTGGGGGTAACATAGAGGAATCGCCAAATTAACTGTACAATCCTTATCGACATTTTCATGTGCTGTTTTAGGGGTTTGTCATACAACTCAAGTTTATTCAGTTAACAATTATTTTCCCAATATTTTAGTAATAAAATTTAGCTCAATGTCTCATTATCATGATTTGTTTTCATTGTTATTAGGATCATAGCATAAAATCATCAAGTTATATTTTAATAAAGTATCATAATTCATCATTTATTACATTTTTATGGTGAGAATAATAAAATTCATAGGATAGACATATAATAGAAATCTAAGGACAACATAAGGAGTTCATGACATTTGTAGTAAGGTACATGAAGAAATTATAGCGTTTTCATAATTTAAAAACTCGAACTTGTCTCTTAGAGAAAAGTTTCTTGAGTGACTGTTGCCTCTACTTTTTGCATTTAATTGAATAAAAGTGCAACCAAGTATATGAAATATCAGTTGCTGAAAATTTGGAGTGCTTGCTCTCATAAGAAGATGATAGTTGCATTAATATCGACAACTTATACGGCAGCAGGTCGACGTGTCCACTTTCGCATCTAAGGGTATTTTGATGCGGTTTCTCTGTCTTAACAACCATATGTTTTGAGATTTAATCTTTAGAACCATGCGGAAAAACCAAAGGGATACTACACGAGCTTTGCCCCTGTATGTCAACCTTCAGCTTCTTGAAGTAGTTTTTTCTATTTATTGAGCTTTATCTAATGCAACACGCTTCGAATGTTCACTTTGGTTATAATAATAGTACTTACACATCACATTGTTAATGTTGTAAACATTATATCAACGAGAAGTTCAAGGTTCAACACCAACTCATTGGGATTGCACCGCACAAGCAACTCCCCACTAGTGTGTATATATATATAAAAAAAATTTAATATTTTACAATCAATAATCAATACAAGTTAATTATCATGTGATAATATTTAATTTTTGTATTAAATTAATATACTCTAACGTGAGCAAATTACAATTTAATATTATTCGCACATCCAACGAATATTGGTTTAATTCTTTTAATTTAAGTTTTACATTATTAATGAGTCTACATCAGTATATTTACTGTTACTTTTCATATTTTATATATTTATTAATAAATTTAAATATGTGAATGATGCTTTATTATATCAAATAATAAATAAGTTAGTAATAATTTGGTTTGATATCGAGGGCGTGAGAAAAAGGATCAAAATTGTCCTTTATCTTTGAGTTAATAGTTAAGTTAATCCCTGTCTTTTCACATGAAGCACTAATAGTCCTTCATGTTACAAAAATTGGTGCACTTTTGGTACTTTCTCAAACATCCGTCTAATGTGGAAATTTTGTTCTGTGTTTGAGTGCAATTCTAGTGTTGTTTTAGTGCGAATCTAGTGCAACTATTTTGATGCACTTTTGGGGTTTGTTTTGGTGCTATTTGGTGCAATTTTAATGTTGTTTTGGTGCTTTTTACTGCTGTTTTGGTGCTGTTTCACCGTAGTAAATCTGGTGTTGCTATTTTTCAGTAATATTTTGAGGCATTTATGGTGCCATTTTAATGCTTTTTCGTGTAGTTTTAGTATTTTTCTACTGCTGTTTTGGTGCAACTCTATTGCAATTTTACTGTAAATCTAGTGCGCAATTGTTTTAGTGAAACTCCCATGTTGTTTAGGTGCACAAAAAAGATCATTCAAAATTAAATGAATGTTTGAGAGAATATCAAAAGTTGGTGTTGAAATATGAAGCATTATTAGTGCTCCATATTAAATGATAAAGATTACTTTTGACTAGTGGTAGCAAATGGGCGGTTGAGTCAAATTTGAGTGGGTTAAAAATTGGTCAACATAAAATGGGTAATAATCCATCCTGCCCATATTTGATATGCGTAAAAATAGATTGGGTAACAAATGGATCGGGTAAAATACAAGCTTACCCATATTTACCCATATTTTCATGAGTACATAGTACTCTTCTTAAGAATTCAACATGGAGAAAATATTTTAGTATTTTTTTGGATGAAAAATGTTACAAATACTTTATTTCGTTTTATTGTATCATAAAAGTAAGAAAAAAAACCTTATAACTTTTCAATCTAAAATAAATTTACACAATAACAATGGAAAAATATTTTAATTTCAAAGAAAATGAATATTTACCTTTCAAGACTAAAACATGCTTAATACATTTTAAGCAATATCAATACTAATACATGATTTGCTTATTTTATACGCTTTTATTTGTTATCGAATATAAAATTAAAAATAAAATAAATAGAATTATAATTAACAAAAGAAATGTACATTTAAAACATACATTTTTGAAGGGCCAAAGACTTCACATTTTCAATTACCGAGAGAATAATTTGTTTTATGAAGAACATAAATGGAAGAGAAGTTACAATATTTTTTGTGATATCATTAATTTTGAGTGAATAAAAGTTGGAAGCTTAATGAATATGGATATCAACCCATATTTTACTATGTAAAAAAAAGAAAAAAAATCAAATAAATACACATCTTATTTTACCATAATCTCTAAAATTCCCTACCATTTAAAAAATTTCAAAAATTCCCTCTCGGATACATCACTCCCCTCTCGTTGATACATCCCTATCTCCCTCTCGGATACATCCCTTCCCTCTCGAATAAATGCCTCCCCTTTCTGATTCATTCCTTCCTTCTCTAATACATCCCTGATAAGATCCTTCCCTATGTATCCGGATGTTCTATCTCCTCTCGAATACATCATCTCTCCTATATATCTGAATGTCTGCTAATGTATTTAGAAATTTAGTAATGTAATTAACTCTGAACATTATGAAATTTATATAAATTATACTATATAAAAAATCACTCACTGAACCTATTAAAATATGAACGAATTACCAAAATATGAGCTCATTTTACTAAGTACTAATTTTGACTATTAACTCAAAGATAAAAGTACAATTTTGATCTTTTTCTCTGGAGGCCGTATAGTAAACCAAAGTTTTTCTTCTATAATAAAAAATTCAGTCACGGCGGTTTCTCCTCCGCCCATAGCATATACCATAGTTGTTCTTGTTTCTTTCTCTGCGCAAGATCCGATTCCCCAACATCCTATCGCTCTTTATCTTATATCAATCACCCTTTCGCCTATCATACACCTTTTTTTGTACCTTATTTCTTTTTGTTTTTTTCCTGTGAAATGAATTGTTGATTGGTTCAATGATTTATACTTTTGGCTTTTCACTTATGAATTTTTCTTGATTTTTAGGTGAAATTACCATTTTTGGTGGTGGAGTTTGGATCTAATTTAGATAAAAGGGCGGGTTTAATTCCTGGGCAGAGAACACATAATAATTTCATATAAAAATTGAATCTTATTTGGGTTTGATTGAGGGTCTCAGAAGATGGTGACAGTGAATATTGGAATGCTCCATTATGTATTGGATCATGTATATGGTGCGTTTGTTCACAGAACAAAACTAAGCCCACCTTTCTTTTCTAGAGGATGGGGAGGTACAAAGCTTGAGCTTTTAGAGAAAATGATTAAGCAATTGTTCCCCGATGTTGAAGGACAGAATTGGCCTCCCACATTGGTACAACCTGTTTGGAAAACTGTTTGGGAATCTCAAACGGCAACTCTCAGAGAAGGTTTTTTTACGACTCCTTGCCATGACCAGCTGCTTAGTGCATTGCCTCCAGAGAGTCACATTGCAAGGGTTGCTTTCCTCGCCCCCAAATATACCCCGCCTCATAAGACGGCCTGTGTCGTTCATCTTGCTGGTTATCTCTCTTCTTCCCTTAACTAATTTGGGATTCAGGCCTATTTGATTCATTAATTCATATATTCTTTGTGATAGATAGATGCTCATCTTTACATTTGGTTTCTGTTTTTGATTCATACCCAAATAGTAGGAGGCGGAGCAGTTTAATTTAATTCTATCTGCTTGTGCTATTTATATGAACAAATGCTAGGTGTTTCAGTCTCTTCTAATGTATATTCAAGTTAAAATATGGCATGATGTCATGATGTGGTGACTACCTGGCTTATAACTTCTATTTTTATCAACCGACTCATGATTCTATTGATACATTTGAAGGTGGCTAGACCTTGCCTTCTTGAAAACAATGAGATACTGGTGAACCAGTCTTCACTATGAGCAAAAAAGTTAGTACATACAAGTGGCAATAGAGCTGTTGCTTCAAGCACCATGTTTTCTCCTGCTGACTTGGAAATATGGAAGCTTCCATCTATCAGTGTTAAGAAGGCCTTTCATCTGTCTTGGCAAGGCATTAAAGTTAGAATAGATACCACTATTATCAGTGGTGTGGCTCAGGGATGCTAACTTGTCGGTAACTTTGTTGGCTTCCCTAAAGGAGTGGTTGGTAGTGACTTGGTTGGACTTCACCAAGAGCTTAATCTTATTGACATTGTCTTCAGTTCTCCAAGGACTTGGCCATGCACCCTGAATACAGCTCTGCAACAGGAAGGAATCAGTTTCACCAAATACCATGTGGAGGCCATTCTGAGTGCACCAATTGAGACCGCAAAGAAATGATTCAGCTTCAACCAGATTACTGTTCCCTCTTCCAAGTAGTAGACAAACAGCCATTGAAACATGCCATCCTTGTCCCTCACCATCCCACCTCCTCCATAGTTCCCTTCAATACAACAACCATCTGTGTTAAGCTTTACAAAGGGACAGTGAGGTTTGATTCAAGAGACTGCAATAGAAATATTTTCCAGAAGTTTCAAGTCCATCAGTTGACAGATACCATTCCAATTATCAGGGATTGGATAGTTGAGAAACTGGAGTTTAGTGAGCTGACTAATGTTGAGGTTAATAAGAGTAGTGGAACTGCTCTACAAGAGATTTTCGTCATTATATTTAGCACTACATCTAGATCTCCATAACTCCCAAAGAATGATAGGTGGCATGATCTTAAAGAGTAAAGGAAGCTATGAAGTTTCTGCATTTGAAGTTCCACAAGGCATATACGATGTTTCTTAGGGAGGATCTCCTTTAATTGATGCCCAGCCCCGCTGCATAATATTGCCAGATTTGTTCTGCAAAATGGCCAGCATAAAAAATGTGCTCAGCTGTTCCTCCTCTTGGTCTTCTACCAATTACGCGGCAGCAGCAACATATGGACACCAGGTTAATACCAAACCTTGCCATCCTGTCATCTGCTGGGAGTCTGTTCTGAACCTTGCCACCCTGTCATCTACTACCTGTTCCAGGGCAGCGGCAAATGAATCGAAAGGAGTCAACCTGAATGTACTGCATTATATAAAGCTCTCTTATATTGTATTATCCTTTAGCCAACTCCTATTGATTTTCTAAACAATACCAGCTTTCTGTACAGATACAGGAACCGCCATCTGCTAAGATTTCAACAAACCCTTGAATGACGAGGCAAAACTTACCGTAGCTTTCTGACGAAGCAATTTTCAATTGAAGAAATTAGTTTTATCCTTTTCTAGTCACAATATAGTCCTACTATAATATGGATTTCAAATAGAACATATAGCTGCTTCCAAACAGATGAATCACGACGATTTAAAAATTATTCAATATTTAAAAACAAAAAGAGAATAAATGACCAAACTTCTTAGGTTTGTCTTACATATCCAGAACTGTTGTAAATGCATTGCTGGTAATGTCATTATCCTAACCAACTCTGCCTTTGCACTGTTGAGTTCTTATTTTTTTAGTTTTCCATCTGCAGGTACGGGAGATCATACTTTTGAGCGAAGATTGCGTCTTGGCGGTCCATTACTGAAGGAAAATATAGCAACTATGGTGCTTGAGAGGTAACCATTAATTCCACAGAGTAATGTCTTATTTATTTTATTTTTTAAATTTTTTTTTTTTGGTTCTTTGAATATACATTTCTCTTATTCTAATATCCTTCCATGTTCTGCAGCCCCTTCTATGGAAAAAGACGTCCATTGCTGCAGCGTGGGTCAAAGCTGTTATGTGTTAGTGACCTTCTGCTATTAGGACGAGCCACCATTGAAGAGGCCCGTAGTCTTTTACATTGGTTGGACTGTGAAGCGGGTTTTGGAAAGATGGGTATATGTGGACTTAGCATGGGTAAGGCATAAGCATCCACTTAATATTCTAGCTTTTATGATTTGTAAAACCCAAATCACCATCTTTTTATGCATTTAAAGATGAATGTATCATTTGGTCCTTTGAACAATTCAACCTAGTTTGACTCGTTCATCCAGTTTGAAAAATATTATTTTGTTTTTTGGTCAGTGATGGTGTGTGAAATAGATAATTAAGATCTTTAGTGGTTTAAATTTTATGTGTGCAGTGCATTTGAACAGTTGAAACTGATCCTATTAGAAAAAAGTCTAAAAACTTTGTATGTGTTGGGAAAATTTTTAGAGTCACAGTAAATTGAAGCTGTCGAAGGAATTGTTGTTGAGGAGATGGTAGAATGGGCTATGCAGTCGCTGCAAGAAGAATAAGAAAGAACCTTCCTTTTTTTGGATAATTGCATGTTATGCCATATGACCTGTTAATTATCAAAACAAAGGTATAACCGTTTTCCTCATTGGTTTCTTAAATTTAGCTATTAGGTTCCCTCTACTTTTAGATGTATACTATTATCTGAAATTAAGGAGAATAACCAACATGTGTATCCAACCATTGTGCACATGAATATAGTTTTTCTAGTACGTATTGGACAGAGCATGCATAAAATTCATGTCTTTTCAAGGAAATTTTCTTTCTGTTAAAATTTGTTTTTTCTTCATGATATCTAGGAGGAGTACATGCTGCTATGGTTGGTTCATTGCACCCAACACCTATTGCTACACTCCCTTTTCTCTCTCCACATTCCGCTGTTGTGGCGTTCTGTGAAGGGGTACTAAAGCATGCCACTGCATGGGAAGCACTGAGAGATGATCTTTCCGTGCATGAGGCTTCAATGACTCTTGAGGAAGTGAAAGAACGGATGCGAAATGTGTTGTCTCTCACCGATGTTACACGGTTTCCAATCCCAAAAGATCCCAGTGCTGTAATATTTGTTGCCGCCACAGTAAGTGCTAGATCTCACTCTTTGCATGGTATGGTTTACTTGAGGAGGGCCTGGAGCATTTTGGTTGCTCCTTCCGACTCCGATTGATGTGTAATTCCATATCAAGCATGTTTATTCCTGCCAATCAAATGTCTATTCTCACCATTGCTCCTTGACACTTCTTTGTCATGTCGGTAACCAAACTAATCTTTGTTTAGTAGCAGAACTACTAATTTGCTTTTGAAATATTAGCAAAACCAATGTCAAACCAATTTTTGGATTCCACATTTTTTTCATCTGTGTGAGCAGTGGGGCAGAGTTTCTTTCCTGTAGAGTATAATTTTCTGTTCTGCAGTTTGATCTAAAACCATATCAGGTTGTTTCCTAATAGGGAAGGACTTCTCTATTTCTTAATGTAAAGGAAGTATGCAAGCTTAATATGTCATCTTAATCATTTTTTCGCCTTGAAGATCATACCCCTGTGATAATGGTAGAGTCTAAGATAAGATGACCACAGTGGAAACTGGAACGGTCAATCGGCTTGCTATAAGTATGTAAACTTAATATGTCATCTTGATCTTTTTTCGCCTTGAAGATCATACCCCTATGATAATGATATAGTCTAAGATGGCCACAGTGAAACACTTGCTATTTAGAGCGCCAACAGGTAGATTCTTCCTTGTTATGGAACCATATATAAGAGTTGAAACTTCCATCTCATGAGGCTCCTTCCCGAGCTACCTTGTCGGCTTTTGCATTAAACCACTATTTATGCAAGTAATTTGAGCTTGGACTTCACAATCATTTGATTTAGTGGTGTTGTGCTCCGGTGCGATCTTGAAAGCCCATTGAGCTTCCTCATTTTGAAGATGAGGGTATGAGATTACAGGTCTAGAACTGCCTTCCTCTCTTGAAGAGCCATACCTTCAAAGATGGAAAAGTGTCTCTTTATTGTTATAGTCTAATTTTATGTTATGACCTCAAATATCAATCACACATATGGCTTCGACTGAAGAACAATCATGAAATCTTTCCTTTGAGCACGGGAACCCTAAGGGGGTCGTTTGGTAGATGGATAAAAAACAAGTTATCCATGTATTACTTTTTATATAACTTACGACGTTTGGTAGGTGGATAAGAAATAAGTTATTCATGTATAAAATTAATACGACGTTTGGTTGACAATTTTAAAACACACATAACTTATTTATGAGAGAATGTATGTATTATTTTATGTAGGATAGAAAATGGAATAACTAATATATATGTATAACTAATACATGAATAACTTATCCCTACATAACTAATACCTGCATAAAATAATACATGGATTCACTCATAACGAATTCCTACATTACTAATACTTGCATGACTCTAACCAACTACCAAATGACCCCTAAGTACTCTGTATTATCTTGTCTGGGAAAAGCTCTACATAATAACCGCTATACTTAAAAAGGAAACTTTTGAATGTAACGTGGAGCTGATTACATAGCTTTGTGATAGTTGAAAAGAAAAAAAATAAAAATACTCTAGTCTTCTAGCTGATATGAACCTACTGTTGGAAATCATTTAAACTTCATACATCCAGTGAACTTACATATACGGGAGCAATGCAGGCAAACATTCATTGCTTTTATCTAAATATAATTCATTGCTCTCATTTAATTATTGATCAAGGGTTTGTAACCACAGGAAATCTCATGAAACGTTCTTTTTTCAGGATGATGGCTATATTCCAAGGCACTCAGTGCTAGAACTTGAAAAAGCTTGGCCTGGCTCAGAAGTTAGATGGGTTAGAGGAGGGCATGTATCGTCCTTCCTTCTCCATAATGGTGCATTTCGCAGGGCGATAGTGGATGGTCTTAACAGACTACAATGGAAGGAGTCACCTCTGTGACATTGCCATATTTGTGAATAACACACCATGTAATTATCATGTGTTCTTCTTCGCCACTAATTCTCATTGAAATTGATAGTTGATTCACTGGGCCACAGTTGATATTATTAAGCATTTGCTGGAAAATGAAAAGGTGCTGGAAAAGCTTTCATTCTTTGCTTCTCCGTGTTGTTGTGTTACTTCAAAGTACAGTCTTTGTTGAGAGCTGTCAAACAAATAAGGCATCATTGGTGATATTTCCACCTTTAAGTTTTATCTAATACTTGTTGAACTGTATTTGTATGGTAGTAGTTTACTTTCTAATATTTGTTGTTATACTTGTTTTATACAATTTTCTTTTGTGTCTATTTCTTTCCTTTCTTTTTGTGTCAAATATATTTCTTTTGAGGTGAGGGTTTATCATTCTTTGTCTTGCAAAGGTAGAGTTAAAATCTGCATATACTTTATCCTCGGTAGACTTCACTAGTTGGATTACATAGGATATATTGTTGTGGTTCCTTTTAGTTAGGTATGACAGTGTATCATTTGTGCTACCTGAAGTTTGTATTAGGACATCTCCAACCCTTTACTTTATTTTACTCTCTAAATATAGAGTTCTCTATTTTTTTCCGAACAATCAATTTCAATTTAATTCTCTATTTTACTCTCTAAAAAATATCTTCTTCTCTCTCCTCAATATTATATTATTATTTCTATTTTATTATTATTTTCTTATTTCATAATATGAATCATTTCTTTTATTTATTTTTCCAAATAATTATTTTAGATAATTTTCATGTGATATAATATTTTATTTTTTCAAATTCTTTATTTAATATAAAATTTTACTTTATTCTAAGTGTTTAAATAACATAAATTGCAAGCAAATATTATATAATATACAAATTAATGGACAATTCAAATAAAAGTGAGCATTAATGAAATACAATTACATAAACATTACATAAATACTCAACTTTCAAGATTACTACGTTGCTCCCATAAATGCTCTATTAATGCATTACAGAGTTAAAAATGAGCATTTTTGTCCTTAATTTTTTATGGCTAGCTAAAATTGTTCAACCCGGAGATTTTCAAATTATATTAGTGACGGAAATTAAAAAGAATTAAAATATTATTAATTCAGAATGAAAATAGTATATATTAAATAATACATTTTTTATAATATCATATTACATTTAAAAAGAATTAAGAATTTAAATATTTAATCAATGACATTATATGTAAAATAATATGTTCATTACAATATAATAGAAATAATAAAATAGTAAAATAGAGAGTGTGAATAGTAGTTCCCCAAATTTGGAGAACTACTATTCTCTTCTCTAAAAATGATGGATAGAGACTAAAATAAAGAGGGGTTGGAGTGCCATTCTCTATTTTACTCTCAAAATATAGAGAATAGAGAGTAAAATAGAGGTGGATTGAAGATGGTCTTAGTAGTTTCTTGACGAACAATTTGCCGGTTGATTGGAAGAAATGATTGTGATCACTGATCGATTAGCCTTATTTCCCTCATTTAAATAGGTTTTCCCTTGTTTTATGGGCTCCTATCCTTGGGACCTTTTGTAGGTCAAAATCCTTTTGATGATTAAATGAATAATATTTTGATTGGTACTCCTCCGTTCACTTGTTTTTATTCATATTAATAAAAGAATAAAAAGTTTGTTTAAATGTTTTGATAACTATGCACACCTGATTCTCGCATTGATAAAATACATAGGCGTCATTTCACGAATTTAGTGATATAAGTTTAAAAGTTCAGAAAGAAAAACTTAATCCTCTTTTAAAATCCAAAAAAACATAAGTTTATTCACTCTCTTTATTCAAAAATACAAAAAAAAAAAAAAGTTTTCTTTCCTTCTTTAAATATCCAAAAAAGAAAAAGAAAAAAGAAACAAGAAGTTTTGATCTTTATTTAACAATTTTTTTCTACTTACCATTTTTTTAATCCTTATTAAAGGTAGTGTTGAAGCTTTTTGAATTCCTCATTTAAACCAACTAATCAAAAACATTTTTCTTTGTTTATTTTTTATTTCATTTTGGTAGGAAGTTCAAGATTAGAAATAGGATTATCTTATACTTCTTATAGTAATTCAAGAAAACAATCGATTTTATCTTAAAGAGAAGAAAAAGAAGCTTTGTTATTTAGTTTTAGTAAAAAACAATTATGCAAAGATCTTATTCATGTTCTCAAGCTTGTCACGTACACAATTCTAAACGAATTTGATCAATGCATTATCAAATTATTTTTTTAAAAATAAACAAATAAAGGAATAACAATTAAGAAATGAATATAATTGAGCAAGTCGGAATTAAACATTAGATTCTCTAAGCTCATTCTATAAATAAAAGACATGTGTATGCATGACGTACAATATGTGGTTATAACTGAAGAATGTCTAATCCTAATAAGTTTTATTATCCATACACAAAGTTAGCTTAAAGGTGGTTGGTTTGTGGTTAAACTAACATCACATCCATACTATACAAGGTCAAAGGAAAAAGTGAAAATGACCCGCAAAAAAAGGAACATAGTCAGACAGTGATAATGTCCAAAATCAGGTGGTTTCACAAGAATCAATGTCAATAGAGGAAGTAAGGATGTTGAGACAACAAATGACTGAAATGTATGAAGCTTGGATGAACGAACAAGCTCCACCATCTTCAATTCATGGGTATCTAAATACGAATATCTCATCCCCTATCCAAGTATTGACAAGTGATTCAATTTATCCATCCAAATTTAGCCCATACGCTAACACATCCAACATTGTTGGAACTTCCACGATACACCTTTTGAATACGCCTATGATAAGTAATCCACTCTTCATGCAAAATGCAGCAACTAATACAGATCTGCAACCAACAGTGATACCAAAATCCAACAATGATCTTCCACCCAAAGTTTAGCATGATCGAGGTTATACCCCTGAACTGACTCTTAAAATTCCAGGCTCTTACTCCCACACTCATTAGTATAGTTCCCATAATGAAGTTGAGAAAACTATTAAGAATGAGCAACATGAATAAATGACTAAAAAAATGAAGAGTTTGGAACATAGTGTAAGAAATATATAGGGATTAGGAGACCACAAAGTCATCTAATTCAGTTATTTGTGCATGTTTCCCACGTTCATTTGCTTGTCGGTTATAAAACTGCAAAGTTTGAGAAATATAATGGTCATGACGATCCTATAGCTCATTTAAAGAGATATTGTAATCAACTAAGATGGGATGGAAGCAAAGAAGAATTGCTCATAGCTTATTTTAGGGAAAGTTTGGTGGAAATTGTCTCTAGTTCATAGATCAAGCTATTCTTTTTCATTCCGTCGAAAATTGATTTTACGGTATAGACGAAAAGCTCTCTATATACAACAATGAGCTCGGATTATCATACATTACAAGTCAAATATCACCTGAAGTTTTATTAACATCAACCTTTCAGGCAGTGGTTGTTTAGTCCATGGTCCATTGGATGGTCGGTGCAAGGTTAGAAATTGGAACACATTGATTCCGCTAGTTCCCGTCCTTCGCTTCAGGGTTCACTTGTCAACATGAGGAAAAAGGATCTCTAAAAATTTTCGTCAATATGCTATTAGGTGGAGGGAGCAAACTGCTAGGGTTAAGCCAGAAATGATTGATGTTTTTCTCCAAGCGCAGGAACCCGACCACTTTCATTATTTACTTTTCATAGTCGAAAAATATTCACCAAAGTTATTAAGATTGGTGAAATGGTGGAAAGTGACATCAAGTCTAGAAAGATTATAAGTCAAGTTGCTTTGAAAGCCACGACACAAGTGATTAAAAATGGATCTAAAGTCTTGGGGGAAAGAAAATGAAGGAGGATGTAGCAACTCTTGTGTCAGGCACACAAAAAATTCCAAGAGATCCACTTAATCAATATGCACCATCTCAACTCCATCACTATCACCCCATGCAAGACACACAATGTTATATTGTCCCTTCTAAATATGCAGTCTATAGTGCACAATCATATGCACATCCACCAAATTATCATTAATGGCGAGCGCCGACACATCAAAACGTTCGTCCTGCTTCTCAAAATTTTCAAGCACCATATAATCCCCGTCCAAGACAGAAATTTGGAGGAGATGATAGCCCAAGGAACGATTTCAAATCAATTGGAGAGTCTTGCACAAGTTTATTTAATAAATTTCCTTTGTTTTGAGTCATTAATAGTGAACTCTTGACCATGTTGGTTCTCGATTTGTTTTTGCTCAAATTTATTCTCGGGTTGTGCCCGTCTTCTAGGCACAAGCTCCTTGAGTTGAATGAGACCTATAGATAGAGTCTATTTCGTGATACCTTGCACATATCCCACAATGTCATTTTGACTTGTTTTTAATCAGTTTTAAATAGTTCCGAATTTGGTGTCGCAACATTCATATTGATTTCATGATCCTATATTTTTTTAAGAGAGGAAGATCGGAAAAGGTTAGGAAGGGTAAAGCTCTAATTTGATAGATTTTGGAGCGCGCGTGATCAACATCGAGGTAGGCTATGGCTTACCAATCTTAGATTGTGCTTGTTTTGGGATTTAGATGGTGTTTAGTTAGTTTTGAGAGGGTTCATAACATGATGCATGTCTAGTTGATAGAGTTCTTGCCTTTGTTAACATTTTCGGGTAAATTTTTCGAAAATTGAGCATGTTTTACCTTACATGTGCTACCTATCACACCATGTTAATGTTTTATGTCTTACATTGACAGTTGTGAGATTTTGATTGGCCTTAGCTAGGCTTAGACTAGTTACTGCGATAGAAATGCTATTTGGAGGCATTTGCCTTAGAAAATCATCTAACGTCAGCTCAGACGGTTCTAGCTTCTTGTAGACTAATGTAGAAGACTTGGATTTGATAATGTGAATCCTTAGATCGATGGAAACTCTTCCCTTATTAGATTTTCATCCATAATCTATGATCCCGATGTGGTTTTGTCGTGACTTTGGCCCTTGTTGGATCCTTTTGATTTAGACTTGGGTTTCGAGCTAGAGTGAGTCCTATGGAACTCTAAGGATGGTGTTGATTCACAATATTTTTTTATAATGATGACCTTTTGGTTATGGGATCATCTGGACTGTGCAAGCCACGATTCAAGATCCAAGCGCATTTTAGCTGCAATTTGAGTCCGGATACACTTCTATTAGTCGGGTTTGAGTCCTGATATATTGGTTCTATTGGGCTTTTCAAGGTGCCTTCACCTCGGTTTGAGTCAGGGCTCGCTCATTTCAGTTCAAGAGTATATCAAATCTTAGTACTCGTCGGTCTTATTGGGGTTCGTTTGGGTTATTTTCATTTCAATTACATACGAGATACCTTTTGGGGTTATGGGGGTCCAATTAGGTTATAGTTAGCTGCTTTACTTTATTGTTTTGCTTCTTGTTATATTATTGAATTACATCATTAGGGTTATCGTTATTCTTCCTTTCCTCTGACTCCTTGTTGTTGTTTTACTTGCCACTTTACTTTATGCATTTACTTTCCATACTCAGTCGGCCATACTAAATTCCTGTTGTCCCATTACTCATGTTACACTCTGAATCTGTTCTTCTTGATGAAAATCTGAGCACCAGGCAACTGTGTTGATCTTGTGTATAACAACTAGAATATTCAGAGATTGAGGGTGAGCTGATGGCATACTAGATTGACTCATCACCATATGTATATAATGTGGGCTAGTCTTTTGTATTTGAGATAAGCCTATACCTATTTTGCCTTATTTTTTTTAGCTTGAACTTGTTTTAGTTGCTTGTTCCATCGTCCACCTGGTCGTGGGATTGGATCTTGTACTGTAATCTATATTTATGTTATTTCTCTCTTCCGTTGTTTATTTCCTCATTATATTGCCGCGTTAATTTGAATTTAGATTTCTGCCAACTAGGCCCGCTACTTGCCGTTACTAGCTATGGATTGGCTTACCTACTTGTGGGGTGTTGGTAAGTGCCATCGTGACTCAAGTTTTTGGATCGTGACAGACTCACTAAGTTATATTTGTGTCAAATAAATGGAAACCAAAAGTAAAATATAATGGACTCGTGCTAGAAGGGCTCCTATATATATATATTGACCAACACTTGGAAATACTTTTTTTGGACGTTTAAACAAGCAAAGAGATATATATCCAATATTAGTATTACTTATATCTTTAATTGAAGCATGTGAATTACATAACGTGAGACCTAATTCATTTTAATTACATGCATAAAGCAATCTAGTCTAGAAAAGGACTCCATAAATATCAGCTTATAGAGTTGTCTCAACTCATTACAACCAAAACTAATAAAATCATGTGGCCTAGCAAGATATTGCATTCATTACTGAAATAATTGACCATATCTTTATACACTGTCCAGCTGCTTCTAACTTCTGGATACCATCCCCAATCCTACAGAAACAATACAACTTACTAATGGATTAAGAATGATAATGATAATTAGGGGAGAGGGAAAAAATGGTATGTTTATAGGTCATTCAACCAAAGTACTTAAGTATGTAATTGTTGAAAAGGGGCTAAATAGTAAAGAACAAAAGGAGAAGTGAGATGATCTATTCATATTCCTACAATACACAGAAGCTTAAATTTTTTCTCCCTCCTTTTCGAAAAGAATGACGTGTTTTGCATTGGCATGAAGTTTAAAAAAATAAAGAAGACTTTTGAATTTTGTGGTCTTAAATTAAAGTTATGTCAAATGTACCAAAATGTCATTTGATCTTATGATCTTAAACATGTCATGTGAAAAGTTGGATTTAAGAAAGGAAGGGTCATTCCATTCTTTTTGAAACAAACCAAAAAAGAAAGTATATCATTCTTTTTTAAACGGAGGGAGTATTTTTTTTGTCATCCACTCACAAAACACTAAAACAGAAGAAGAAGAAGAAGAAGAAGGAGGAGGAGGCAGAAATATTTTTAAAACCTGAGGGGAAAGATCAGGAGGAGATGCAGCAGCCAGCGCCTCGGCCAGCAGAATCTGATTCCTGTCCAGGAAGTATGATCCTTGTTCCCTTGAGAGATTGTGACTTTGTGTACTCTGCACCTTCATCTGCAGTGAGAGTTTTCTTGCCAACAATTTGATAAATTTCTTTTAATATACTCATAAATGCAGTCTCAACGTTGGTGGATTCAAGAGCTGATGTTTCCATGAAGAAGAGATTCTCCCGTTCTGCAAATTCTTGAGCATCTTCTATTGGTACTGCTCGAAGACTCCCTAGATCACATTTGTTCCCGATAAGCATTATAACTATGTTCTTATCTGCATGACCTCTTAATTCCTCCAGCCATCTAGCCATATGATCAAATGATTGACGTTTTGTCAAGTCGTATACTAACATTGCACCAACTGCACCTCGATAGTATGCACTAGTCACTGCTCTATACCTGAGAGAATGTACTCTTACAACTATGTATGCCAACAATCTTCACATAATGGGACAAATGATTTGGTAACTTAATAGTTTAAACTACAATATTTAGCACTAATAAATTAAACCTATACCTCTTAATGAAGTTTAACATACAGAAAATAATAAATCATCTGAATTTTGGAAAGAAATAATAACTATGAGAAAATTCAACATTCCCAGAAGTAAAACGATCAATTATTAAAAGAAAAGCAATTAGTGTAAAACAGGACATACACCGTGCCAAGCACCACACGAGTATCTGAAATAGAGATCCCAAATTTATTTGGCAAAGAAAAGAAAGAGGACCACAAGATAAACAATTATGAAGTGTTTTTAGTCATGATCATATTTAAGCTCATTATGTTATCCTACTTATCAGAAAAGGCTAGCTAGTAACCGGATGACTGGCATCAACATAGTTAGGATTGCTTTTCAACATAAGAGCTCAAACCATCACAATTAATAATATCGAGGGAAGCCTAAATCATGAGTCATTTAATTTGGATTAATTAATATTATATTGTAGTTGCTATAGCACTGAAAATTTAATCCGATTCTAAATATGCAGAGGCATTGTTTACGCCAAATGCAAGAGCATTTACTTACTTAAACCATATTGATTGATATGTATTCTCTCTGTCAAGTTTAAATTGCTGTAAAAACAACCAATTGCACTGGGCAAGTATTTATTTTAGCGTTAAGTCATCATTAGACAAATTAAATGCAAGGTCTGTCGTCGTTATGAATCTATAATTGGAACAAAAATATACATACAAGTAAAAGTAAAAGAAAGGGAAATGCAGACCTTTCTTGGCCAGCAGTATCCCAAATTTGTGCCTTGACGGTCTTGTTATCAATAATTAGAGTTTTAGTTTGGAATTCGACCCCAATTGTAGCTTTTGAATCCAAGTTGAATTCATTCCTTGCAAATCTTGCCAGAAGCTGTGATTTTCCAACTGCAGAATCTCCAATCAATACAATCTTAAATACATAATCTATTTTTTGATTGTAATCTCCATATAAATTTGACATTCTTTCCCTTTACACAACTAGTTTACATCAACAAACACCTTTCAAATCTTCATATTTTAGCACATCATTGACGCTAATAATGTGGATCCAAATTTAACAAATACCCCACTCATTGGATATATTCAAGAGAGACATTAAGGGGCTCAATAAATTCGATGCTAGATTAGGGTTTCAGAGAAATGATCAGAACATGCTACTTCTGCTTGAAAATATTTTGGTTACCTAACATGTTTGAGAAAGAAACAACTTGGGAAACATTAACGGTTAGTGCGGGACCCATTAACCGTATTTTGAGTGCGAAACAATAATAATAATAAAATAAAAAATAGGACCTTTAATATATTATTTATTATTTGGAAAGTATATGTATTTGGGGTAAAATAATAAAATAAATATGATTAAATTTAGAGTGTTTTGTATTTATTTATTTTGACACTTAACATGGTGATTTTTGGTGTGGTTTCTCGATCTATAAATAGGGTTGTTCATTCACCATTGTAGGAGACACTTGAATAAAGTAATATCTACATTCTACTCTCCATATCTCTTGTCTATATTTCCTGAAGTATATTGCTCAGGTTTTACAACACGTTATCAACATGAGATTCTAGCCAATTGAGATTGAGTTTTAGTTTTTCTTTAGCTCATGTTCTGGTTGATCTCGTTATGAAAATCGAGAAGGGAAATTATAATTGTTGCAATCAATAATATTCTATATATAAAATCAAGTATGTATTTTCTAGAAGAAGGTATAAAGTTTTAGTAGCATAAGGTTACGTTAATTTTTAGAATACTTTACTTTAGTTTATTTATTATCTAATGCTACTCATTTTTTCAGAGTATGTGTACTTGAAAGTCAAAGTACAATATGGTCATTGCGACCACATTTGTGAGGAAGGCCAACGCGAAACCGTCTAGATGGCTAAAGAAAGTCTGAGATAATGACGCACGTGAACCTTGGATGTTGCCTCATGTTTTTCAGGAATTGCATTGGTATTGAAACATAGATGAATTCAAGCCTTTGTCTGAACAAGAAAAAAAAAGGTAGAAACAGTCTTAATGGTGGCTCGTTGCACACCGAAGGTGCAAAGAGCGTTGTAACAATTACAAAGGAGATGGCAAATTCTCTAAAATCTAATCAATACTTCTAAATAAATTAGTTGAATAAATAATTGATTAATATCAGCTAAAATTCTATTTAAATTTGTAGGAAAAAAAATTGGGGAGCACTTCCCTTCATAATGAGGTTTTCATGAAGACTCATATGAAGAAGAAGCTTAATGAGTCGGATCCGGATAAGTGGGTGGAAGAAAGAACTTAACGAACTTATGTAAGTTATTTGATCTAAAATTTCAAGAAAAATAGTGCATATATATATATATATATATATATATATAATGTCAACTTTTATTTTTAATATGCAAAATGAGTACGAGCGACACGTGGTTGACATGGGCGATTTGGTCCATCTCACACTTGAAGAATCCACTCAAATTTGAACTGAAAAAGTGGTAGGGGATCACATTGAAAGTTAAGAGGAGGGGGGGGGGGGTGAATTAAAAATTCCCTCAGTCGACTTCCTATATTGGTCAGTCGACTCACCTGCAAGTTAGTAATACAGATAAACAAAGATAATAAATGTAGTAAGTAAATGACGCCAATAATTTTATACTGGTTCGAAACACCGGTGTGATGCCTACGTCCAGTCCCCTTGGGTTTCAAGGGTTTCGTTAAGAGCTTGTTGAGAACTTGGGTGTTACAAAATGTTACAATTGAGAGCCCTGTCTTATATGCAAATTGGATCTTTTTCTTTGACACAACCTCTACTTGTATAACCTACACTCACATGTTTCTTTCTCTTTTCTTTTCAATAGTTCACTTAAGTGAGTACAAAGTTTTATGAAAGATAAAAGAAGATTACAATATAAGTTCAAGTGAAGTATGTACTTCACAACTATGGCTAAGAGAGGTTTATATAGCTTTGGAGGACTTTGCTCTTTTACGAAAACTCAAGGGAGTTTGAATCAAGGATCTTTGATTAAGTCCTTGATTTTATTCTGATTGATTTACAGAGTCATGTCCATATCAGATATGTGCATGAGCAAATCGATTTATTCCTTTGTATGATGATCTTCTTGTGGTCTTGAATCTTTGGTTGATCTCGTTAAGCTGAATGCATCCCTTGATTTTGATTTCTTCCTTGTAGTCTTGGTTGTTAACTGATCTTGTTGTCTTGAAAGTATCCTTTGATTGATGCACATTATCTCTTTCGATTTGTTCTACAATCTTGAATATATTTGATTGATTTTTGGAATCTCTTATTGATCATGATCTGCTTGATTGATTCTGGAATCTGATTGATTATAGAGATCAAGACATATCTTTATTCTGGAATCTCTAATTGATTCTACAGATCAAGACATATCTTTATACTTCTTTATGCTTTATGCTTGGTTTCCTTTCTTGTTGATGTGTTTGCCTGCGAAGAGTATGAGTAAATGTTTAAGTGTCATTCATCAAAATCAACACTAAGGAGTTAACAATCTCCCCCTTTTTTGATAATGACAATAAAATTCACAATTTCAATATAGTAATCTGAGAGTCAATGAAACTTCCATGATGTTCATGTAGGAATTCGTTGGTCTTGTAACTCCCCCCTGTCTGTAGGATTTCATTGGTTTCGTAGCTCCCCCCTGTCGGTAGGATTTCGTTGGTTTCGTAGCTCCCTCCTGTCAATAAGACTTCTCTGTATGTGTTGGATCCATCTGCCTTTATGGAAATTGTGGAAGCAAAGATGTTCTCCCACTTTGGCATAATAAAAAAAAAAGCATGGCAAATAGGATAATAGTAGGACCAAGAATAGATAAAAAAAATAGTGTAACAGATAGGAGGATAACGAGTCCTCAATCAAAACAATAAAAACTGGAGAGACTGGAGTAGGAGTTTGAACCGTCACAGCAGGTTCGGTGTTGGAGGAGCTGACTCCACTCTTGAGAGAGTTAACTTGTTGACTGTGGAGATTTCTTCGTGCATGTTCGACAGCCAGGTTGCGAGTTTTGAGTTCCTCATTGTCCACCGTCAGCAGAAATACAGAGGTTTGCATAGAAGAGGCGAACAACTTCCTCAAAAAGTTCAAGACTGCACAAAATGTTCTTTTGCTCGATTCCCCAAAAAATGTTTCATGTCCTTGGGAGAGAGGGATCCTGAAGCATTGGGACGCGGCTTCTTTGGAGCCTTCTTTTTGGATTATAATCTTGCTACCGGAGCAAAAGTTTCATCGTAATCAATATCTTTCTTGTTTCTTTCAAACTAGTCAAGTTCTTCTTTCATTGTTTGTCTCCAAGATTCACCTTCCATTGCCTCATTTATACATTTGGGTTCAAGTTGAGACACGAATGCAACAGATTCTTGTTTTCTCATTGAAGCCCTGGTCTGTATTGAGTCAGTTGGTTTACCCATAATAAAGTCATTTGGATAGCTAGCGTTGTGTCTCCATGCCTGTCTTTTCGATTAGGCTAGTCGACTTCGATTTTGTACTAGTTGACTTCAATTCTGGAGTAGTCGACTCCTCTATTGTAATTTGATCAGAAGTATTTGAGAGGTTCTTAGTGTTCAATGCTGGAGTAGTTTCATCATCTATAGACTCTACTTTCTGCATCCTTGGGTTAGTATCATTAAAAACAACATGAACAGATTCTACAACACTAAAAGTACTTTTATTAAAAACTAGAATTGCACGACTGATGGGTGCATCACCAAAGAATATACCTTCATCACTTCTTGGATCAAACTTACTCATATTTGTCTTACCATTGTTGTGAATGAAACATTTGCATTTGAAAGGGTGAAAATAGTTTATATTAGGCTTATTACCGCTCCATAGCTTATATGGAGTTAAAATAGGTCTGATGAGGCATCTGTTTAAAACATGGCATGCAATACTTATTGCTTCAGTCCAGAAATGATCAGGGAGATTTCGATCAAGAAGCATGGTTTTGGCGGTGTATTGTAACGAACGATTTTTCCATTCTACCATCTGTTATGTTGAGGTGATCTAGGAGATGAGAAATTTTGGGTGAATCCATTTTTATCACATAATTCCTCAAATGCTTTATTCTCAAATTCTCCTCCATCATCACTATGAACTTTGGAAATAAAATATCATGTTTCTTTGTGTATCTTCTACAAAACACTTCAAAGTTAGAGAAAGCTTCATTTTATGAGATGGGAAAATTACCCAAGTGAATCTTAAGAAGTCGTCAACGATAACAAAGACATATTTCTTACCACCAATGCTAGCGGTCCGAGTGGGACCAGAGAGATCCATATGTATAAGTTGCAAAGGTTTAGTGGTACTTATAGTATCCTTGACCTTGAACGAAGAACGAGTTTGCTCACCAAGCTGACAAGCGTCACATATATGGTCATTTTCGAATTTTAACTTTTGGAAGCCCAGTGATTAGTTCAAGTCTAGACAATTTTTCAAAGGCATGCATGATAGTGTGACTAAGTTTTCTATGCCATAGCCAAGATTCATTTGATACTTGCAGTTAGACATGTAAGTGTTGGCAAGTCAACGTAGATATTATCATTACGATCTCCAATGATTGTGATATCCTTAGTCACATGTCTGATAGTGCAAGTTGTAGCATTTAATGAGAATTTGAATCCAACATCACATAGTTGACTGATGCTAAGCAGGTTGTGTTTAAGTCCCTCCACCGGGTATACTTCTGATATATCACATGATGAGCTAAGAGTGATTGATCCAACTCCTACTACTTCTTCTTTTGCATTTTCTCTGATCTGTGCATATCCTCCATCATTTTTGTAAAGAGTTTTGAAATCTTCTTTCTATCCGCACATATGTCTGGAGCATTCACTATCTATTACCCACATTCCCTTTTTGTAAGTTCTTTTGGTCTGTCCTGTAAAACAAGTAGATTAATTTCTTTTTGGTACCCAAGTATTTTTGGGTCCTTAAGGGTTAGGTTAACAACTTTTGGTCTCCAAATCCATTTTCCAGAAGAAAATTTCCTACAGTTAAAAGATTTGTGACCAATGTCACCACAAGTATAACAAGAGAAATTAACAGAATTTTCAGCAGAATGATAAGGAGAATTAGATATAGATCTGTTGGAACTTTGATTAGGAGATCTTCTCCTGTTGAAAGCAGTTATGTTAGATCTGACAGAGCTATGACTAGGAGATTTTCTGATACTGTCCAACTGCATTTTTACTTCTTCTAGTTCTTTTGTTAGTATGTCGACTTCTATCTGACTTGCTTCGAAAAGAATCTGCCTGTCTTTCTTTTCTTGAGCAATCTTATTGTATTCATCAATTACTTTCTGTAACTCATCAGTAACCATGTCCAAAGAGTCTTGTAGGTCATTGCAGTTAGGACAGTTAAAAGATATTACCTCACTTGTTTTACCTAGTGCCATAAAACATATGTTGGCAGTTTCATCATGATCATCTTCGGATGTTTCTCCTTGATCCCAGGCTCCGAGACTTTTTAGATCTTCATTTCTTCGATTGTTTCTCCTTCTCTGTTCTGGACAGTTTTGTTTGAAATGTCCTGGTTTCCACAATAGTAGCATCGATCATCATTCCTTTCATTATTCTTAAAATCTTGTTGGGGTCTTTGTCTAAGAATTTATTTCACTCCTCGATTTATAAGAGTCATTCCTCCGTCTTGATATTCATCACCTTCTTCTCCAACTTCAGATGTCTCGGTAGTAAAGGCCACAATTTTCTTTTTTATCATCTTTGTTATACCTGTTAATATGGTTTTGCTCATAGGCCATCAGGTTGCCTCGAAGTTCATCGTACGTCATTTTCTGCAGATCTCCATCTTCAAGAATAGCAGCTTTAGTTTCCCAAGCTTTGGGAAGACTTCTGACGATTTTTCTAACTTGTAGCCCATTTGAGTATACCATTCCAAGAGATTTGAGTTCGCAATCAATTTTGCTAAATCTCAAGAACATGTCTTCTACGTTTTCATCTTTGGCCATTTTGAATAATTCATATTCATTGACTAGTGAACTGATCTGAGCTTCCTTTACCTTGGTGGTTCCTTTGTGATATCGAATGATTCGGGATCAAATGGCTTCTCAGTGCCATCTTTTTCGGTTAGTCCAGGAATAGGCTTTGGAACCTTCTTGATCACAATCCATGCTTGATGGTCATTTGAAGAGACAAAGATTCTGAATATATCTTTCCAGTGGAACTAATGTTGGCCGTTAAAATACGGTGGTCGAGTTGAGGAATGTCCATCTTGAAGTAAAGCACCAGGAATCTGATAGTATGCCATTGGATCTTTGCTCACGTGTGGTTAAACACTTTACTAGTGAGACCTGCTCTGATACCAATTGAAAGTTAAGAGGGGGGTCAATTAAAAATTTCTTCAGTCGACTTTCTATATTGGTCAGTCAACTCACCTGCAAGTTAGTAATACAGATAAACAAAGATAATAAATGTAGTAAGTAAATGACGCCAATAATTTTATACTGGTTCGAAACACCGGTGTGATGCCTACGTCCAGTCCCCTTGGGTTTCAAGGGTTTCGTTAAGAGCTTGTTGAGAACTTGGGTGTTACAAAATGTTACAATTGAGAGCCCTGTCTTATATGCAAATTGGATCTTTTTCTTTGACACAACCTCTACTTGTATAACCTACACTCAAATGTTTCTTTCTCTTTTCTTTTCAATAGTTCACTTAAGTGAGTACAAAGTTTTATGAAAGATAAAAGAAGATTACAATATAAGTTCAAGTGAAGTATGTACTTCACAACTATGGCTAAGAGAGGTTTATATAGCTTTGGAGGACTTTGCTCTTTTACGAAAACTCAAGGGAGTTTGAATCAAGGATCTTTGATTAAGTCCTTGATTTTATTCTGATTGATTTACAGAGTCATGTCCATATCAGATATGTGCATGAGCAAATCAATTTATTCCTTTGTATGATGATCTTCTTGTGGTCTTGAATCTTTGGCTGATCTCGTTAAGTTGAATGCATCCCTTGATTTTGATTTCTTCCTTGTAGTCTTGGTTGTTAACTGATCTTGTTGCTTGAAATTATTCTTTGATTGATGCACATTATCTCTTTCCTTCCTTAGGTGATTTGTTCTGCAATCTTGAATATATTTGATTGATTTCTGGAATCTCTGATTGATCATGATCTGCTTGATTGATTCTGATTGATTCTAGAGATCAAGACATATCTTTATTCTGGAATCTTTGATTGATTCTACAGGTCAAGACATATCTTTATTTCTTCTTTATGCTTTATGCTTTATGCTTGGCTTCCTTTCTTGTTGATGTGTTTGCCTCCGAAGAGTATGAGTGAATGTTTAAGTGTCATTAATCAAAATCAACGCTAAGGAGTTAACACACATAAGGGCAGAAACTGTAGGATGGACTCTCAGAACAATGTACAATGGCTCCGATCAGGTTTAGAAGATATTGAATCATCATTCCAAGCCGAGACATTTGATGGTGTTCAGATAAGTGCTATGTCAGCGCAAATAGCAAAACTTACGCATGCATTGACATCGTCTCAGGCAAAAAGATGGCATACTGTACAGTTACCAACAAATTACAATGAAACTCAAATATAAAGGTGGTAATCAAGAAGCGATGATCATTGTTGTGTTTATGGAAGATGCAATGCTGTAGAAAGACTATGACTATTGGACGATCTTAATCATATCTCCAGTCAAAGATCAGTGCCCATGACTAGTGAGAGGAGATTTCAATGTCATATTGAAAGAAGAAGAGAAGCTGGGTGGATTAGTTTTTTTCTCAGAATGAAGCTGGAGATTTTGCTCAATGTTAAGGGATTGTGTATTGACAGAAAACAAATAGTACACAGGTAGCAACTTCGCTTGGTAGAATGAGAGAATAGAGGAGGAGTGTAGTTT
The DNA here is from genome assembly GCF_900185275.1 of Solanum verrucosum. Taxonomy (NCBI): domain Eukaryota; kingdom Viridiplantae; phylum Streptophyta; class Magnoliopsida; order Solanales; family Solanaceae; genus Solanum; species Solanum verrucosum. The sequence continues at coordinate 1,631,579 of NW_026020157.1, forward strand.
CAAAAGATTGAATAGGGTGATGGGCAATCAAGAAATCATACAGAACTTTCCAACTATTGAACTACATCATTTGACTAGGCAGGGTCTGACCATGCTCCTTTGCATGTTATCTGGAATTCAGATCATGTCCGTACCATCAAACACAATGGCCTTGTAAGATTCGCTAGCACAAGCAATTTTCAATTGATGATTCAACAAATAGAACATTGAATTAGTAGAGTTACAATAGAAACGCCAAATCTAGGATTTGGCAACACAAACTGAAAATTCTGATTCACAATTACTAAACAGCTCTACATTAGGCGGTCAGCAAAACATTGAAAGCCTTTACATTGATCAAGCTTCTTTTACTGCAGTTTGATGCGATCAAGGTTATCAGAAACTGTTCTCATCCTTGGCCGAAGCTCAGGATCCAGTTCTGTGCAGTTGAGAGCGATATGAAATGCTGCAACAACTTGCTTTTTAGCATGAACCTCATTCAAGAGAGCAGGGTCTATGATCTCAGACAAGGGTCGTTCTTGTCTAAAAACCTTTCTAACAAGACTCTCAAGCCCCTTCCCATCATCCTCCACCTCCGATCCTCCATCTGTCAACTGACCAGTCAGAATCTCCAAAAGTACCATACCAAATGAGTAGATGTCGCTTTTCTGGGTGAACTTGGAGCCAGGCACTCGACCCTCAGGTGCCATGTACATAGTACAAGACGAAGTTGAGTTTTGAGGACTTATTATGATTTGACTTGTACTTAGCTTTTTGGTACTACTGTTTATGGGCTTGGAGCAACCTGAAACAAGGCGAGTCAATCCAAAACCAGATATGTAGGCTTGCAAGTCATCATCAAGAAGGATTTTTGTTGAATTTATGTTCCCATGAACATACTTCCTGGGATTACACTCATGAATGTGCATTAGACCCCGAGCTGTGCCTTGAGCGATCTTCAGTCTAGCTGCCCATGACAGAGGTGGCAAGTTATTACCAAGTCCTCCTGCAATTGTAAAAAATAAACATAAAAAGATTGATTAACAAGGATAATGTTCCAACATAAAAAGAAAATCACCCAGTTCTCTAGAGAAATTAGTTGTGTATGTGCTTTTTTCCATGAGAAATTTTTTGCCGGAAAATGCAAGTTTTGAAATCCAAAAAATATTTTTGGACTTGTGGAAGATAAATTAAAAAGTGATTCATGCCAAATCGACGACAGCTTTTCAAAATAACAAATAGAACATTTTTCACTTCAAATCCTGAAATTGGTACAAAAATATGTGCTTGAAACAATGGAAGTCTGAGTCAAGGAAAACAAGAAATAGGTCAGTTGGTATTTTGTCGAGACAAAAAATTACCAATATGAACTAGAGGAACCACATTCTCAAGAAGCCACCCCAAAGTAGGTGCAATCTTCATTTCCACTTGTGTTTAAATAGGATTGGTTCACAATTGACAATACCAAAGTACGAGCAAAAAGGGTAGGATTATGTGGAGAAGACTTGTACACAAAGATTGAAGTTAAGAAAAAGGGACTGGAGTTCAAAAGAACCTTAATGTTTTTGTGAAGTGCAAGGTTCTGAAAATAAAGAGAGCAAAATACAAGGCTAACACAAGTCCAGTAACTGCCTATTCAGGGATTCTATAACCACAATACAAATTATAGGTACATTAAACAACACCTCTGAATAACAAGACAAACAGACTAAAGGAAACAGGGAATGACTTACCAAGTCTTGGAATCTGATGAAATTTCGTGTCTTACTTATTATCTTTTTTGTTTTATATTTACCTATCAGAAAGCTTAACGTCGTGGACTTCTCCACTTAGTTAAAAAAGAATTTGAAGACAAAAATAACCTGTGGTGTAATAGTTTTCTTCTCGGTGTCAGCTGAATGCCTCTTTTACATAAAGTCCAACATCCTAAAGTGAACTTGACAATGATAGATGTTACAAGGAGGAACTACAACATTTTATGATTAGTCGATATTTTGTTCTGCAAAAATTTCACACTTTGGATTCACGTTTTATGTGTAACCATGCTTAGTTCAATTCCTAATGAACATGAATCGAACGAATAGCTTAACATCCAATTGATAGATCTAATGTTTTTTTTCCTTAGTGTAACTTCCGAATGTTTACTTCAACTTTAAAGCCTCTCTCAATGTATCTTAGGCCACATAAAATGTACTCCCTAGGAAGCAGAAAACAAGGGGAAAATGCCATAATGGGGACCAGAAACTAGTGAATTACAATAAACCAACAGATGTTGAATTGTGGAGCCCAAAAGGTCTCAATAGCTTAACACTTGCATAGATGTTTTCCAGGAAGCAGAAAACACAAATGCCAATTGCTCAGATAAAAACAAATGAACCATGCACGTATTATTCCCCTCCCCACCCCACTACCCCAAACTAGTTCTTGTTCATCATAATTTACATTTGGTTGCCTATTCTTGATCAAAAGAAGATAAGGACAGTAAGCAGCTATCGACTTAAAAGCATATAATTTGGGATCATTAATATTTACCAAAGAATGCTTGAAACCATGACAGAAATTGTTAAATGTGCCTAGAGAATACTTCAACGAATAATCATGAGCTGCTTTAAGGACATCTTAGGTTGTAAACACTTACTTCAATGGAGTAGACATTAAACTTCTTTTTTTGCATAAATATCAAATACAATGCCACCTTCAAGGTTGTCTGATATATTAATAAAACCCCTGAAGTACCATGGACACAGAGATAATACTGCTTACGAGGATTTGATCTAATTTTCTCCAAAAAAGTACACCCTTTCTCACTCGCATAGGCAGGATAACTTACTCCAGCACTACTAAAAGTTTATCCTTATAGTGATTTAGAATAATACTCCGTAAGTAGTATGTTTAGAGTGATTTTTCTATTAACAGTAAAGAAAATTCCAAGTAAGAATGAAGTGAGATTACCATGTAAAGCATTGTGCAAGGTGCCATTGCGGATGAAATCAGTTACCAGCAATTTCTCATCACTTGCATAGTAATAAGCCCTAAGCCTCACCACATTTGGATGTTGTACTCTCCCAATGGCTTCCACCTCCGTCTCAAACTCCTTGAACTTCCACGTGACATCCCCCTCGCTTAATCGTCGAACAGCAACAACCGTAGCGCCAGCCACCACCTTGTAAACTATCCCACTCCTACTCTTCCCTACTACATAAGCTGAAGCCCTTAACAAATCTTCTAGTTCCATCCCAAACCCCTCGTCTAACACTACATATTTACCCTTTTGCCTCTCCTCTGGCTTCTCCAACTTTTCTTTTCCCATTTTTCCCTCATCCAACTTCCATTTTCTCCTCAACACCAACACTGAAACAAACATCACCCCAATCACAACCGATACGCCGGAGATCAAAGAAACCACCACTGACCCATTTCCCGATTTCCCTTTTCCTACAAACCCCACCTCCTCCTCATTAGGGTTCGGGTTCGGTGGTGGTTTTTGGGCTTCTGGTTCTGCACACGGAGTCTCCAATGGAAACCCACAAAGAAAAGGGTTACCGGAAAATGCAGTAGGCCCTTGATTCAACAACGACCCGATTGAAGGTATCTTTCCGGTCAGATTGTTATGCCGAAGGTCTAAACTCAATGTTACAGGAAACGTACCATAACTCGCCGGAAGTTGGCCGGTAAATCTGTTGTATGAAAGATTTAAAGTTCCAGTGAGAAGTGTAAGATGAGTTAGCTCTTGGGGAAGTGAGCCATTGAGAAAATTAGCAGAAAGATCAAGGTGTTTAAGGTTTATAAGGGATGTGATTTGTTGAGGTAAGAATCCTGTGAAAGCATTGTTAGAGAGGTCAAGGGAGTGAAGGGAAGTAGCATTGAAGAGATGAATAGGGATTGGTTTTGAAAAGTTGTTGTAGGAAAGAGAAAGAATTGATAGAGAAGAAAGTGCTCCGATTTCAGAAGGAATGTAACCACTCAAATTCTTCGACGACAGAGAAATAGAAGTCACCTTCTGATTTTCATCGCATGTGATTCCATTCCAATGGCATGCTGATGAGTCTAACTCCGACCAAGAAGAAAGAAACTCAGATGGGTCATTAGAAATTGCAGATTTCAAAGCTAACAGAGAAACACCATCTGAATTCAATGAAAATATAACAGAGATTGAAAATGTGAAAAAACTAAGGATCACAACAACAACAACATTCATCATTTAACCAGCAACAATACCACACTCTTGTTTTTTGCTTCTATGAGATATGGTTTTCAAGGTGTTACTGCAGGCAGCACTACACGTTTACTTGGTTTGAATTTATTTTGACTAACATAGGTAGGCGTAGGCTCATACAGTGTTAAAGTAGAAAATTATTAAATGAGGTAATAATGTTGGTTTTGTTTTACTATTCACATGCTTCCACCTTGGGATGTGAGATATCAAGTAAACAACATGAGACAAGTATCTCTAATTTAATTCATTCACTGTTTGAAATTGATTTAAGGGTACAATAGTAAAATTACCCGCATTTCACACGAGAATTTAATATCACGAAATTTATAAAATAATACTTAAAATTTATTAGATATTAAAACTAAAAAATCTATATTATCTTACATACAAGATTACGTAGTAACAAACATTAATAATGTAAAGGAAAATAAAAATCATTACATCGTATCATTTAGCCTTAATAACATATGCATAAATTATAAATTAATGATTGTAAAAATACATATCAGGATATGTAACATAAACAATAGTGTCAGTGAGTCACTCAGCATGAGCAAAGTATACAAATATTTAATTGTAAGGAGGAGGAGGTTCAGAATTTTCGTTGTGTTTAATGAGAGGAAATCCCTCTATTTATATACAATAAAGGGTAGTGTGAACAAATGTTTATTGTGCCTTATCAGAAATGTTACAACTATTTGAAAAAGTTGCAACCCTTCGAAAAGTCACAACCTTTCATAAAAGTCATAATTTTTCATAAAAGTCGCAACTCTTTATAAAAGTCGCAATTCTTCGTAAAAGTCACAACTTTTCATTAAAGTCACAACTCTTCATTAAAGTCACAACTATTCATAAAAATCACAACTTTTCATGAAAGGAAAGGCTAATTTTGTAAATAAATAAATTAAAAGGGAATTCTGATTTGTGGTGGTGTCACATAGGCGGGCCTAATCATTTTAATTAATTCATTATTAATTTAAAAATTGATTTACTACTTTAGTTTATTATAAATTATAATGCTGATCGTTTTGAAAATTCTTTAAATGTTATATATATTGTTATTTTTTAACATGTCAGCTTTCATATAAAATGTGGTTTGCTACAATATTAAAATTCTATTTGGAAGGAGAAAGAAAAATCTATTAGGTAAATAGATGAATCAAATATATTAAAATACTTGTGATTTGTGAATGATAGTGATTTATTCAGCAAAATTTCATATGTTAAGCTTTTTCAAAATTCTTAACGCGTTTTTCAAGTTTGTTATAATTCTCTCTCAGATAGCAAAGTTACAGTATAATACAAAAAGACTATAGAGATGAATATGATCTTTAAAATAAAATAATTAAGAAAAATAAATAAAAAGATTAATAAAATTACCGGGCAAAGAAAAGTTTCACATAACTCTTCTTTTGCTAATTTTAATTATGTATAAATTATTTTGAGATAAAAGAGATACCCATATTTTCTAAGGATGTCATTTATTTCGGAAACATGTACAAAATAATCCAAAATTCAATATGAAATTAATATAATTATTCCTAAAATTATAATAGGAAATTTAACCTAGAAAATAAAATTATTGTATTTCAATTCACATTATAACTACGTACTAACTTGCAACAAACTAATTTTAAAAAATCATAAAATGTGATTTATATCTAATGTTAAAGTATTCTTCAGGTCTTATTTCAATTACACTATAACTACATACAAACTGCAACAATTTAAATTTAAAAAGAGTAACAAATTTTGATACATAGCTAATAATAATGTATCCTTCAAGCTTGTAAGAATTATCAAAATTCAATAAGAAGTCAATACAATTATTTAGAGAATTTATAATAAAACATTTATCCCATAAAAAATAAAATTATTAAATTACATCTACATTATAACTATGTACAAACTTGCAACAAATAATTAAAAGAAATAAATTTGATATATCGGTAACAATAACTATTTTCCAAGCTTGAATTGTACATATACTTCTCACAAGTAAGGCCATACACCATTTTTCTTTGTTTCCTGATAACAAAATTTTTGCACAAGAATGATATATTAATAATGATGGCAAAAGCAAAAAAAAAAAAAAAGGAATTAAGAAGCTTTTTTTTTCTCGAAAAAAAGTTTCAAATGAAGGAGTAAATTAGTAACTATAATGAAGATTTGAGAAGAAAACTATTGAATGAAAAAGGAAAAATGTTATGAAGTGAAAATGATTTTCATTAGTATTTATAGTGATAAAAAAAATTAAAAACATAGCATATAAAAAATACTAACGGATTTGAGTGTAATTATAAATAAATGAGTATTATATGCATTAATTGTACCTAATTGAGTGTTAAATTCTTTTTAATAATAATCATTAATACTATTTAACCCATTTCTAAAGCCCTTTTCTGATTCCTTTTTTACGTTATATTTTATTTTATTCCCATGATCTCATCTTTATTGTTATCTATTTATTTTCATAAATCTTCAAGGTAATGAAGGAATCACACAACGTGGACTGCAATCAGATTCAATTGGGCTTTTACTGCAATCTTATGTTTAATTGAGTTTTATGAAGTTTTTATTAGTAGTCATTTAATTAGTAGCAGAAATGAAATAAAAATGCAATTAAAAATATAAAAAAAAATGAGAAAAAGGATAAATCCAAATGCTGGCCACAGAAAGGTGTCACATCACTTTTTCTATATCCAGCTTTATATTATTATATAGATATGATATGATTACAATGGCGCTTCATATACAAACCCTTTAAATTTTTTTGGATATTTCATTTGCATCTAATTGACAAATAAAACAAGATATAGAAGTTTTTTCAAATTATTGAATCGAAAATATCGAATCAAAACATTTTTTTCTTAGAATTTGAGATGTTCAAATGAAATAAGGGTTAGTTCTAGTGTTTAAATGAATTATCTTAACAAGTTAAACGGTCTGACAATTTGTTGAATCATACAATTATTCAAACCACTATCGTGAAATGACTTAGAGCCCGTTTGGATTGGCTTAAAAATAAGTAGGAGTAACTTTTAAGTCAAAAATAAAAGTCAAACTGAAATGACTTTTAAGTCAAAAATAAAAAGCATGAGGAGACCTACTTTTGGTTTTTGACTTATTTTAAGTCATTTTTAATTTTTTTGAAGTCATTTTTGACTTATTTTAAGTTATTTTGTATATTTGTCAAACCTACTTTAAGTCGGTCCAAACACCCTCTTAGTCCCTCCATTCACTGTTACTTTTTCAGTATACAAAAAATAAATGTTCAATTTTACCTTTTACATTTGAAAAACTCAAGAAACAATTTATCATTTATTTTACTAGTATGTTTGGTATGGAGGAAAAATTTTCTTGAAAATTAAGTTGATCTCTCACTTATTTTCTCATGTTTGATTGGTGAGTGGATTTTTTCTAATGTTTGGTTGGTGAATAAAATTATTTTACATAAAATATCTTTTATTTTTTTACTAAAGAGTAAAAAATACTTTTTTAGGAAACTAGTTTCTGACTCGAAAACCAACCCTGGTAATTGATTCATGACTCGATCCTGACACCCGAATCAAGATACAATCTCAATGATCAATTCGCGATACGACTTCGACCCAAGACTTAATCTTGACTCTCGACTCGAAACCAAACATTTGGATTGGGACCCGACCTTCATGTGAGAGAAAGTGAGAAGAAAAACATATTCTTCTGTTTAGTAGAAATATTAATACATCTACCTAAGATTACCTTGACATATGATGTTACAGGAAAATAATAAAATTATACTATTGCACGTGAAATCGACGTGAAGAACCTCTAAATTTTAGCTGCAATAATATTTTTACTAAATTAAACAAGGTGTTCTTCTTCTCATATGAAGTTATTATTTCTACAAAATATATAAAGAGATGATTGAACATTTCATATATAAATTGTGGATAAAATAAATGTTAGAAAATAGGCAAAGATTTGGGAGAGGGCCAAAAGTGCAACAATATTGCAAACATGAGTGACTATTAGTGCTTCATGTGAAAACTCAAGGATGACTTTGAAAAATAACTTAAAGACAAAATATTATTTTAAATTTTTTCTCTGATATTTATGTTTTTCTATTTTGGGTGCATACAAATATGCACTTAAACTTATATGAAGTTGAACAAGTTAACACATATGTCCTACTTGACGTCCTATGTGATAATTCATGTCTTTATATGATATTTTATGTGTATTATATCACGTGAAATATGGAAAATGGTTATAAATATATCTGAACTTTGGTCGAAATTGATGTAATAATCTCAAACTTTGAGCATGACCTATTACCACTGCACTATTTAATAGTATATTTTAAATGTATATATGTGTCCACGTGGACAAGTTACTATTTATAATGATGCAATAATTATGATGTTCACGTGAGCACATATATACGTTTAAAATGCACTATTAAATAGTGTAGTGAGGTAAAATGTCTTTCCCAAAGTTTTGGATTGTTACGGCAATTTCGATCAAAGTTCGGATATATTTTCAACTTTTTTTCCTTAATTTTATAGAAATTTAATTATCTATTTACATACCCAAAATTAAAACAATGTAGATATTAACTAAGATGAAATAAAAATGTAGACTCCCTCTGTCTCTAATTACTTGTCCATTTTACATTTTTAGTTGTCCCTAATTACTTGTCCATTTTGACAAATCAAGAAAAAAATAATTTTTTTTTACCTATTATACCCTCAATTAATTATTTTGAAAAGTGTACTTCCTCCGTTCCTTTTTATATGTCATCTCTTTCTATAAATAATTGAACTATAATACTTGACATTTCATAAAATCAATGCATAAATTATCATATTCTTCCCATTATACCTTTGATATAGTAGTTAATTAATCTTGAAAATACATACTTTGACCAATCTAGAAAAACTAATAAGTAATTAATATTCATTGAGTACTTCATACATTGATTAATTACTCTCTCCATTCACTATTCTATAAAATTTGATTTTGAAAATAAACTCAAAATTTTTAATAGTTATCCAAATGCATTTTAATTTTTGAAATCTAAAATATTCATCATTTATTGAAAAGTTGACTTTAGAAAACATCAAAATAAGGGTAGAAGGATAAAGTTAATTTTTTAATACAAGTGCAATCTAAAAAGGTGAAATTTTTTAATTCATCCACTTCATAATTAAAAGGGATAAAATGACAAATTCGCTATATCAATCATTATTTTCTTAATAAGTATAACAATTTAAAAATAGACAAGTAATTAAGAACCGAAAGAGTATATATTGTGCCCGCAGAGAATGGAAAACAGTATATACATATTGGACTTGTTCAGAGATAATGGGCAGAGTTGGTGGATACCATAAAGTATGCCCCGACTAAGGAGACAAAAAGTGGGAATATGTTTATTATGGTGAAATCTCAAAGGATTTCATAACCTAGAGATATGATAAATTTGAATTTTAAATACAAAATATCCCAAATGATTATTCTAAGTGTGGGTACGTTTGCTCGGAACATTTTGGTTTTTAAGGGGTCATTTGGTGTGAATGATAAATATAAATAATTATAAAATAAGAAAATAGTAATGGAATAAAAATTTTGTGTTACGTTTGAGATAACTTATCCTACCATTTATGCTATAGTGATAAAATAAATTATCGCATATACATGGTGAGATAAGTTATCCCACAATAATTAATCATGAAATAACTTGTTCTCAACCAAACAACAACCTTTATTTTACTGTAGGTATAAACAAGTATTTTCTTTTACCATTTCTATCTCAACTTTCTTATATTGTATCTTAAATTTCTGGGTTTGCTTGACTAAGTTTGCAATGTCTTATTACAAAAAAAAGCTTGCTTTAGCTCAATCATTGTAAAAAGCAAATTAAGGACTTTTCTTTTTTCAAAGTGCATGATATAATTATAGACCATTTTCTTTTAAAATATTCCCTTCGTTTTAATTACTTATTCACTTTTGAATTGACACACCTATTAAATAAGACAATGATTGACATAGTGAATTTACTATTTTACTCCTATAATTATGAAGTGAGTAAATTAAGAAATTATGATTTTCAAGAAGTTCTACATTTTTCAAAATGTTCTACATTTTTCAAAATAATTAATTGAATATATTTTAGATAAATAATTTATCATTTCTTGATTTATCAAAATAAACAAGTAGAGTACTTAACTAGAAACAACTAAAAAATATGAATAAATAATTAGGGACAAAGAGAGTATTACAAGTACTCTACTTCCCCTCTTTAAAAAAGAATGATCTGGTTTTTTTTTAATCTGTTTAAAAAAATATTTTTTTCTTTTTTGACAACATTTTAACTTTAACTTTTCACGTGATATGTTTAAGGTCACAAGATTAATAGGTATTTTGATACATTTGACATAACTTTAATTTAGACCATAAAATTAAAAAGTCTTCTTTCTTTACTTAAATTTTGTTTCAAGTCAAACTAGATTATTATTTTTTGAATCGGATAAAATATTTTTTTTTGTTAAAGAAAAGCAAAAGCTTAATTTTGAATCCTCCTAACATATTGATAATATTTGGGTGAGTTGGAACTAAAAACAAGAAAAAGGTGGAAGTATCTCACAGCCTTTTTAATGATATAGTAGTGGTGTCAGGAAATCATTCAAGTGATGTAACTTTCAATAAAATATTCCAGCTTCCCACTTCTAGTGGCATTTCGGAAAATGTGAGGTCATAATGGCTTGATTCAAATCTAACGGCCGTGGATATCTCCGATCTTATACTCTATTTATTCCATAAATACAAGTTTTCTATTTTTTTTCACATATTCAATTTCAATTGAATTTTCTATTTTATTCTTTATAAAATAACTAGTAGTGCGGATAATTTAATATCATAGAATTATAATAGAGAAAATGGTCAAAAGCCCCCTAATCTATATTCGGATTTTCAACTACATACTTCAACTTTACGGGAGTCCTATCACCCACCTGAATTATTTAAAACTGTAATAATTACACCCCTAAAAAGCGACAACCAAATCTGTGTTGGCCTGTGAACTTCACGTGTTTTACAGGTGAAAATTCAATTAATTTATTTTTTTTGTCAATTTTTTTATAATTCCTTTCCACTGTTTCCTATACTCTCCTAATTTCTTCAAATCTCTAAAGTAACTTCTTCCCCAATTCTTTCAAATTCCTATGGAATTGTGAGAAACAAAGATGAATGTTGATAGCGGGAGCTTGTCAAGCGATTTTTGAGTTTTGCTTGTCGGAGAACATTGAAAAATAATCTAAACGGATCTGTGCATATTGTTGCTACGTCGAAATTTTGCTTGCTTCGCTGGAGCTCGCTGGTCGGAGCAGTGCAGCCGCAAGGTTTTGTTGTTGTTGTTGTAGTCGACCTTGTTGTGAGAACAGAGGTAGGTCTTCATGGTGGTTGTCTCGGAACGGGAGAGAGATAAGAGGAGAGGGGAAGAGGAGAACGGGGTTTTGTTGGTGGTTTGGGTTTCGCCGGAGGCGGCGACAGTGGTGGCTGACGGTCGAGCAACAAAAGAGGGAGAACAAATGAAAGCACTAGCAATGCCATTAATGGAGGTCAATTGAGATTGAATATTTTCATTGATTAATTGAAATTTGAGATTGATAATTAAAGGATCTACAATAAAAAGGAAAAAGACATTCTCATTAGGGAGTTCAATTGAATTTGATGTAAACCCAAATTTTTTTTCAAATATGATCCAGATTTCATTTTTGAATGATTAAAAAACATGTCATTTTATCTTTAATTGAATTGATTATTTTTTCTAAATTTTTTACATAAGAGTTTATAAGTTTGTGTGAAATCAACAATGGTGAATCCGGTGTAGGAATTTGGTCTTTGTTGCTATGGAGAAGAAAGACAATAAATTTGAAAAATAAATAAAAATACATGTATTTATAAAAGAGATTAAAAATAAAAAATTTAATATTTGCTTTTTGTGCTCACTCTCTCAAAGAGAGTGAAACACTCTCTTTGCCAACTAAGCATTTAGAGTGATAGGACTCCCGTGAAGTTAAAGTGTGTAGTTGGAAATTTGAATATAGATTGGAGGGTGGTTTTGGGCCATTTTCTCAATTATAAAAAATACTTAAAAACTTATCAGTCATTAAAACTAAAACACTATATTATCTTACATATAAGATTACGTAATAACAAACATTAATAATGTAAAAGAAAATAAAAATTATTACATCTTATCATTTTTCCTTAATAAAATAAACATAAATTAATTATTGTAAAAATACATACCATGATCTGTAACATAAACACTGTAAAAATACATATCATGATCTGTAACATAAGCAATGGTGTTAGTGAACCACTCAAGATGAGCAAAGTACACAAATATTTAATTGTAAAGAAGAAGAAGAGGTAAAAAATTTCCGTTTTTTTTTTAAATGAGAGGAAATCCCTCTATTTATAGACAACAAATGGTACTGTGAACAAATGTTTATTGTGCCTTATCAGAAAGGTTACAACTATTTGGAAAAGTTGCAACCCTTCGAAAAAGTCACAACCTTTCATAAAAGTCGCAACTCTTCATTAAAGTTGCAACTTTTCATTAAAGTCACAACTTTTCATAAAAGTCACAACTCTTCATTAAAGTCGCAACTCTTCATTAAAGTAACAACTTTTTATAAAAGTCGCAACTTTTCATAAATTTGATAACTTTTCATGAAAGGGAGAGGCTAGTTTTGTAAATAAATAAATTAAAAGAGAATTCTGGTTTGTGGTGGCGCTACGTAGGCGGGCTTAAGGTTCTCTTATATATATATATATATGATATTTTCTCTCTCTTTAATATTATATTATTAATTATATTTCATTTTTATTTTCTTATTTCAGAATATAAATTATTTCCTTTGTTTTTTCTAAATAATCATTTATATAAGTTTCATGTGATATAATATTTTATTTTTTCAAATTCTTTAATTAATATAAAATTATATTTTATTCTAAATTTTTAAATGACATAAATTGCAAGTAAATATTATACTTACAAATTAATGGACAATTCAAATAAAAGTAAAATTATTCATTAAATACAATTATATAAATATTACATAAATATTCAACTTTCAAAATTATTACAATACTCCCATAAATGTTCTATTAATGCATTACGAAGTTAAAAATGAGCATATTTGTCCTTAATTTTTTATGTCTAACTAAATATTATTCAAATCGGAGATTTTCAAATTATATTAGTGACGAACATTTTAAAAAAATTAAAGTATTATTAATTCAAGATGAAAATAGTACGTATTAAATATTTTATTTTAAAAAATATTATATTACATTTAAAAAGAATTACGAATATTAGATACTTAATTAATGACATTATATTGATAATAATATGTTCATTTCAAAATAATAGAAATAATAATAAAATAATACAAAAGTAAAATGGAGAGTGTGAATAGTAGTTCTCCAAATTTGGAGAACTACTATTCAACTTTTATAAATTGAGAATAAAAAGTGAAATAGAGTGCGATTGGAGAGTCTATTCTCTATTTTACTCTCTAAATATAGAGAATGTAAGTAAAATAGAGGTGGGTTGGAGATGGTCAAACACATCTATACTTCTCTATTTTATTCTCTAAAATGATCAAACGGTCCTTCATGTATAGGGGTTGAATTTTTTATTTTTATTTTTATTTTTAAAATCAAATTTGGACCTGGAGTCCCTTTATTTATGCTTCAATGGGCTAATATTGTAACCATAGCAGAAACTAACACATTTGGACACTGGTAAGCCCAATCTCGGACAACCAGCTCAATAATAAAAGACCCTATCAGGTAGGGTTTCCTAATTTGTTCCTCACTCACTTTCCACTTTCTCCTCTTTCTCACTTCTTCTTCTTCTCTGTGCTTGAGAATGTTCTCCATGGTGTTCTTCAATGATGACTTTTTGTTCCTTTTTATTTGAGTATTCAACATCCTTCACGAATTGGTGATGAAGAGTGCTGAAATCTTCAACTCTCAAAGGTTTATGTTCCACTACTTTTGTTCTTCTCCCTCCTTCTATTTTAATAGGTTGATTCTTTCTTTCTTGTAGGTGTACTTCCCGGTATGATTTCTTGTCGAGTTTAATAGAGTGTGAGCCTTGCATTCAACTTTGAATTTCCGTGTAAGAACCCTTTCTCCTCCTTATTCTTCTTCTTCTTTTCCTTCTTCAAACCTCTGACCTTTGTTGTTTTCCAGTTGCAGCCGAATAGGAGTGACTCAAGGAACTCCTGTGCTTCTTCAGCTCGATTTCTCTGCTGGATGCTCGTTTTGGATTCAGATACGGCTCCTAGACTCTCGCCTTTTTCTGGTCCCTGTATCACTTTTTGCTGGCTGAAATAACTTAGGATTAGTTCCTTTACAACTTTTTTTCTCCAGAAGTAGATAGCATCTAAATTGTACATATCATAGTTGTGGAACCCTGTAGCTTCTATGTTGTATTACGTTATTTAAATAGTCTTTAATGTATATGAAATTAGGATCATTTTAGTCCTTAACCCTAAAACTAACCAAAAAACAAAAAAAAGTGTTAGATTTAATAGTGAGTCCCGTGGAATTGACAGATGGCAAACCCTTCTTCCTCAATCTGCTTTCTTTCACCACTACCACCGCAGACCCTTCTCCTCAACTTCTTTCTTTCGCCAATTTCTCTCGTGCTTTATATCCTCATAAGAAAAATAATATACACTACACCCGTTTTTCATCTCCATTGAAATAAAATTTTCAGAAGCTTCCATTATCATACATAAATAAGAAAACCCAGATCATTAAAACAAATATAAACTAAGTAAATCAGATAAAAGACTCCATTTATTCTCTCTTGTTGAAGCGATCTATGAGGAGGATATAACTTTCTTTACGTTTTATCCTTTTCAAAATTAGTAATTTTTTCAAGTCATTTTTTTCATTCTATTTTTAAATTACATGGTAAAACTTTAACGGGCATAGATAGAAAACAAAAACCTTACGAATATTCTTTGAAATTTGAAGAAACTTTTGTGTGAATGAGATGATTTTGGGAGCAGAAATCGTAGAAGAAATGGCCAAAGAAAGAATATGAAGGAGAAGCAATGGCAGAGGAAAGAGGGAGGAAGAAGAGTGTGGGATCCACAGTTAAATTTAACAGTTTTATTTATGTTTTTAGTAAGTTGCTAGGGCTAGAACCAAAATGATACTCTTTATATATATATATATATATATATATATATATATATATATATATAGGATTATTTGGATAAGATGATATATATAAAGGACCAAAATAATTCAACACATATACATGAAGGACTATTTTAATCATTTTCTCCTCTATTTTTTATTTTTGGACGGTAAAACAAATAATTGAATCTCTAACCACACTTTATTTTTCTCTCTATTTTCTAGTTATGGGAAATTACAATTCATCCTCTCTGTTTCTTTTTTATTATTATTTTAATATTGTTTTAGTATATAAATCATTAATTAAGTCTTTAAATATTTATAATTATTTTCTAATGTAATATAGTATTTAAAAGTATATTATTGACAAGTATACTATACTTCCATTCCGAATTAATAATTTTTGTAATTTAACTTTTTTTTCAAAAAAAAAAAGTTCCTTCAGTTTAAATATGTAATTTAAATATTATTTATATTATATAAGATCATTAATTAAGTCTTTAATTTTTTAAATTATTTTCTAATGTATTTAACATCTAAATATATATTATTGACAAGTATACAACCTCCATCCCGAATTAATCATTTTTCTAATTTTCTTATTTTTATTTTCACCACTTTAAATATGTATTTTTATTATGAAACTATATAAAACAATGAGAAGAAAGTAGAGAAAAGAGAGAAAACTTATTATTTCTCTTGAGGAATGATTTTACAATGAATAGAACCCTTCTATTTATAGGGGAAAATTGACTTGGTCCTAAAGTTAAGGTTCCTAAATTTTCTCTAAAAGATAGGCATTCACTATATCTATAATGTTCCTCTTAGAATGTCTAATTCGTAGATAATGTGGCGCATTAAAACCTTACTGAAAAAAACTTTTAAAAAAAGAAAGTTCTAGTGAAGGAAAAAGAGTACACATATCTAATAATATGCATCTAAGCTGCCTCATTAAAAATCTTACAAGGAAAATCTAATGGGACAAAACTTCGTAAGGGAAAAAAAGTACAACACGTATTAACTTCCCCCAATGAGAACACCAATCCAAAGACTTGAATCTTCGCATTCCAAGTCTGTGCACCATCTTCTTGAAAGTTGTAGTTGATAGAGACTTAGTTAAAAAATCAGCCACATTGTCGCTCGAACCATTCCGTTGCACATTAATATCACCATTATTTTGGAGTTCATGTGCATAAAAACTTAGACGAAATGTGGTTCCTTCTTTCTCCTTTTATGAATTCTCCTAACAGGATAATAAAATTCTACAAATTCCTTACTTCAACTTCTTTAAGAAAATCATCTATTACCTTTTGAAAATTCTTCAGAAGTTCAATTCAAGTTATTTACTTGCAGAACAATACAAAGAAATTCTTGATTGCTTTAATCCATATGAAGATTATAAACAAGCTTTCCAAAAACTTGCATATGCTTTAGATTTTGAATCCTTCAAGAATTTCATATCAATTTCTTCAAGTGACAACATTCAATGATAAATGCATGTGATCTTTTAGTGTTTAAACAACAAGTTGAATAAGCTTTACGCTTAATAAGATGCATCATTTCTTTTTTCACTTGATAATCATTTTTATATCACCATGCTTTAATAGACATAGAATTCATATCCTCATAATCATTTATAATATTGTGCTATATTGTTTCAAAGATATTGTTGATGAGATATCACTTTGTATCGATTCACTGTACGATATAACTTATTGAGATCTCATCACTTCATTATTTTCAGGTACCTACTCCTCTCATGAGGTTTCATGAAGTGTTATGTCATATGCTCTTCAAGAGCACATTACCTCCTCATTATGATCATTTTAATCATTTGCTCCTCCCCTTTTTCAAGGATTATTTTATTTAGGACCGACTGGTCTATCATGCTTCATGCATATAGTAGACTCTATCTTTAATATTATATTACTATTTCTATTTCATTTTTATTTTCTTATTTCATAATATAAATTATTTCCTTTGTTTTTCTGAATAATTATTTATATAATTTTCTTATTTCATAATATAACTCGCATAAGAGTTAGTCTTACAGACACTTCATATGGTGGTGTGATAATCCAAAATAGACCAGAATCCTCATTGGTAACGGAAGTTAAGGAAAAACAAGATAGTGCTCCTATACTGCTTCAGTTGGAAGATGCAGTTCAAAAGCAGAAAGTAGAGGTTTTCTCCAAGGGGGAGATGGTCGCTTATGTATTCCTAAGGTAGATGGGTAGGTGAAGCAACCTTGATTGAGCTAGATTTAGTTTATGATGCTATAGAAATAGTCCAGCTCATCATAAATAGACTTGAGATAAAAGTCTTATGCAGATGTAAGGAGAATAGACTTACAATTTGAGATAAATGATTGGGTTTTCCTGAGAGTATCACCTATGAAAGGGGTGATGAGATTTGACAGACTTGGATGAGTTAGTCCATAGAGGGAGCTACTTGGGAAGCAGAAGAAGCCATGAAGGCCAACTATCCTCACCTCTTTCCTTCCAATTATGTTTCCACTTGCGATAATAGTTTCGCTCTAGTCTCACAATTTACTCATGCATAAATTCAGTCTTAGTACCTTGTTCCTTCAATTATACTTGTATTTCAACATATTTGCATGTTCTTAGAACTCAGTTAAGTCAAATTTTAATTTCTAGTACTTAGTGGTAGGGATTTCAGCTTCTTCCCTCCATAATTAGCTAGTTTAGACTTCATTCGAGGATGAATTTTTCCAAGGGGGAGATAATGTAACACCCCAGATCTCAAAATGAAGAAAATCATAGTTTTTGGAAAATCTGGTGCCAGTACCAACAGAACCACCCACGGACCATAGGTGAGACCACAGACCGTAGGTGGGGTTCCATTGTTAAGGCCTAAATATTTATGGTCTCTGATCCCACCCACGTTCGACCAATATGGTCCGTGGTTGGACCTACGGACCGTACGTAAGGGTCAACAGTCAGTAAGAGGGAAATTGATGTTAGGTCAACTTCAAATGGTCATAACCCTCATTAAAAAACGAATTAGGTGGCCCATGACCTACCAAATGATAGATAATTGAACCCTCTTTCCAATGCCACTGAGTTTGCTAAAATCTCATCTCCGAGTAAAAAGTTATGCTCATTTTAGTGAAGCCCTGTCAGACAGACTTGACCGACGACCCCACCTACGGTGTAACACCCCATATTCTACGTGTACTAGTTCTATTTATATGACGTTTATAAATTGCCTTGTGGTATAGTTATGGACTCAGTTTCCTATCCGACTACTGACAATAGAATAGGTTTAAAGTTGCAATACCCCGTGCCTTCCAATACATATACGACTAAGTGAACTCAAAAACAATTTGAACTCGGGATAATAAAAGGTGGTATTTGATGTAAAAGTCAAAGTGGTCAAGTGCGTATTAGTGCTACAGTCTTGTAAAGAAACTTAGATTGGGAAAATAGTGTAAAATAAGTGAGGTGCTTGCTTGACTAAACTAAGTTAGTAGGTGACAAGTAAGTGATGCAAGTTACTTAGAATTAGTAGACTGCATTTTAAGTGAAAAGGGCAAGTAGGTGATGCACCTACTTAGAATTAGTGGACTGAATTTTAAGTTAAATGGGGCAAGTAGGTGATGCACCTACTTAGAATAAGTGGACTGCATTTAAGTGAAAAGAGCAAGTAGTTGATGCACCTACTTAAAAACTTGTGGCAGAAATTAAGGAGGTGATGCACCTGCTTGCTTATAAGTAAATGATCATATTATTTCTCCAATTTCTTAAGTGAAAACGTCTAAAAGGGACCTCTAAAGCACTCAAGCTTATCACATCTCCTTCATCATTTATTCTCCAGAAAATTGCTCCTAAGGAAAGCCATAGAAGCTCCAAAAGTTCTGGTCTATAGCTTCACCATTAAAATCTGAAGCAAACCCTTTGTTTTTAAAGTACAAGTTAGTAGAACATATCCCATCTTAAGGAATTCAAGTGAATAATCTGATTTAACATCAAGTTAAGGGGGAGAGGACAACCTAAACCTTGAAGAATCCAAGTTTTAGCAAGTGAGGTTTCTGTCCAGCAAGGTAAGCTATGGAAATTTTCATCCCTCTCTTGTTCTTGCATTGTTTGTGAAAGTTTTTATATGTTAATGAACTAAAGAGTGTTGTCTCTATATGGTGTGAACTTGGTAAATGTTGAGGAAGGTGGTGCTGGTTGGGACAACCATGGATGGAGTCCCCTTAAATTTTGATTGTGAGCTCGTTTTGAGCATCTTAAATGTAATGTTAGTTGGAACTCACGGAATGTTGATCGGAAGTCGTATGTTCATATTGCTATTTACACATTGTCATTTTTAGGGACTGT
The DNA here is from genome assembly GCF_900185275.1 of Solanum verrucosum. Classification (NCBI taxonomy): domain Eukaryota; kingdom Viridiplantae; phylum Streptophyta; class Magnoliopsida; order Solanales; family Solanaceae; genus Solanum; species Solanum verrucosum. The sequence goes on from NW_026020157.1 coordinate 1,651,328, forward strand.
TTTGAGTATCATAAAATAAGGGGGTGTGACTGGATATGTGCAGAGTAGTCATGGGAACTGGTTATAGGATAGAACATTGAAAGTGTAGTGATACACCACTTAATTGAGTGTTGCATGAGCTTACTTCCTGCCATCCCTTTGTATATTGATTTCCAAACGTTATGAAGCCCGAGGAGTTTCAGAGGACCATATAAGAAGGCTGTATAGTATATGGAAAAAAATTAAGAGGAGAATGGGTGGGAAGAACACCCTTGATGGGATCAATTATAGACTTACTACCAATTACTATTTTGGTCTGATCAAGTAGCCCAAACTTGTTTATCAACTACTAATGCTAGTTTTATTATTTACTCCATTGCAGATAAATAATCTGAAAGGAAGATGGTTAACTCATTGTAATATCCAAAGTTGTGCATCAAGGTATGTAAGGCTATTCGATTTCCTATTTCTTTGGCATGAATCCAACACTTGTAAGCTTTCTAAGTGTCCTTGGTAGTGACTGATCCATAGTTGCAGTTTCTACTCCCTAGAGCATTAAAGTGAGTACTCTAATATGAGTTTATCACTAAATGTGCATGCTTACTCTACCAAGTATTATCATGCAAGGCTTAAATGTATTTCATCGTCAAAGTTCCCTTGGCACGTATTGCCCTTATATTAATCAAAGTGATCCTAGATTACACATGGTACATATGTTTATATGTTGGATATATAATCTGCCCATATCAAGCCAACTTGCTTCAATTGTCTATTCCATCATATATGTCATCTTGTCACATGTTCATATGTTCCTTTTATTGGTTATTACTCCATTGTGTTAGACTATTATGTTACCTCACAAGATCCCTACTTGCTCTATTATTGTACATTTTATATGTACTTACTTGGATATGTATCCGTCCTTAAGTTGAATCTGCCCACGTTCTCCCTTGGTTCCACTTTCATGTGTACCTTGTATTTGATATTAGTTAGTGTGTAAATGGCTACCATATAGAGTTCAAATCTCTTGGCTGAATGTTAAATGTCTTCACTTGATATGTGCTTCAATTTGAGATGTCAAAATGCTTACTGATTCAGATAAGCTCCTAAGTATTACATTGGTGTCACATTTGCTTCCGATGTCATTGTTATTATCGTAAGCCCATATTCACATGTCTTAAACTAGTGGTTCATAGTTCCAAGTCTCAACAATGATTATGACCACCAAAACAGCAATCTCAAAAGAGTTATGAACATCAAAACAACAATCTCAAAGATTAAAGAATCTAAGTGAAGCAATTTTTATAATGATGGGTGGCAGGCCAGGGGCAAAAGCCTAGCGTAGGTCGATCCCAATTGGTATGGAAGGGTGGAAGCTCAGGGGCAAAAGCCTAGCATGGGCCAATCCCAATTGGTATAGAAGGGTGGCAGCTCAGGGGCGAAAGCCTAGCATGGGCCGATCCTAATTGGTTGAATTATGAAGACAGTATCCCAGGGGTTAAATGCCTAGCATGGGTCATCCTCTTCTACCACTGATCAGCTGGTCATTCGTATCATATAACTTATAAATATTAGAACGCACGGAAAAGTAAATAAAAGAATGTAACATACACGATTCCAAAAGTATAAGCAAATGTGGTCTCTAATCCTTACCTATTTGTATTTGGTTTCACTTGAGCTCTCATTTTACATATGGTTGTATGATGCCTTACATATTTAGTACATTCTTTCGTACTGACGTCCCTCATTGGGGACGCTGCATTCCATGCTGCAGGTGCAGGTACTCAACTAGTAGATCTCCCCCACAGAAGCACATGATACTCAACGGTTGTTGGTGATCTACAAGTTGATTCGGGGTTCAACGAGTCTTTACTATGCGTATTTTGGTAGTTGTACAATCATGGATTCTAGTAGAGGCTTTGTAGACATTTTAAAACTATCATCTGTAATCATAGTTTTACCTGTCACATGTATTGGTTCAGTTAGTCGACATGTGTTGTATATGTAGCTTCTCAGTAGCAAATCTATATGCATAGTAGTTCACTTTCTCATCATAGGTAACTTGTAAAGCATGTGTTCATGTGGTACTTGTCCGCCTAACCTAAGGTGAGGTGTGACATACGGTTGGTAGGTCGACCTACGGCCAGTAGGTCCCTCCGTGGGTAGCCTTCAACAACTTTTAAGTTAGGGTCATTTAGGTCTTTTTCCCATGCGTTGGGCACTTAAACTTCATCGTTTTATGCCTAAACTACATCATTTTACTCAGTCTAAGCCTAATAACTTAGTCAGACTTACCTAGAACCCTCATTCACCTAAAATCATCCGAACTTGGAGCATAAAAAGTGAGGCAAAGTCGACCAAAACTCCCAAGAACAAGCAACAATATTCTTTAAAGGTTCATCCCCAAAATCGAAGGATTTCTTCGTAGATTTCGTAACCAGGTATGTGGAATTTCACTGGTGGATTCCTTTCATCAACTAGGTCCCTAGATTCAGTCAGATTCTCAATTTTCTATATCTTGCTTATACCTAGGGTTCCTATAACCATAGATATTAGTTGTGATTTAGTTGTTAGAGTATTCCTAATCAGATTATCATGTTTTTTACAGAATCGTTGCTTAGTTCTTTGCATGAAACTCAGAACCCTAGTTGTGTAGATTCTTTTAGTTCATGAATTATACTTGCTAGATCAGTTTAAACAGATATAAATGCTCCAGTTAAGAATGTTTTATTATCAGTATTTAAATGTTGCATTCTCAGATTTGCATGTCAAAACATTGAGCCATCTGGTATTTCAGTTTTGTTGTGTCATACACATTCCAGTTGGGAGTAGGCTTAGACCGAGTTGGACTAGGGTTCAGCGTACCCTCAAAGTCTCAGAACTATGTGCCCCGTAGTTTTATCAGTCCTCTCTGTTGGGCATCAACTTTAGTGATCACACCATTCATGCCTTTATACCCCTGGCAACGTATATTGGGTCCTATCGATGGGGTGTATACATCGAACAATCATGGCTTTATAACCCTGACAAGGTATATTGGGTCCTCTTGATGGGGTGTATACATCGGACTCCACGTTTAGCTCACGTGATTTTATGTCGGTTAATAGTAGCTCCCACAGTCAGACTTCAATGCATTTGACCAGGTCTTCAGTTATATTTCAGCATTCAGTCTCAGTATGTCATGTTTAAGATTAGTACTTGGTCATTACATTTAGCTCAACCTTCAATATATTTCAGCATTTACATTCAGTTCAGATTATGTTATTGCTCAGTATGCTTTGTTTAGTTATGTATTTTATTAAGCTATATTCTATATCCTACATACTCATTACATTCCAATTACTAACTCACACTCTGCGCTACATCCTTTCATGATGTAGGTTCAGTTACTCGACATCCAGATCACGCATAAATTGGTTCCCGATCTCTAGTTCAGCAACTTTAGTGACGAGTCCTCATACTTCGAGGACAATATACATGCTTTAAACTTTAGTCTTTTTATTCAGTTTTCAGTTTTGCTGGAGTTAGCTGGGGCATGTCCCAGAAACTTTAGTCAGTTAGAGGCTTTTTGAGATATAGTACTAGATTCAGTTTTAGTTTTGAGTTTGATCCTCCAGTTATTATTAAACTGATAGTATTTTATATATTCAGATCAATATTGGGTATTCACAACTTTTAGTTATCATTGTTTAAGCTTCCGCATAGTATGTTTATTCAGTAATCTTGTAGTATGATTATGATATGGCAGCTCAGGGTTAACTTGAGGTCACTCGTGATCCTAGTCCCCGTGTTTACGTTGAGGGTATAGCCTCGGGGTATGACAACCTTGGTATCAGAGCATTAGGTTCAAGAGTACTAGGATGTATGAAAGCCGCACTATGTAGAGTCTTTTTCATGGGTGTGAAATGCACCACATCTAATGAGAGGGAGGCTACATAGTGTTTTAAGAAAAACTTCACTTTCTTGTTATTCTTATCGTGCGTGTGATCTCCTTATAGAAGTAATCTTAGGTGTCTGTCCAAAAACTCTTTCAGAACCCTTCTCAGTCTCTACTCCAGTTGGTGACCCAGTTATAGCTAAACGGGTATACATAAATTGCCCCGTCACAGTCTCTTAGAAAATCACCTTAGCATATCTTGTAGAGTTAGAAATGGTAGATTTCAATATCATTCTAGGCATAGATTGGTTACATTTCTGTTATGCCTCAGCCGATTGTAGAACTAGGATCGTTCGATTTTAGTATCCAACGAGCCTGTCTTAGAATGGAAGTGTAGTAGCTCAGTGCCTACAGGTCGATTTATCTCTTACCTTAAGGCTAGAATGATGATCTCTAAAGGGTAGTGTAGCACATGTTGAGGAAAAAAAAGAAGGAATTATCAAAATATGTTCATCGGTTTGCTCGCTTAGGATTTAGTCTTACATACACATAATATGGTGGTACTATAATCCAGAATAGACCAGAATCCTTATTGGTAACGAAAGTTAAGAAAAAACAAGATAGTGATCCTTACTGCTTCAGTTGGAAGGTGCAATTCATCAGTAGAAAATAGAGGTTTTCTCCCAAGGGGGAGATGGTCGCTTATGTATTCGTAAGGTGGATGAGTAGGTGAAACAGCCTTGATTAAGCCAGATTCGATTTATGATGCTATGGAAAAAGTTCAGCTCATCATAAATAGACTTAAGACAGAAGTCTTATGCAGATGTAAGGAGAAGAGACTTAGAGTTTGAGATAGATGATTGGGTTTTCCTGAAAGCATCACCTATGAATGGGGTGATGAGATTTGATAGACTTGGAGGAGTCAGTCCATAGAGGGAGCTACTTGGGAAGCAGAAGAAGCCATGAAGGCCAAGTATCCTCACCTTTTTTCTTCTGATTCTGTTTCCTCTTACGATAATAGTTCCTCTCCAGTCTCTCAATTTACTCGTGCGTAAATTCAGTCTTAGTACCTTCTTCCCTCAGCTATACTTGCATTTTAGCATATTTGCATGTTCTTGGAACTCAGTTAAGTCAGATTTCAATTTCTAGTACTTAGTGGTAGGGATTACTGATTCTTCCCTCCGTAATCAGCTAGTTTAGACTTCATTTGAGGACAATTTTTCCTAAGGGAGAGATAATGTAACACCTTAGATCTCAAAATAAAGAAAATTTGGTGCCAGTACCAATGGAACCACCCACGGACCGTAGGTGGGACCACGGACCGTAGATGGGGTTCTGTCTTTAAGGCCTAAATATTTATGGTCTTTGATCCCACCCACGGTCGACCAGTACGGTCCGTGGTTGAGGGTCAGTAGTTATTAAGAGGGAAATTGTTGTTGGGTCAATTTCTTAGGTGGCCCATAACCTACCAAATGATAGATAATTCAATACTCTTTCCAACGCCTCCGTGTTTGCTAAAATTCCATCTCCGAGTAAAAAATTATGCTTGTTTTAGTGAAGCCCTGTTGGGAAGACTTGATCGAAGACCCCACCTACGGTTGGCAGGTCAACCTATGGTCAGTAGGTCCCTCCGTGGGTGGCCTTCAACAATTTTAAGTTATGGTCATTCAGGTCTTTTTCCCAAGTGGTGGGAACTTAAACTTCGTTGTTTCATGCCTAAACTATGTCATTTTACTCGGGCTAAGCCTAATAACTTAGTCAGACTTACCCAAAACCCTCATTCACCTGAAATCATCCAAACTTGGAGCAAAAAGAAGAGGAAAAGTCGATCAAAACTCCCAAGAACAAGCAACAATGTTCTTCAAAGTTTCAGCCCCGAAATCAAAGGATTTCTCCGTAGATTTTGTCACCAGGTGATGAGTCCAAAAATTGGACTCATTCAGGGCTATATTTTAATAGAAAGTGTGTCCTCAAATGCTTATTTTATCTCAATATCTGATGAAAACCCTTAAGTTTCAGGTATTTGAAGTTTTAAGGAAGGCATGGACACTACGTCGCAAAAAGGAACGAGAAGGCTGAAAAGAACGAAAAATCGTCGAGTCCACTTGGCGAGTCGCCAAAGGGTCTTACTTCACCTTTTGTTCTAGTGTTCTGAGCCTTGAAGAAAAGAATCAAGTCGGCGGAAACAGGGGCAGTCGGCGCATCGCCGAGCAATTTCGTGAAGCAGTACCATGCCACCCAATGAACCAGAGTACGATGATGCTTAAGGCTGGTGCAAGACGGCGACGAACTACACCAAAGGGCGAATCACCTAGTTTATCGGCGATTCCGACTAACGACGCCGAACGATCCGCTATAGCACAAATCTATGATAATTATAAATAGTAGCTAGAATTTTAGTTTTAGAAGGGAACAATTATTATAATTTTCACCTAGAGTCGAACAATTGTGATAATTTTCATATAAAATAGTACTTTTTGAGGGTTTTTAAGAGTTGAAGAAAAAGAGGGTTTCATCTCTAAGGATTTGGACTTGGGTCTCTTGGATTCCTCATTCTTGGCCTGTAACAAGACTTAAATCTTCATACCTATTTGAATGCAAGCTCATATAGGTATAAATTTATATCTCTTGATATGTGGCTAAAAACCTCAATTCTTGGGGTGTGATTTAGCGAATATGGGTTAAGATTATTGTTGGGTCTTTCTTGCTGATAGTTTAATCGTAGTTTAATTGTGATTTCGTTTAGTGGTTATGGATGAATTTGATGAATTTTTAGTTGCAAATACAAGTTTATTTATGTGTTTTCGGCTTGCTCGAGAGAGAGGTCGTAAAACTAAGACCACTAGATTGATGGCCAGTGTGCGTGGGTCGACATGAGGTTCAACTCGAGAGAGTGAACCCTAGTCCCATGTCCACGCACTCAGCTCGAGAGAGTGAGTGGGTTAAGGCTTAGGCTGGTCTTCGTGCGGCAAGTGGGTGTCCGAGAGGAACACATTAGAAATGGGGTAAGTTGCTTGAGAGAGAGCTTATCCCCCTTAAAGATTAGCTTAGTCACAATTACTCTATGAATCTTCTATTGAAAGAATGTACCCAATAATCTAGCTTAACTCGTATTCCCGTCACATCCCAAGGATCCCCTCTCATTGCTTAGAAACCCTTGTTTATTTTGCTATTTTTTTACTTACTAGTGACAAAACCCCCTATTGTTAATTGACACATTTGTGTCCCCGCTTTAATTTACAATGTTTTTACTCGTTAGTGTCTTTAGCTATGACTAATTATAATTAAATTTTATTTTTCTATAAATTCTCAAAACCACTCCCTTGGGACGATCCCAACCCTTGGTTGGGTTACTAAACTATTGTACGATCGTAGATACTTGCATTGGAAGCTGTGTCTTGATTACGCAAATATCAAAATGGCACTGCTGCCGGGGAGTGGTGTTACGTGAAAGTTTTCGGTTTAAGTCGAATTCTTCTTTCAATAATCGTAGTTTACTAATCTTATTTTTAGTTTTGTTTTCCTTTGAATTTGTTGATCTAGGTAGGTACCCTAAGCCATGCTGGGGGAAATAGTGACATCTCGATTGAGACGAGCCAAGGAGTCGAGAGGTACTTCGAGTTAACCACACTGGTAACTCAGCTGAACGAGTTGTCCACCAAAATAATAGAGGTGGAAAACCAGTGCAAGAGTCAAGAGAGGTACATACCTCTGCACGAGAGGAAGCAGTCTACAGATAGAGAGAACAATCATGTCGAGGACACACTCCAAATCATTCTCCAAAAGATCACCGAACAAGATCGAATGTTGGAAGAGATGAAGGAGAGTATTGAAGTGTTGAATCAAATGATTGGCTCTTACTCTAGATCGATCCAGCTGATTAGGACACTCCTGAATTAGGCGGCGCCTCCTCTTCACTCAAACGAACTATTGGGGTTACCTAGTAACACTAGGGCCAACCCAACCAATGAGGAGTGAGTAAGGACTCTCGTCGTGCCACGACGTTAAATAAGACACTTCTTGGGAGGCAACCCAAGGTTTTAAATGCTTTATTTTGCTTTTATAAATAATGGTGTGTTAGTGGTGCATGTTTGAATGAGGAAAGTGGTGAAAAATACAGATTGGCGGGAAAATATTCAGTCGGCGAATCGCTGAAGAGGTCGGTGTGTACAACTTGACCCACCATTTGGCTCAATTTAAGGCTAAGTTAGAGCTTGTAAAACTCGATGGACTTACGAAGCAGTTCGGTGTGTCACCGACCAGGTCGACGACCTCAATGTAGATCGCCGTCTTGACCTCCAATAAACTGAAAGAAATTTAGCAATCGTTGGGGCAGGTGATCACTCGGCGAATTGCCGAGTAAATCGGTGAGTGCGACTAACGTCGCCGAACATGCACGAACTGGATGGTTTATAATGGCCAAGAAACTTCAAATTTGAAATTCTTCACTTTCCCTCGCTCTTAACCCTCTTAAATTCACACTAAGGTAGTATTTATTTATTTTAGCCCTTTACAAGCATTTTAGTTAGTTGATTTGTTCTCGAAATTGGAATACTTTGCCGCCTAGCTTTTCAATCGCATTTTAACAAGCATTAAAGGTTTGTCCTAAAACCTCGGGTTTATTGTTGAAAGTTTTGAACTCTTTTTCAATAATATTATCGCTTTGATGTGTGTTGGGCCTCTCTGCTATAATTAGAATGTGTACATGCCTATTTCAATTTGAAAATCTTGCCCGTGGTGCTTTGATCGTCAAATGCCCGTATTTGTTGTGGTTATAATTGAATGAAATCTCATTGGATTGTGATTGCGTGTGGTTCAATTGATTGGGTGAATTCTGAGGAGCCCACGTTGTGCAATGATAGAGCGGGTGACACCACTCTTAAGATCAAATATCGTCAAAATGGCTAAATTCGGCAAATCCGGGAGAAGTCTGAGTATTCCGGGTGATGGGTAGTATGGGTCTTGTTTGAATTTCATGAGTGCTTGCTTTGATTTCAATTTCGGGGTTTACGGAGTTGAATTAGAGATGATGGGTTGAAAATGAGCACGTTGGGTCACTCGACGAGCTGAGTCGAGCTTGCCAAATCACTCGGCGGTTCGCTTATTTTTTTCATCTCGCATTTAATATGGTGTCAAAATTGGATGTTTAAATCTGTAACTTTCGGTGAGAAGCCATGGGTCTCCGAAGGCACTCGGCGACTCGCCAAAAGTACTCTTTATTGCTTTTTATTTGCACCCCTAAGACCCTTATGCACTGTAACTTTCGGCGGACAAACCCTTGCTCACCGAAATTAGTCGATAATTTGCCGAAAGGACCCTCCTATCGCCGACTTGCCTTAATTGTTTAGCCAACTTCATCGGCGAGCCAAACTTAGCTCGCCAAAGCGGTTCGGCGACTCGCCTAATGGATCGGCAAGTTTGTCTGCAACAAGATTTGCTATGCTACAGTTTGATTTTGTTTTCTTATTTTTTCTTGATATTTTGCAGATATGGTACGCACCAATCTGACCGCACAACCCAGAAAAAGGCAAATGGCATTACAAGAAATGAAGGAGGATTAAACCCTTCAAAGAGGAGAGGGGATGACCTCTAACCGGGAGACAAAGGCAAGAGGAAGAAGCTTATATCCAGAAAAGGGGTAGTTATTGTGCCAGATTTTGATGAACCAGAGGATGAATGGCCTCTGATTAATCGAAGGGATGCGCTCCGGACCAGATCTTAATCCACAACCGCCAGTACTCCCTCAGCTGCTACTCATCCGACTATAAACTCAGTGCCAGCCCAGGAACCCTCAGTAACTCTTGCACTTCCTATAGTTCCTCCACCGAGGCTGTTAAACAGATTGAAAGGTGATGGTTTACAACCGTCATGGAGGAGAAGTTACTATCCTTGGAGGGCCTAGAAGGCAAGCATCCTGAGGTGCTTGAAACTCTCTGATACCATGAATTCGAGCAGTTCACACGGCCCCGAGACCCCTACCTTCTCTCCTGGGTAAGAGGGTTTTATACTACTTATGGGGAGTTGGTGCCTAAGAACAAGAAGAAGACAATTGAGTTTCGACCGGTGAAGTCGGTCATGGTTAGAGGCAATGAGGTGGAGTGTCACAGCAAGCACATTAATGTTGTATTAGGTAGACCGCTACAATTTGCACTCCCTTACAAGGGGTTACTGATTGTTTAGTCCCTGGATGACTTGAAGGGTTGGTTGGCTCCGATGATTTCTGACACCACCCCGAGGTTAATGGATGCAGGAGCTCCCATTGAGAAGAGGGACATGAACATCGCCTCCAGGTTCTAGTTTGGCTTCATCAGCAGCACTATCATGCCATCTTAGAACAAGTCTGTTCTCTCATGGCTAGGAGGCGGATCGACCTAAGACTGCTGACTTCGCAGGAGATGGCCATGAGAGCCAAGCTGAGACTTACCTCTTTGTCGTTCGCAGTTTTGATCACTGAGTTATGTTGGCGTGCCGGAGTACCCCAGGATCGTGCAAATGATATAGAAGTCATCCCTTCATCCTCCATGGGCATCTGATATATTGAGGCCGAGTTCGTTCGAGAGGAGGTTGATAGGATGAGAGCAGCTCCAATAGATACTTCTATTGAGGTTAATGTTGACTCATTACCAGCAGAGGCACCTTCGCCTAATCCGACCTTTGAGCCATAAGGTATACCCGCTCCTTGTTCCTCTTTCTCACAGGCTCCGGGTGCTTCCTCATCCTCCTAGCCTGTCAGGATTACTCAGGCCATGTTCCTAAAAATGGGGTAGTTTCAGCTGATGTGAGAGCTACCCGATTGGAGAGATCCATCCCGGGGATGATTGACATTCCCATACTAGCTGCACTTACCCCCCTTTAGACTTCTGTTGATGCCTTGACAGTGTGAGTCATTGCTTGTGAGAGCATACAGGGGGAGGCCTCTGAGGTGACGACTTTAAAAACCGAGATTGCTAATTTGAGGAAGGACGTAAACTATCTTAAGTCTACTGACTTCACTTCATTAATAGAGAGGGCAGATGATGAGGATGCTCTTGAGACCACCGGAGATGTGTAGGGGGATGGCGCAACCAAGGGGGAGATAATTGTAACACCCCAACTTTTCTAAACGTCTAAATTAATTCGTACATTCGTGGAAAGACAAAGAGGGTGAGTAATAAATTAAGAATGATGTGGTATGTCATATTTTAAGTGTTCAAGGGTTGTCTCTCAAGTTTTGAAGTAAGGTAAGTCGCAAAATAAAAGTGGGCGAAAGTTATTGTAAGTTCCTTTTTAAAGATTTCTCTGAAATTTGGGTCAAATATTTTAGAAGTTTTCTCCCAACCTGTAACGAGTTATGGGGCCCACAACCCATTAAATCAAAGGTCTAGGAGTCTAGTTTCCAACGCATCAGACGGTTTGTTCATACGACTTGAGAATAGAGAGATATTTGCATTTTTGCGAGACTGCGCAAGCAAGCACGTGAGGTGGGTCCCCTAAGTCGGTGGAAGCTTATAAGATAACTTCTTCTTCATTTTTCTTCATTCCAAATCATGAGAAACCCGCAAAAAATAGAGAAATACTCCTCAAATCATCCTTGTGTGTTCATGATCTCTTCTTGGCCTCTTATAAAAAATTGCCCTACATTGCGAGCTCATCGTTTTGGTATAATTTTCACGGTGAATTAAGTGGTGTAGCTCCATGGAGGTTGTGGCAGCAGGTTTATTTTCTTAGTGGAGTGATTGTATTCAAGTTTTCTAGTCATTTAAAGAAATGTAGGAATCACCTTTTATCAATTTACGGATACCTTAGGTCTTGGATTGTAGTTTACGATAGGAATGTGTATCGATTGTCGAATTGTCGTAGTAATTTTTATCCTTAATTACTGATTGGTTTTACTTTTGTCTTTAGTGTTGTAGTAGTGTGGACAGAGGTATTTTCAGCATAAATTATAAAGGAAAAGGTATGTTAAGGCTACTCCCTTCGTTCGGCATGTTTCCTTAGAGCTTGAGAGTGATATAATAGGGTAGTTAATGTTAGTTATGTTGTAGATATAATTGTGAGTGATTGGCTGATTGAGTGGTTATAAACCCTCATTTTAGGGACTCATAATCTGTTCAGAACAACTCTAAGTTAGGAACGACTTGGACATTATTCATATATTATGTTTATAGCTAAATTGCTCGCCTTCAGCCTGTTTAATTGTTTGTTGTCACCCTTGGGGCTATTGTGGTTACCTGTTGAGCTATGAACTGCCTATGGGGGCTATGATGTTGTCTAATAGAAGTATGTTATTGCCAAAGAGGGCTATGTGTTTCCCATGGGGCTATATTGATGCCAAAGAGTGTTATGTGTTGCCTACGGGGATATTTTGACGCCAAAATGGGCTATGTATTGCCTACAATGCTATGTGATGCAAAAGAGGGCTCCGTGCAGCCCACAAAGCTATGATGTTGCCTAAGAGGGCCATGCGCTGCCTACATGGCTATATCGTTGCCAAAAAGGGCTATCTGACTTGTTACAAAGACAAGGGGCTACCGATAAAGTTATGTAGATTGATTTGGCACCTTCTGGGCTTATGGGGACCTAAGTAGGTGGTATGTTGTTTGTACCTATTGGGCTTATGGGGGATTGGTTAGGTTGGAGTTTGATCATTATTGTATTTTATTAGATTCATTAGTGGGTTGACATGCTTATCTAAATTTGATTTCCTTACCTGATTGCTTTTGGTATATTATGATACTTGCTCATTTAGTTTAGCCTTTCATACTCTGTACATTATTTTGTACTGACTCCCCATTGCCTGGGGGCGCTGCATTCATGCATGCAGGTACTGCTAGAGTTTGGAGGTTTGTTAGTTTTTATTGTGTATATTTTTATGGGTAGGCTGGGTCCCTGTCCCGCCAGTCTTTACTACTCTTTGAGGCTTGCAGACTAGTGTGTGGGGTGTACAACTAGGTTATGGCCATGCTGGCCTGGTTTTGTTGGTTTGCTGAATCTTGTGAGTTGTTTGATGTATTGTCTTGATATATACCTGGTTCTAATTTTTGTATAGATATCATGGTGGCCTCGACGACCGAGTCAGGACTTCTGTGCTAGTTAGCTATTTCTTTATATGAACTCTTGGGAGTAGTTGTTTTTTCATATATATGTTGACAGGGGCCTTATCGACCGAGGGCTTAGTTTTAAGCCGGGATATGCTAGTTTGTTTTCTTGATTGCGTGTGTCTGCCATGCGCTAGTAGCAAATGGTTCAGCAGGGTTGGCTCGGGCCTGAGTTATGGCATTAGGAGCCAGTTGCTCCCCTTGAGTTTGGGGCGTGACAATAATGTAACACCCCGAAAATCTAATGAACTAAACTAGAGCCTAACATGTAGTCTAGTAGCCTAAATGAGGTTGAACGTAAAGATTCGAGTCCTAAAATAACCTCCCTAAGTTAGTACCAATGTTTTAGGTCCTACATGTCAAGGCGTGACCCCCAAGGACCTCTACCCCCCTCTCAAGGGTCCTTGAGGAGGACCCAAGTGAAGGCCCAAAAAGCTGTCAAAAGACCGCATGACCTACGAATGGGCACCCACGAACCGTGGGTGGACCCACTCCCCGTATGTGGGGGTTGTGGGTCGAGACTTAGTCTGCCCATTTCTCCCCTGGTCCTCCCCCTTCTTTGAGCCAAATGACGGTTTGCCAGCACAAGGCGTCACCCCACCTACGGACCGTAGGTGGGGGTTTCGTGAGTCACCTCTGTAAAGGCTGTCTCGATTTCGGCCAAGAGTTCAATAATTGAATTGATTCCTATTTTAATTATTAAAGGTTAGGGACGGTTTATATTAGTTATTTAAACATATATAAGTACCACTCTTTAACCCCTCATAACTCTCAAGACTCAAACATAACCAACTTCCCTCTCAAAATATTCTCTCTTTAAGACTCCATTGAAGAACAAGAACAAAGTCAAGCTTAGGGTTCAAGTTCCAACCTTTTCATTCCAATTTCGTGATGAAAACATCAATCAAGGTATGGGATCCTTGATTCATGGAACACTTTTCTCCATGAAGCTCTTCAACTCTTTAATTTCGAATCAGTAGATTCTTCAAAAACTAGGGTTTTCAATCTAGCCATGGGTTCTTCCTAAAAACTATTTCAATGGGTCAATTGTCTTACATTATGGTTGATTTGTTGATTAATGGTGATTTTTATAGTGAACTTCCCCATGAACCCATGAACTTCCCTATGACCCCAATTTCATGAATTATGATGGCTGTATTGATGCAAGATGAATACTATGAATTGTTTCTATGGTATTGTAGTTATTGAATCGTGTTTTATTCATTCCTAATGTAGTAATTCTAGGTGTGATTGTGATACATGATTCATGATTCTTGAGGGGTGAATTTATGAAGGTTTAGGCATGTTGATGAAAATTATGTACGAACTTATGATTCACTTAGAAGGTGAAGATTCTATGACTATTGTGTAAATTGTGGTATTGATGAAAGATTTTTCTCCCCTTACCCTTATACATGACCATGTATAAATTGTCTAGGATGATGATAATGATGTTGTGTTGATTGAAAGGCTATTCTCATGAAACACTATGAACGTAATGTGAAAGGTTTACTCACATGTTAATGAAGATTCTAGGGATGAAAGTTAATTCTCACCTATTGAATTTATGAGTTACTTTATGAGTAGTATTGAATGAAGGGAAAAATATTCCTTCACACATGTAAATGCAATTCAAGACTAATCATGTATAATTTGGGAAACAATGCTTAACACCGAGTGGATATGGCCAATGAGGTAAAGGCCCTCCCATTAATGCAATAGGCCGGGTCATCTAGATTATTCTCATGAGATGGAAACTCCTCCGCCAATACAATAAGTCAGTTTTCTAGAAGCAATCTCCATATCCCATAACTATGTGCCCACATAGGACTTTAGCTAGTGGATCCACCTAAAAGCTTATACATTTAGTTCTACCTTAGGCAAGTAGGACACCTTTTTTCGGTGTGGGGTTACATGACACCAGATTCCATCGCTCACATGGTCTATGACGATTATGGTTATTTTTCCCTACATAATAAGATAATGAATATGACACGAACTATACTATGACTTCTGGATGGATTTTACTTAGTAGGAGCGAGGGTATGTGACTTCACTTTTACATTGCACAAGTAGACTTTGAGAGGGATTGTAGGATGGTTTCTTTATGCTATGATGAGACATGAATGTATGCATGTATGTTGAATGGATAGTTGTTATGAATAACTTTCCTTATGTTCAAAGTAATGTATATGACTATTGGTTATGATGAGGTTTAAAGATGAGATGTATGACTAAGGTAGCTTCAACGGAGTACTTAGTATGGTTGGTATTATGGCATGCCAACCATACATTGCACAAGTGTTCCTTAGGGGTTGCTAAGGTAATGATTTTACTATGTATAAGCATAAATGTGATTATGGCTTGTGTTTTACCTTGAAAGTGCATGTTGATTTCCAAACTTGACAAATGCATATTTTTTTAACAAAAATGTCATTTTTATCGTATTTCAAGGATTTTTATGCATGCTTCCATACTTAGTACTTTATGTGCTAACCCATTTCTTCTACTTTTACTATGAGTGTAGGTTCCTATAGTTGAGACGTACTTCTTCTTTCAAGAGAAGCTTGAGTTGACTATTCCCTAAGCTTGGCGAGTCCTCATGGTTCGAGGACAAGACATCATTCATTTCTAGTTTCTATTGTACTTTCTATTTTTGAGACTTTATTGATATAAAGGTCTTTGACCCTATTTGTACTCTTTATTGTACTAGATGGTGATTGAGACAATGTCTGGGCTCTTATTTTCATTTATGAAAAAGAAGCTGACTTTGATTGTAAAAAATTTAAATTTTTCGCATCATTCTTATGGCTTTATGTGTATGATTATGTTAAGGGCTTGTATGTGACCCCTTTGGGGTCAAGTATGCCATGTTACTTCTAGGGGGTACCCCTGGGTCGTGACATCAAGAGACTGTTGAGATTACTTCATCTACTCATCTGCTTATGAGTGAGACCTCTTTGCTTTCGGAGTACTCCATTTATATGAGTTGTTAGTAGTACTTTTGAGGAGTCATGGGTCTTGTCCCGACACTTATCTATGTATAGCAGAGACTTCTTAGATAGATAGTTTTAGAGAGTCTTTCAGTTTCAGATATTTTATTTAAAACTTATGTTTCATACTCAGTATATTTAGCAAAGTTTTGAGATTCAGTAAACTGTTTTTAAACGTTTCTTTCAATTTGATGCTTATGTATGCTCAAGTTAGTCTTCCGCTTGTAGTCAGCCAGGATAAGGGTTTGCTTGCGGACCAACAATGGTTCTCGAATGCCGGCCACGTCCAGGGTGTAGGCTCGGGGCGTGACAAAAGTCATAACCCCTTGGAATAGTCACAATC
This sequence comes from Solanum verrucosum, assembly GCF_900185275.1. Taxonomy (NCBI): domain Eukaryota; kingdom Viridiplantae; phylum Streptophyta; class Magnoliopsida; order Solanales; family Solanaceae; genus Solanum; species Solanum verrucosum. Next base: position 1,667,597 of record NW_026020157.1, read on the forward strand.
CTTCAATGTGAAAAGTGTCTTCTTTTAATATATTTTATATTATAATATAAATAAATATAAAATATGTACAAAATTGAGAAGAAGAAGAAGAAGAAGAAGAAGAAGAAGAAGAAGAAAATTATATGTTTAAAAATGTGAGAAAACCTCCTATTTATAGTCAACAAATGTAGTATGAACAAGTAATTTCTTTTCTCCATTGAACATGTCAAAAGAAAATTATTTCAACTGCTCAATTCTTGAACAACTAATCACAACCAGGACAATTTTTTGGTTCATACCTACTTCTTTTTTGGGCTTTTTCCTTCTGTCATTACTTTGTCCGATAACTAACATTAGTGTTTTATTCAATGATCTGTAAATTTTATCTTTTATGAATTTTTATTGAATTACTTTTGTATTTTTTGTTATGAAAACTTTTTAAGCTTTCTTGATTGGCCTATATGAAAAAGTCACAACCCATCGAAAAAGATGCAACTCTTTGAAAAAATCATATGTAACACCCCGACTTTTCCAAAACGTCTAAATTAACTCGTACCTTCGTGGAAAGACAAAGAGGGTGAGTAATAAATTAAAAAGGATGTGGTATGTCATATTTTAAGTGTTCAAGGGTTTTATCTCAAGTTTTGAAGTTAAGTAAGTGGCAAAATAAAAGTTGGCGAAAGTTATCATAAGTTCCTTTTTAAAGATTTCTTTGAAATTTGGGTCAAATGTATTGGATATTTTCTCCCAATATATAAAGAGTTAGAAGGCCTATTACCCATTAAATCGAAGACCTACGAGTCTAGTTTGCAACACACAAAACCCCGTATCAAATGGACATTCGAGTAAAAAGTTATGAGGGTTTTACTAGGGACTGCCTGGGTAGAATCCGGGTCGGGTAAAGAAATATGGTATGTCGGCTATTTAACGTTTTTTGCCCTGAAAACAGTTCATTTCAGTTCCAAAACCAGAGAGAAAGCTTAGGAGAGGTTTCTATGGAGTCCTAGCATAATGAAGGTTAGTTTTGACGATGTCTACCATTAAACATTGCCCCCGTGCCTAGAAACGTAATCCCTACACGTGGCAATCGTTTTTCCCTTCTATTTGCTGCGTTTGGAGCTGGTTTTGAAGATATAAATTTATAATTATTGGTGTTTCTTCAAGGTTTTAACTTGGTTAACTAAGGTAATCAACTCGGGACTCTTTTATGATTGTGTTTATGAATTTCTACGGACGTTTCGACAAGTTGGGGCAATATGGCAAATTTGCCGATATAAGATTAATTATAAACTGTTTATATGTGCGTACCAACTATGTATATATAGTGTTTGCGAAGCTTAGGACATAAGGAACAACTTTCGTGAAGGAACTACGGTCTTTCGAGCGTTCATTGGAAAGGTATGTTAAGGTTATTCCCTTCGTTCGACATGTTTCCTTACATGTAGTTAACGTTGGTGATCTTGTAGATGTAATTGTGAATGGTTGGCTGATTGGGTGGTTATAACCCCTCATTTTAGGGACTCACAATATGTTAAGAAAGACCCTAAGTTAAGAACGACTTGGAGATTATTCATATATATATATGTTTATAGCTAAATTGCTCGCCTTCAGCCTAGTTAATTGTTTGATGTTGCCCTTGGGGATATTGTGGTTAGTTGTTGAGCTATGAAATGCCTATGGGGGCTATGATGTTGTCTAATAGGACTATATTATGCCTAGAAGGGCTATGAGTTGCCTACAGGGCTATATTGACGCCTAAGAAGGCTATGTGCTTCCTACAAGGCCATGTTGTTGCCTAAGAGGGCTATGAATTGTCTATAAGCTACATTGATGCCTAAGAGAGCTATGTGCTGCTTACAGGGCTATATTAATGCCTAAGAGGACTATATGATTGCCTACGGGGCTAGGGGACTACTGGTAGGGGTATATAGGTTGATTGACACCTTCCGGGCTTATGGGGGCCTGAGTAGGTGGTCTTGTGTGCTATTTGTACCTGCCGAGCTTATGGGGGCTTGGTTAGGTTGTTGTTTTATTATTTTTGATAAGTTTAGATTTAGGAGCAAGTAAGTACACTTATCTTATCCTTGATTTATTTATCAGATTATTCCAGTATATCAAGATACCTCATCATAAACTATTGCCTTTCATACTCTGTACATTATTTTGTACTAACGCCCCATTGCCTGGGGGCGCTGCATTCATGCATGCAGGTCCTGACAGACGACTGAGTAGACCTTCTCAGCAGCAGGATTGACTTTTATCCGGTTGGCTAGCCCCTTTCCTCCGGAGCTGCCAGAGTTGGGAGGTTTGTTACCTTTTGTTGCATATATCTTTATGGGTAGGCTGGGGCCCTGTCCCGCTAATCTTTACTACTCTTAGAGGCTTGCAGACTAGTGTGTGTGGTGTATAGCTACGTTATGACCATACTGGCCTATATGGTTGGTTTGCTGAAGCTTGTGAGTTGTTTGATGTATTGTATTGATATATACCAACTTTTAGTTTTGGTATAGATATCATGGTGGCCTCGACGGCCCAATCATGACTTTTGTGCTAGTTGGCTATTTATTTATATGATTTCCTGGGAGTAGTTGTTTCTTTTATAGATCAGTTGACAGGGGCCTTGCCGGCCGATGACGTAGTTTTAAGCTGAGATATACTTGTTTGATTTCTTGATTGCGTGTGGCTGCCATGCGCTAGTAGCAAATGGTTTAGCAGAGTCGGCTCGGGCCTGAGTTTTGGCATTAGGAGCCAGTTGCGCCCCTTGAGTTTGGGGTGTGACATCATAACCCATAGAAAAAATCACAATTTTTCAATGTGAAGATATGTCTACTTTTAATATATTTTATAATATAAATAAATATAATATGAAATATTTTGTATGATTTGGTCTAAGACTTTCGATAGTAGTCCATATCCAACTTATTTGAGATGACCAATAAATTGGACCAATGGTCATAACATTGCTTAAAAAAATATAGTAGGGAATATAGACTATGTACTAAATTGAGTGTTAAGAAGAAGAATAATAGAAAACTTAGAAAATTTGTGATAAAATGAGAGAGAACCTCTCTATGTATAGCCAACAAAGAGTAGTGTGAACAAGTGATTATTGTGCCTTATTAGAAAAGTCATAACCCTTTAGAAAAGTCAACTCTTTGGAAAAGTCACTATCCTTTGGAAAAGCCAACTCTTTGGAAAAGTGACAACCTTTCAGAAAAAGTCACAACTCTTTGAAAAAATCACAACCCCTTGAACTAGTCACAATCTTTCGATATGAAAAGTGTCTTCTTTTAATATATTTTATATTATAATATAAATAAATATAAAATATGTACTAAATTGAGTGTTCTAAGAAGAAGAAAAAGAATAGAAAAGATAGAAAATTTGATGTTTAAAAATGTGAGAGAACCTCCTATTTATAGCCAACAAATGTAGTATAAACATGTAATTTCTTTATAGTTTTTTTTCTCCATTGAACATGTCAAAAGAAAATTATTTCAACTGCTCAATTCTTGAGCAACTAATCACAACCAGATTAATTTTTTGGTTCCTACCTACTTCTTTCTGTGGGCTTTTTCCTTCTGTCATTACTTTGTCCGACAACTAACACCAGTATTTCATTCAATGATCTGTTAATTTTATCTTTTATGTATTTGTATTGAATTACTTTTGTATTTTTTGGTGATGAAAACTTTTTGAGCATTCTTGATTGGCCGATATGAAAAAGTCACAACCCATCGAAAAAGATGCAACTCTTTGAAAAAGTCACAATCCATAAAAAAATAAAATTCTTGAATGTGAAAATGTGTTTTCTTTTAATATATTTTATAATATAAATAAATACAATATGAAATATTTTGTACGATTTGGTCTAAGACTTTTGGTAGTAGTCCTTATCCTAACTTCTTTGAGATAACCATTAACTTGGACCAATAGTCCATAAAATTGCTTTAACAATATAGTAAGAAATATAGAATAGTTTTAAATTGAGTGTTAAGAAGAAGAAGAATAGAAAACTTCGCAAATTTGTGGTTTAAAAATGAGAGAGAACCCCTCTATTTATAGCCAACAAAGGGTAGTGTGAACAAATACATATTGTGCCTTATTAGAAAAGTCACAATTCTTCAGAAAATTCACAACTCTTTGAAAAAGTCACTATCCTTTGGAAAAGCCTACTCTTCGGAAAAGTGACAACCCTTCAGAAAAAGTCACAACTCTTTGGAAAAGCCACAACCCCCGGAAAAAGTCACAATACTTCAATGTGAAAAGTGTCTTCTTTTAACGTATTTTATTTTATAATATAAATAAATATAAAATATTTACTAAATTGAGTGTTTTAAGAAGAAGAAAAATAGAAAAGATAGAAAATTCGATGTTTAGAAATGTGAGGGAACCTCCTATTTATAGCCAACAAATGTAGTCTGAACATGTTCTTATATTGCCTTATCATAAAAGGCACAACCCTTCAGAAATGTCACAATTCATCCAAAAAGTCACAACTCTTTAGACCAACTCTTTTAATAAGTCACAATCCTATGAAATAGTCGCACCAATTCTGAATAGTCGTAACCATTTGAAAAAATCACAACTCATCGTAGAAATCACACATTTTTGTAAAAGTCATAACTTTTTGAAAAAGTCACAACTCTCTTTAAAAAATACACAACTCTTTGAAAAAGTCCAACCTTTAATGTGATAAGGTGTATGCTTTAAATATATTTTATAATATAAATAAATGTAATATAATATAAAATATAAAAGATAAAATAAATTGGATATTTTAATTGGGAGTATTATAATAATTTTAACATTCAAGTTAGAGAGTTCATACTTTTAGGGAAGTGTATATGTATATATGTACACACGCATGCACACACGCACACACACAGAAAGAAATGTTATCACATATATATTTTTTATATATTGTTTCTTAAACTTTCACATTCTTTATTCAGAAAGTTTAAATGTTTCAATTACTAATTTTTTATTCTTTGTTAATGGATAATACAAGACAAAGTTTGAGAGTCTCAACTATTATAGCTACTCCTGCTTGTAATCTTTCCTAATCTCCTAATTACTTGTAATTGTTTTTAATTTCTATATTTTTGCTCAGTTGGTGCGCTCCAAAATAACAAACATGTGACTTAAATTGTTCATAATTCTTTAATTGTTCCTTTTTTTTTGGTAAAAAATAATGTATTTCAAAATATTTTAAGTTTTTAAAATATGATTAATAAAGTTTTTAAAAATTTAATGAGATCTTTTTATGATTTACTAACTCTAGAATAATCAAGGAACATATATTTGAGATTACGAGGGGCAAATATCTTTTACATGATGAATTTTTTATGTCATATTTATGGGTGTTTATGGAGAATGACATGGAAGAACATGAAAACTAGTTGCTACCGGCTAAAGAATGAATAGTAGCCCTCATTAAATTGGGTATCTTATACTCCTTCGCTCCTTTTTATAGGTCACCTTTTTAGATTGCACTTGTATTAATAACTTAAGTAATTTTACCCTTCTATTCTTATTTAATGTTTTCTTAAGTCAACTTTTCAACAAATAATGAATATGCTAGATTTAAAAAATTAAAATGTATTTGGATGATTATTTAAATTTTTGAGCTTATTTTCAAAATCAGATTTTATATATAGTGAGTGGAGAGAGTAATTAATCAATGTATGAAGTACTCCAATGGATATTAACTACTTAATAGTTTTCCTAGGTTGATCAAAATATATATCTTCAAGACTAATTAACTACTTTATCAAGAATATAATAGGAAGAATATGATAATTTATGCATTGATTTTATGAAATGACAAGTATTATGATCCAACTATTTATAGCAATGGATGACATATAAATAGGAATGGAGGGAGTACTTTGTATGCAATTGTACAAAACAATAGATAAATTGATAATTGTCTAATCTATGAAAAATCATTCAATATTGAGAAGACAATTATATCGAAGAATATATATATAATTGAAAATATGTAGAAGATAAAACTCATTAAAGAGTAAAAATTTTACAATCTTTCAAGTTGTTAATATAAGTGACAATACCAATTTTCTAATATTCAGATATAGGAAAATGATCATTCATAATCTTAATGAGGTCATGAATTACCCGTGTGAAGTGTGGATAAATTATCTAGTTTAATTAAAATTTGTAAAATATATTTTATTCATTTTTTAAATCAAAATAAAAATCAAATAAATAAAATATTGTTGATTGAAAGAATATAAAATCGAATCAAACTAAATCTAAGTAAAATTAATTTATTTAATCATTTGATTGGATTTTTATTGAAAGAGTTCACTAGTATGATTAATTGAGTAGTTCTTGTTCAGTATCCATTAACTTTCCCTTTCTCTTTTGTTCCTCCCAAGAAGACAATAGCCCATCATTAAATATTTCTGGGTTTTTCCTCCTAAACAATCCTCATTCATCAAAACCCTCTTTTACGGATTTGCTTTTTCTTCCTCCATCTGCATGTAGAGAATCCAATCAAACCAAAAATAATGTCTTGGGAACCCATTCTTTGGCTTATATTTTTAGCCATTAACATTTCCCTTATTTCATTACTCATCTATCAGGTATCCTTTTCTCCGTTTATGCGTAAACCCCATTAAGTTTTCTTTTTTTTGGTCTTCCTTGTTAATGTTTTTGGAAGATTACCGGAAATATAATTCAATGTTTATTTCACAAATCATTTGTTGGTAGTGGGTGGCGTAGAGGTAGAGAGTGATTTTGTATGATTTTTATTTCACTATTCTCTTTGGGGAGTTGTCTTTTTTCTTTTTCTCTTTATTTCTTCTTTAAACCTTTTTTTTCAGAGTTTGCAGAGCAACCCAAATGGTTCTGTATAAAATAAAGTAGTATTAGACAACTATTGATTAGTGGATTTTTAATTTTTTTTGCTTATTGCAAGGTGTCATTAGTTGACAAACTAATATGTTCATCTAATTATGGAATAATCTTTATAGAATCGTGTTAAGTTGATGTCCAGAAGTTTTGAGTTTTTGTTTACTTTAGTGGGTCTGCAGCAATTTTTTTTTCTGCTGTGTTAATTGATTTGCTGCAGTGATGAAAGTCCTTGTCAGCTGTTTACTTTATCCTCTTTCGTCCACATAATTCATTTCTGTTCCTTGTTGTCTGAAGTTCTTTATTTTGGTTCCTGTAGATCGTTTGCTTAACAGATTTGGAAGCTGATTATATGAACCCTTATGAGTCTTCATCTCGTATCAACTCTGTTGTCCTTAAAGAGTATATTTTACATGGTGCATTCTGCATCCTATTCCTTGTCACAGGGCATTGGTTTATCTTCCTGCTAACACTTCTTCCTGCTTACTATAATGTGAGAAAGTAAGTTCCTTCTTCTAATTTATGTATGTTACATCTTATATCAAGTTGATATTCATGCCATGTACTTTCTGTCTATGTTGCTTAGATCATCCCAAAATGTCGCTGCACCCGTGTTGGATCCTTATAGAATAGAGAATTTTTGGAGGATCCGACATGGGTACAGCAAGGATCTGAGTAACATAGGTTTTCATATAAATGAGATTATACTTCCATACATGAAATCCGACACTTTGGGAGGATCCGAGTAGGATAGGTTTCCATATAAATGAGATTGCTTCCATTCCTGAAATCTGGCTTTTGCTTAATACTCTTTGCTTCTCAAAGTGTATTAGTTATGATGTTATCAATGTAATGTGGAGCTTCTCGAGCCACTAATTAGCTAACATCTCTGTTCGGGTTATGTTCTTATATGTTAATTATGAGGAATAAGATGGAAAGATAGGGAAAATTTGTTATTGGAATATGTATCCAAATCGATTCGGACTGTGACCGTCACTTCTTAAGGCCTAATATGTTATACAGGTTTTGGAGTATGGTAAGTACCAAGGTGATACTTGAGTTTTTTGGTGTCTGGGATACATGATTTACATAAGGTGCCATCAAGAACATTTTTTCATTTGCTGTTAGTAGATATAGAAGAGAGAGAGAGAGAGAGTGGTGACTAATTGGGTTAGGCTTGCCTTTTAAGTTAGGCACCTCCAAGGCAAAAATATTAAAGAAATACTCTACTTGTTAGCCCCAAATGTAGAGTTGTATAATAAGAGTATAGGGTTGTGTTGGGTAAAAAAGTTCCCAGGCACAATTTCTGAGAATACTCTGTCCTACTTACTAGGAGGGTAGAACCCATCTTTCCGGTGACTCCACTCTTCTCTTTGTTTCCCCTAGTTTTCACTTGCTATGCTACTCTAAGTTGCTCGGACTCGTCACTTTTGGTGCCGCACCCGTGTCGACAGGACATGGCTGTGGGTGTGGGAGCTGTGTCCGATTTGGTCAACCGATTTTGGGTACTTTGACTAAAATTGATGGGAAAAGTCTGGATAGTTTATTGATTTATGTAGTCAATACAAAAGCTAAGGTGAAATTGAAGAAAATGGAATACCTTTTAAATAGAAATTTCTATGTCACTCCTTTTCCTTCAGGATTCTCCTGAAGATCTCCGCATAATATCTCATAATTTAGGTTTAATAACTCTATTTTTAGATATTTTAATTACTTTTAGGCGAATCCCCGCACCCGTATCCATACGTCAATCTTCCCCTAATCTTAAAATTAGATCATGAAGGATCCGACCTCTAAATCCGCACCCATATCGGACATCCAAGTCCAAGCAACTTAGGTGTTACTTTTAACTTTTTTGTAGTTGTGGATGAAGAAACTATCTATTGTGCTATGGGTTTCAAATCTTTTGATACAACCAAAAACTTTTTTTGAGAGGAGGTTTGGTATGACTGGGTTTTAGCAAGGCAGGAATATGATGAGCAGGTCCTATTTCAACCAGAAGTCAATGGTGTGGCTATGCCATATTTTAAAGGAAGCCTCTAAGGTCAAAGGCAAGATTGTGAGAAACTACATCAACCAGCATTCAAGGCAAAAGTAGATCAGTATTAATTATCCCAGAAATGGCCTTCAATGTTGATTGGGCAGAATTGGCCTTCAGAAATGAAAAGTTTATTCAGTATAATACCTCTGGGAAGAAGTACAAATTGCTAGGACTGTTGATCTGGAAATTCCATATGCGGATCTTGTCAGGATAAGTAAATGGTCTTCTAGGGAAACTGAGGAAGCTCAAACTAGAAGAAAGGGGACACAATTATCATTGGGGGGGGGGGGTCTCGTCCATCCCGGGAAAAAGTGTTCTATGTTAAAATTTAAAAAGTTCATATTTCTCGTCTTCAAAAGATGCTTTCTTTAAATCTTAACTAAGAGAGGTGTTATTGCATTGCAGATTCTTAAGCCGGCAGCATCTAATTGACGTGACCGAAGTTTTTAGGTTCATTGAGTCTGAGAAGAAGATTCGGATATTGAAGCTGGGTTTCTACTTGGTCCTCTTCGTGCTAGTGCTTGTCAGGTTTTATTATAACTCTTGATCCTGTTGTTTTCCTCATTTTGCCCACATCTTCTCTCAAGATATGCTAATATGTAGTTTGATTGCTGTTTCTACATAGAATATCCAATGAAGGGACACATTCTCTACTTTGCTATCAGTTTTCCCATCCATTGTTGGAGATTTTAACATTCAGTCTTCAGTTCTTGAATTCTGGACAGTACTTAGGTCTGATAGGTGTTTCCTTTGATTCTGAAAAGTATAATTGCTCCGTTATCTCATAAGAAGATTAGGAATGCATATGTGATGTGATTTCCTTTTCTTGTTTCCTCTCCATTTTAGGCTTTCTGTTTCGGTTGAACTTTTTACTATTAGTAATTACTGGAATGAAATAATAGAATAAAGATTATAGAATAAGCTTTAGAGTTGATCCATTGAGAATATCATGCAGCTGTAGCTTGCTCAAAGTTTCTTCACAGCTTATGGAGCCTCTATCTAACCATCTGATAAGTCCAGTAATGATTGTTGTGCTTATCATTAAACTTTGTTCCAATTTTTCGTCCATAGTTAAATGCTTTGACCCTCACTGTGGTTTGATCAAAGTTTCTACACAGCCTGTGGAGCCACCTCCATCTTATCATAATATCATCTAACAAGCCTAGTAATGATCTGTATATTTAGGTCCAGAGTAAAACGTTTTGGCCTTGGTACAGAAAATTCCAGTTTCCGTGGTTAAGCTTGATGTTTTTCAATTCAAATTGTAGTTAACGGGATGACAAGAGTTGTCTATCTGAACTACAGTAAATGGAATCTTGAATGCTTTTTTTTTCTTTTCTTTTGAAAAGGAATCTTGAATATTCACTGCATGAGTTAGAGTGATCAACAGTATCTTAAGAGTTACTACAAAAAGGAATGCAAGTGTTTGCACATTGTAAATTTGATGGAAAGTTAGTACTTGAAAATCGATGTTGAAATGGATATTAGAGCTTCAGATGGTTAGAGAAAAGAAATGGTAGACTAACTGTTTTGTGGAACAGTTACAAAATGATGTCACATGTTCAGTTAAGAGGCCATAATCATCCAATCAGTGCAAAATGAAAATATTGCAGGTAACCTGACTGATAATGTTTAGTTATTGAAAACTATGATATTGGTGTGGAGCAAAATGTTTGCTCAAAAATGGTTTCAGATTCTCTTAGCAAGGGCAGTTGAAAGAAACAGGAGTTTGAATCCCAACTTCAGTCTTTTAAGTGCCACATCACGGGAGTATATGCTCCAAACTCTTACAAAGAAAGAAGAATGGTTTGGGATGAATTGGGTTCTGTGAGGGGACTGATAGAAGGGCCTTGGGCCGTTTGTGGGGACTTCAATGTCACTAGATACATCTCCGAGAAGAAGAATTGTTCAATCAGAACTAGAGGCATGAGGGAATTTTCAGACTTTATCGAAGATATGAATTTAGTTGACTTGCAACTAGATAATGCTAATTATACTTGGTTCAAAGGAGACCAACAGAAAACAGCTTCAAGGATTGATAGAATCCTAATTTCAGATGAGTGGGATGACAATTTCGGAAATCTGAAACAACTTCCACTTCAAAGTTTGAGCTCTGACCACATCCCTATAGCACTACTTGGAGGGTCTTGGAAAAAGAACAAGAATTATTTTAAATTTGAAAATTGGTGGCTGGAGACGAAAGGTTTTATTGATAGAGTCAAAAACTGGTGGTCCTCTTTCAACTTCTTAGGCAGGCCTGACTATGTCCTGGCCTGCAAGCTCAAAGCTCTGAAGCACAAACTCAAAGAATGGAGGAATGAGGAGACTGGGAACTTGGGAGTACAAAGGAAGAAATTGCTCGAACAAATGGTAGACTTGGATACTGAGAGGGAAGATAAAGTATTCACTGATGAAGAGATAGCTAAAAAGTTTGAATTACTTCTAAAATATGAGGAGTTGTTGAAGAAGGAGGAGATTTCATGGAGACAAAGTCAAGAGTTCTTTGGTTAAAGGAAGGTGATAAGAATACCAAATTCTTTCACAAAATGGCAAATGCTCATAAAAGATACAACAATATAGACCAGCTAGTGATACATGGAGAAACTACCAAAGAACCAAGTAGAATCAAAGGGGAAATTGTGGGGTATTACAAAAGGTTGTACTCAGAAACCATCCAGTGGAGACCTATCTTCCAAAATACTCAGTTTCCAGTCCTAACAGAGGAAGATAGGGGGGGCTCTCCAAGGCCATTTTGATGAGAGTGAAATTTTGAGGTGCCTCAAGATGTGTTCAACTGATAAAACAAGCGCCAGGGCCAGATGGTTTTACTATGGGCTTCTTTATCGAGTGTTGGGAGGTGGTGAAGCAGGACATCATGGACACTTTTCAAAACTTTTATGATCAAGGAGCGTTTGAGAAGGGTTTTAATGCAACATTCATAGCACTTATTCCTAAAAAGAAGGGTGCCAAGGAGTTGAGGGACTTTAGACCGATAAGTCTAATTGGCAGTATTTACAAGTTGCTCTCTAAAGTATTGACTGAGAGACTGAAAGGGGTGATTGGCAAGTTGGTAGATTCTCAACAAATGGCATTCATCAAAGGGAGACAAATTATGGATGCAGTCTTGATTGCCAATGAAGCTGTTGATTCCAGAGTTAAGAAGAAGAAGCCAGGCATTCTCTGTAAGTTGGACATAGAGAAAGCTTGTGACCACGTTAATTGGAGATACCTTATGAAGGTATTAGAAATGATGGGTTTTGGGCAAAAGTGGTTGAAGTGGATGGAGCAATGTATTTCAACAGTCTGTTTAGTTCTAGTTAATGGTTCTCCAACAGGATTCTTCCAATCATATAGAGGACTCCGGCAAGGTGACCTTCTGTCACCTTTTCTATTCCTAATTGCTATGGCAGGACTGAATAACATGATCAAGACAACCAAATTACGAGGTTGGATAAAGGGTTTTGAAGTGGCTAGAGAAGGGATTGACAGTCTGGAAGTGACACATCTACAATATGCAGATGACACTTATTTTTTGTGATGCTGAGGAAGATCAACTAAAGCACTTAAGACTGATCTTGGTTCTGTTTGAAGGGGTCGCTGGTCTACATATCAACTGGAGAAAGAGTTTAATGTACCCTATTAATGTAGTCAACAACGTGAGCTGGTTAGCAACAATCCTTGGAGGTGAAGTTGGCACTCTGCCAGCTATATACTTGGGATTACCTTTAGGAGCCAAATCTATGTCCATAGATATATGGAACAATGTGATCGAGAAGTGTGAAAAAAACTAGCCAGGTGGAAAACACAATACTTGTCTAAGGGTGGAAGATTGACACTAATCAATTCAGTACTTGATGCTCTTCCAACTTACATGATGTCCCTTTTTCCTATCCCACCAAGGGTCACCAAGAGGCTGGACAGTATTAGAAGGAAATTTTTGTGGCAGGGCAATAAGGAAAAGAAAGGATTTCACTTGGTAAAGTGGAAATCAGTGATAACTGGGAAGAAAATGGTGGTCTGGGGATTAAGAACCTAAACTTGCAAAGTAAAGCTCTTCAAATGAAATGGTTATGGAAGTATGCAAATGGTAACCAACTGTTGTGGGAAAGGGTGATTGAGGCTAAATATATACTAAAAGACAAATGGATGACCAAAGAGTTGACTACTCCTTATGGAGTCAGCCTTTGGAGGTCCATTAGGAATCTATGGGATGAATTGAAGAACAACTCAAAGATGAAAGTTTTTGATGGGAGAAAGACCATGTTTTGGAAGGATAATTGGCATGAGAAAGGCAATTTGGAAGAGTTATTTCCTGATGTTTACAACTTGGTTACATTTCAGCAAGGGTTTATAGCAGATTTATGGACACTACAGGGGTGGAACTTCAACTTCAGAAGACATCTAAATGACTGGGAGGTTCAGAGAGTAGCTGATTTTCTTAACACAGTGGAACCTTTCAATGGACTTCAAATAGGGAAGGATGTTCTATGGTGGACAGGAAACAATAAAGGAGTATACAAAGTTAGTAGAGCTTATAAGCTAATGGATCAGAAAAACCAACAAATTAAAAATTGGCCATGGAAAGAACTATGGAAAAGCAGAATACCATACAAAGTATCTTGCTTTGTCTGGTTGTTGGCCAAGGAAGCAGCTCTTACTCAAGACAATGTCATGAAGAGAGGGATAACCTTATGCTCTAGATGCTTTCTCTGTGGGGAGACTTTAGAGAATGTAAATCATTTGTTTCTACACTGCAAGTACACTCAACAATTATGGAGGATTTTTTTGAGTCACAAAGGCATCTCCTGGACTATGCCTGGGAAAGTTTCAGAGGCTTTAAAGAGCTGGGAGGAAGCAGGAGTACTGGCAAAAGACAGAGGCAGATGGAGACTTATCCCTGCTTCAATATGGTGGGCAATATGGAAAGAGAGGAACTCTAGGTGTTTTGAGAGCATAGAAAATAGTGTGCAAAAAGTGAAGCTCAACTGCATTTTGCTATTATGTTTTTGGTGTAATCAGTTATACTCAAATGATACTGTCTCTATAATTGATGTTTTAGACTCAATTTAGCCACAGAGCAGTGAGAATTTGGGGCTTTTGTATATAAGGTTTCAGTACAACCCATGTACTGTTTTGTGATATAATACAACCTTACCAAGTTCAAAAAAAAAAATGTCGCATAACCCACCGTTTTACTTTAATTATTTTTTTAATTGTATTTCATATTTTTGTTGGCCTTTGTAATTTTTGATCTGATTGTTTTAGGGATACTTAGGTATTTATGCTTAGGGTAGATGGTTAGTAGGTAGTCTCGCGATTTCTCTCTTCTTAGTGGTAGAACTTGGTTCTAGGTGGGAGCACCTATCTGCTCCCTTATGATTATTATTATTATTATGCTAGTATTGTCTTATTTCTTCAATTTGATTACTGTTGTTGTTACTTTGGTTATCTTTACTATTTTTGTTGTCAATATTTTTCTTTCTTCAATAATTTCACCACAGTTCATTTACTCTTGCATTTTTTTCTCAAACCTGTATTGGAAAATGATTTTTCTTGAGCCGAGGGTCTATCTGAAATAACCTCTCTACCCCACAAAGGTAGGGGGTAAGGTGTGCTAACACATTTATGAGACCCCACTCGTATGTTGTTGTATGTGTATACATACATACATATGTATACTAGTTCTGTGAATGTGTGTTGCACGTTTATCCCAAAATATTTCATGTAAAATTTGTATTGCAAATGACAATACTTTATCCTCTTCAAATCTATTGGTATTTACTTTAAAAAATTCATCATTTTTACGATAGAAGTACATCTTTAATTATAAAATTGACTAAAAGTGCATAAAGTACAAATAACTAACTATTGTACAAATACAGTATTCCATTGAGGATACTAAAATACCGCATGCTAGGCTAATGTATACTAAAAGCTCCCGATGGCTTGTACTAAGAATTAGGGACACAAGACGGAGAGAAAGAAATGTGTAAACTAGCATGGACGAAAGAGAAGGGTAAAGATTTGAACCATGTTAAGTGCATTGGGACGAGTCTTGGAATCTTATTCGGAGATAGTGAGATAAAAAAGAGTAGAGAGCCTATTTTGATCAATCATTCAACTCAAGCCATGAAATTTTTTATTTCATGCTAGACAAGAACTTTAACTGTAGTAGTAGAATTACACTCACGCAGTAGAGGACTCCATGAAATCTATGAAAGTTAAAGAAGATTGTGGACTAGATGGTTCCCATACAGGTGTCTGGAAGTGCCCCAGATATAAAAGAGTAAAATGCCTTACCAAACCATTTAATGCTACATTGATGTGTGGAAAGATGCCATTTTTTTTTCTTTTTGATAATCGAGAAATCCGTTTGTGACCCGGTCTTTGGACCAATCACAGCCTTCTAAACTCAGTGGCCACTTAAATACCGGGCTTCACTTTGCATGGTGTGGGGCTTGAACCTGCGACCTAAGCCACAAATCCTCCACCTTTTGCCACTTGAGCTAGGCCTTGGGGGCGGAAATATGCCAAATTGCCAATTAAGCTATGGAAAAACACTTTGGTTCCCATGTACAAGAACACATGAGGTACAAAAAGTTTTGCTAACTATCAGGGGGTTAAACTTATGATCCATACAACAGAACTATGCGAATGAATAATAAAGCGGAGACTTAAGCCCACTACAAGTGTGATAGAGAACCAATTTAGATTTGTGCCTGGTATGTCTATAAGAGGCTATATTTTATGGAGAAGATTGATGGAATTTATAGGTAGAAAAAGGACCTACTCATGAAATTTATTGACTTAGAGAAGTCATATGATAGTGTCAAAAAGCGTCCTTTGGCGGGTATTGAAAAGGAAAAGAATTTATATTTATCACCAGTGTAAGAACGGTGGTAAGAGACACAAAGGAATTCCTCACAACCCTGGGTTTTCACCTGGAAACTATGCTAAGCCCCAACCTATTTTCTCTTGTTATGGATTAGCTAACCAATAATATACATGATGAGGTACCATGGTGTATACTCTTTATTGACAACCTTGTTTAATCGATGAAACTAATAAGGGTTTCAATGAAGTAAGATAAAATTCATGCATTGTATGGTTTTCCAACAAAGTAAGAAAAGTTTAGTTGAGATTGGATGTATTGAGGTACCTAAATGTATATAAACTAGATATTTAGGCTCAATATTCTAGGAGAATGGAATGATGGATAGAGATGTGAAACATAGGATTAAAGTAGGATAGTTGAAAGGGAGGAGTGCCATGAGAGTGTTATGCAATAGGAAAGATATCTACCAAAGTGAAAGTGAAAGATAAGTTGTATAGAACAACTATAGGGCCATCAATGGTGTATGAGAGTGTTGAAGCTGAATATATCCACGAGATATGTGTCACGTAAATGCGAATGTCAGGATAGATGTGCAGTCATACAAGATCATAAATGATTACATCTGTAAGAAGGTGAAAGTAGAGGATAATATAAGAGAACATCGCTTGAGATGGTTTTGTCGTGTGTTACATACATCAATTTTTAGATGTGAAAACATGATGATCAAAGGTGTTAAAATTAGGAAGAAACAGATATAAAATCACATTAAATAAAGATATCTCAAAAGATATGGAATACTCAAAATCCCGATAGATCTTGCAAAAGATAGAAAACAATGGTAGTTGGAAATTTGTAAATGTGAGACCAACTAGAATACTCATTCTTAGTAAAATAAAAGATTCTTAGCATATTAAAGATATAACCACTAGAATATATTAGGGATTCCCTATTGTTAGATAATCCTCAAGTGCTGAGTATTGACATAATATGGACCCAAAGAGAACATTTATGATATTAGGATTCAATCTGTTGACCTCAATGTTTGGGATTGAAGCATAGTAAAATACTAGATACAAAAGCCTGGAAAGCCCGGGCCCTATATATATTACTTTATTTGTTTTAATTTATGTGACATAGATAGAATTAGGAGAGTCAACTAAATTTTTAAATAACTTTTGTTGTTAATTATTTCTATAATATTTTTAACTTACTTTTTAAATAATATCTATAACACATGTCATGTTTTGAGAGTTAATTAATTTTTAATATATTTGTTTAAATATTTTAAGTTGTTAATTTTGTCACTTATGTGGCACATGTGAAATTTTTAGAGTTAATCAATTTTTTAGTATACATTTTAAAATATTTTAGTCAACATAATTTTCAAGTTATATATGTTACCTCCTCTGGTTCAATTTATGTGACTTAAGTGAAATTTTGAAAGTTCATCAATTTTTTAATATATTTAAAAAAAATTTAAGTTTTAATTATTGTGATTTATAATACTATTTTTTAATAATTTTTAAATGCATAATATACAAAAAAAAGAAAATAAACAGAAAAATACTAAATATTGTAATTTATCGTACTAATTTTTGTTAATTTTTAAATACATAAAATAGAGGAAAATTGAGGAAAAGGGCAAATCGGTCAATTGACCGACTAACCCTAAGCTCCTCAAATGTTCGCTCTTCTAATACATAGTAAAATATTTTAAGTTGTTAATTATTGTGATTTATGATACTATTTTTTAATAATTTTTAAATTCATAATTTAGTAAAAAAGAAAATAAAATAAAAAATACTAATTATTGTAATTTATAGTAATATTTTTTGTTAATTTTTAAATACATAAAATAGAGGAAATTTGAGGAGGACATATCGGTCAATTGATCGATTGACCCTAAGCTCTTCAAACATTCGTTGTTCTAGTATTAGTAAAGGCCTAACCCATTGGTGGCCCCCTAAAGTTGGCACTAACTTTCACTTCGACACCTCAACTAGGCTTTGTTCATTTTAGACACCTCATGTCATGTTTTGGTGTGTCATTTTGACACTTTTTTTATAATCAGCCAAATATGTAAGGCATGTGTAACACACTCGCCGATGACGTGTCAAAATGACGAATTAAACAAAGACATGTGGCATATATATTGAAAATAATTTTTAAATAATTAATTTTGAGTTTTAAAAAAAAGGCCAATGACTCAATGACACGTGGCAATTTTTATCCAAATAATATTTTTTAAAAAATTAACCACTTACAATCCCATCCTATGTTGTCTTCTCCACTACCCCCCACCCCTGATCCTCAACCCCTCCCCCACCAGATTGTCTTCTCCACAGTCCACAACCCCTACCCCTCCCACACTCAATGCATTTTCTCCACCACCTCCCACCCCCCCAACCCCAACCTCAACCTCTCCCCAATCCAGATTGTCTTTCTCCAATCTACTTTCATAGTAATTTAACTATTTGAAAAGAATTATTTTCCAAAAGCACAATTTCTTTACAAACACTGATTCGTCTTACTTATAACTTCAAATAAAACCAAATTATTCAAATCTAAACAAAGAGTTCCCTAAAAGAATTTCCTAGATTTTCTTTTAAAAAAATATATTTTGATTTTTTTCAAAACATTTCAAGGAGGAAGAATGGCAACAAAATAAGAAAAGTTGTTTAAGCTTGAAATCTCTTGGTGTTGTAGCACTATTAGATCTATTTCTCCATGGAAGGAGTTCAAGTTTTGAAAAATGGTGGCTAAAATGGGGAAGAAGAAGACAAAAATAAAATAAAAATAGGTTAAATATAAGCTCTCCACGCGCTGGTAAGGATTGTATCACACTCACTATGTCATGTCAGCAAAAAGTGTCAAAATGACACAACGGGACATCACATGAGGTGTCTAAAATGAACAAAGTATAGTTGGAGTGTCTAAGTGAAAATTAGTGTCAACTTTAGGGGGGCCATTGATGGGTTAGGCCATTAGTAAATATCAGGGCCCGAGCTACAACCTTCTAAGGGTGGTCAGATGAACACTTTTCGCCAGAAAATTTCACTATGTATATAGGTCAAATTCTAAGTTTAAGGGATATATATTTAATGTTGAACACCCTTTACATAAGCTCTTCCTTTGGCGCAATGGTTAAGGGTATTTGTTTTCAGTTCTCGTCAAATCTTGCCGAGTGCATAACAGTTTTTGTTTCTTTTGAGAGCAGGTCACAACCTTACACTTGTACTCGCACCATTATTCTTGCATCAAACAAATATATTTATTAATTTTAATTTACCTGAAATTTGTAAATGTTCCTCAAGTTTCTTAATTCTTAATATTGCAATTTTAATAATATAGAGTAAACTTTACTTTATCAAAAAAAATAATAATTTAATAATATAGAGTAACCACTAACATATATGAATAAATTATTTTGATTTTGAAATTTATTATTATATATATATTTTGTATTTCTAATTTTATCTAACATATAATGCACTTTCGAAGGGTGAAAAAAACAAAATGGATAATATTTGACATTAAAAATTTGTGCTTATATATATTAACCACTTTAAACCCAAAGCTAAAATTGATACATATGTTTTATCTTCTTTCTTTTTTTAAGAAAAAAAATATTTGATGGTGAGTAATTCACTTTACACATTATAATTCATATATTTTTGATTACATAAAATCAATGCATCAGGGAAAAAAAACAAACTTGATTGTTTGTATTTGATAGTAACAACTGTTGGAATTGTTCATGGTACAATCGCTAGGTTAAACAAATAACATTCAACTCACTTATAAAAAAAAAAATATTCTTGAACACACTTGATAAAATTTTTGGCTCCGCCATTGATATGTATATATATATAATAGAAAAGAAAGTTTTAGATAATCCATAATTGCTGAGTATTGAAATAATATGAACCCAATGAGAATATTTATGATATTGAGATTCATTCCGCCGACCCCAATGTTCGGGAATGAAGATTACTAATATATATATATATATATATAGGAGGGGGGAGGAGGGGGTGGAGATACATAACTGTATGCTTTATAAGTTGGTTATGACACTACATTGGATCCCTACTTGTTCTATACATGAATGGATACAATTGCAGGTACAACTAGTTGACAAATGACAGCAAAATAGAGGGTTAAAAGTTATATATATGTAAGAGAGAGAGAAATAAGTAAGAAAATATTCAGGGTTCATATTTATTTGTTCAACTAAGAACTCATTCAGAGAATGGTAGAAGCACGTATAAAGTTACCTGTAGAGATGAAATCCCAGCTATAAAAGCTCTCCTCTTTTGTATGCTTTTCTGAATCCTTTTATGAAGCAAAGTATGAAGTCGCTATGTGGTCATTGGTATGTAAATTATTGCATAGCATAGTTCTAATTCAAATTTTAAGATTTGCATCAAATTTCTGAACAGAATAGATGATAGTTGTTTTTGACATGATTTCAATAGCAAATGCACTTTCATGATGTTCTCTTTGTGCAAAATCCTGTCAAGTATGGAAGGAATGGGTGTCATCGTAATTCTTGAGAAAAAAGTTTGATTATACCCTGCTAGACAAAAGGATGGGCATATTGAGTAGTATAAAATACTTCAGGCACAACATTTATAAGCCTTGTATTCCTTGCTGATATTTTTGTTGACTTTAACATGCATGCTACTTAAAAGGGCCTTTGTTTTTCTTTTCTGATCAAAATGATTTCTTCCATGCAGTCTGGTCCTATCTTTTATTAACGCTCTAGTCGATGAAGATGAAGCTATTGATTTTGGTTCTTTACCATTGCCGAGCTTCTTTTGATGTATATTTTCCAGTTTTTGGTCGAGATAGCTGAGGTCTGATCAACCAACATAGCCCTGGAAATTCTCTACTTGAACTGTGAGCTAACTTGATTACTCTTGTTTGTATTTGGTTATTTTTTCAGCAAACCGTGTCAGGGTTGACTTTTGGCTGTCTTTTCGTCATTACATTATTCACTATCTCTTTTTTCGTCAGTTTCATGCACTCGTGCTTTCAGTTGTGTAGCTCTGGCGGTTGAATGTCCATAAGAGCTATGCGACTTTGTAAATGTCCTGTAGACTTGTAATAGAAAACCCTCATTTTGTCTCCCAGATTGGAGATGTGTTGTTTTTGGTTTTGGCTGTCGGTTTTCGTATAGCATTGTTTTGCATGAAGTAGCTAAGTTAGCGCAGAAGGCCCCGGTGTCCTACTGAAATCCACCTGTATTTCTGGCTATTCTGTTAGACAGAAAGAAATGGTGAGGCATATCACCAGGCAGAGTTGTGTTATGACTAATGTGTGATAAAAGACACTATCAATTTTGCGGTT
Organism: Solanum verrucosum; assembly: GCF_900185275.1. NCBI lineage: Eukaryota > Viridiplantae > Streptophyta > Magnoliopsida > Solanales > Solanaceae > Solanum > Solanum verrucosum. Next base: position 1,688,680 of record NW_026020157.1, read on the forward strand.
CTGTAAATCCTCAGACTGTTCTTACTATCTTGTTACTAATCATAATTGAAAATACTATATTTATCAGTCAAAAACCCATTTAGATGCAATGCATCTGCATCAAGAACTTTTTATTCGACACATTTCATTACATCATCTCTCCTTATGGTTATGAAGGTCTTTCACTATGAAAGTTTCATTTGGCTTCTGAAAACATGAACATAAGGTGTCTATAAACATTTGGAGAAGAGAGACAGAGAGCCTTGATATGCGGAGTCTCAAGTTAATAAAACGAACAATTGAGATTGGGTTTCACCAAAAGGGACAAATCGCTGCGACAAAACGAACTCCATTGACGGCTAATGCACTTAATAGTTGTTGTCACTTTTTTGTTCCATCCTCAGGAAGCCTCTTTTTGCATAAATAAATTATTATAATTGTGTTACAATGAATTTGGTCGTTAACCACCCATTCTATATACTAGTTGGGCCGCACGTGTATGCCAATTCGGGAAATACATATCATGATATATTAGTAATTGTTGTAAAACTAAAACAAAATAAGATAAGAAATATAGGAGATGAAAACAATCTATATATATCATATCATATATATATATATATAAAAGAATCTTAGGCCCGCATACGTGACGCCACCACAAATCAGAATTTTTATTTATTTACAAAATTAGCCTTCCCTTTCATGAAAAGTTGTGACTTTAATGAAAAGTTGCGACTTCAAAGAAAAATTGTGACAACGAAGAGTTGTGACTTTTATGAAAAGTTGTGACTTATATGAAAAATTGCGACTTTAATGAAGAGTTGCGACTTTTATGAAAAGTTATGACTTTTATGAAAGGTTGTGACCTTTCTGAAGGATTGCAACTTTTCCAAATAGTTGTAACATTTTTGAGAAGGCACAAGAAACATTTGTTCACACTACCCTTTGTTGTCTATAAATAGAGGGATTTCCCCTCATTTTAACATAACGAAAATTCTGAACCTCCTCCTCTTCTTCTTCTTCACAATTAAATATTGTATACTTTTGTTCATGTTGAGTGGCTCACTGACACTATTGCTTATGTTACAGATCCTGATATGTATTTTTACAATCATTATCTTATAATTTATGCTTATGTTATTAAGGTTAAATGATAAGATGTAATAATTTTCATTTTCCTTTACATTATTAATGTTTGTTACTATGTAATATGTATGTAAGATAATATAGTGTTTTAGTTTTAATGACTGATATGTTTTAAGTATTATTTTATAAATTCCGTGATACTAAATTTTCGCGCGAAACGCGGGTAATTTTACTAGTATAATAATAAAGGAGAATGACAAAACGGTGATGTGGCGCTCTCTATGGCCTCTATTGTCATTTTTCTTTTTTTCTCTTTTTTTTTGAACTAGTAAAATTACCGCGATTCGTGCGGGAATTTAATATCACGAAATTTATAAAATAATACTTAAAAACTATTAGTCATTAAAATTAAAACATTATATTATCTTACATACAAGATTACGTAGTAACAAACATTACTAATGTAACGGAAAATGAAAATTATTACATCTTATCATTAATAACATAAACATAAATTAATGACTGTAAAAATACATATCAGGATCTGTAACATAAGCAATGGTGTTAGTGAGCCACATAACAGGAGCAAAGTACACAAATATTTAATTGTGAAGAAGAAGAAGTGGTTCAGAATTTTCGTTGTTTTAAAATGAGAGGAAACAACAAAGGATAGTGTAAACAAATGTTTATTGTGCCTTATCGAAAATGTTACAACTATTTGGAAAAGGTGCAACCCTTTGGAAAGGTCACAACCTTTCATAAAAGTCACAATTTTTCATAAAAGTCGCAACTCTTCATTAAAGCCGCAACTTTTCATAAAAAGTCGCAATTTTTCATAAAAGTCACAACTTTTCATAAACGTCGTAACTCTTCATTAAAGTCACAACTTTTCATAAATGTCACAACTTTTCATGAAAGGGAAAGGCTAGTTTTGGAAATAAATAAATTAAAAGGGAATTCTGGTTTGTGGTGGTGCCACATAGGCGGACCTAAGATTCTCTTTTATATATATGATATATGATTTTTCTCAACTACATTATATTTAAAAGTTATTTTCATAACTCACACTTCTTCATCTTCATAAATTATACTTTTAATTAGTATTAATAATATTCATAACTTTCAATCCTTTTATATTCATAATCCCCAAAAAATTTAATTTTACATTAAATTAAAATATTCAATGCCTTCTTTTTTTTCTTTGGAGAGAAATGACATTAAATTAAAATGTTTGGCTCAATAGGCTTAAGATGCCAGAATTCTTAAAGTTCATTTTAACTTTGTGTATTCCTTTGTTGGAATATATTTCTTTTTATTTTGTATGTAGTTTGTTGATGAATTTTAAGATTTTTTTTTTCTTTTGTTAATATCATTAGAACTTTTGTTATATATGCTGTATGTTGTTTAATTTATTGATAGATTTTTAGGATTTTTTTCCCTTATGTTAATCTTATTTGAACTTTTGTTGTAGATGATGATGAAGACATTACATGTAGTATATTCAGAGAACATATTACGCTGATAGCAACTTATGCAAGAAGAAGAACAATAACATACTCAGTGAGAATAGTAGCGACTTATGCAATGAGTCAAATTTTGTTTAAGCAAATATTTATTCTTTTGATGCATATACATCAAATTTATTCTTCAGTCTCTATTAAATCTATAATAATTTCTTTTTATGAATTTACAGGTTACTTTGCAATCGCATAAAACACAAACAAATTTGCGAGTGTAGTTGATTAATTTTTTTTAATATAAAATTCCTACATGTATTATAATTATTATCTTTTGTTAATTGTTTCTTTCATATCAACCGGCAAGTCATATTATTTTCTATTCTATTTTTTTATTTATAAAATTATAATTTTTTTTTATTATTCCATCACTAGTGTACTTGTCTGCGCTTCGCGCGAATATATAAAGATATTAAATATATTTTAAAATAATTAATAAATGATATAATATAAGAGAGATATACAGATTAAGTTATGATTCTGATATTATCTATTCAGAAAAATTGCTAAAAAATCTCATGCTGCATTTTCAATTTAAAATTGCTGATAAAAAGACGAAAACATAAAAATTGATATGAAAAGCTTCAGTTAAGTAACAATTTAATTATCATAGTTTCATACTAAATTCAATGATTCTTATAGTAATATTATTGGTTCAAACAACAATACTAAATCTACTCGATCATAGATTATGTGGATTTTTTTTTTTTGTATAAATGGCTCTATAATAATAATAATAAAAAACAAATCAAAATAAATTTGTGGTAAATCATGGTGAGGAAAAAATACTTGAATTATACTCGAACATATTTATGCCTGAGATTCAAAAGTTAGAGAATTTTTTTTGATATCTGATGCTCGTATTGACATTTATTTACTACATATTTGTGTCTCATAAGATCCATTAATATTAAAAAATATATATTTAAACTTTCATTCTTATAGTTTACATTGCGAGAAGAGAGAATTAATTAAGTTGCTTTAGTGAAACACTACTGTTGAGGTTTTACTTTTACAATAAAAATAAAAAAAAATAAATCACATAATTTAATCGTATAGAGATTAGCAGTAATGAGAAGAAATAATTTTTAAGAAAGAATACGTGTATGCAACGTTGAAGATGAAGAAAAAGTACAAAGAGTTGAATAATTTTCTACAACACTAATACAATTGTTCCTATTATTACAATATTATTGTGGTAATTATTATACATGTCTCAAAATAGGTTTTTATAAGTGTCATTTTAAGGAGTTATAAATTGTATATTAAATAATTTGAAGGTTATGAATATGAAAGGTTAGGAGTTATAAACATTACTAAATTAATTAAGATTTAAATTTATGTAATTGAAGAGGTATGGATTGAGAAGATGATTTTATAAAATAAAATAATTGGAAAAAAATGTCAAAAAAAATCACAAAAAAAGATAAATAGGATCTTTGGCCATTGAGAGGTGCCACTATTTATTTTTTATCTACTTGCATTAAAACACTTGCATTGGATTAAATTTATATTAAGTTGATCTGATCCAAAATAACTTTTTTCTTTTTTTAACTTTGACTTAATAAGAATTTTAATAAAGTAAATAAAAATTTTAAATCATGTATATAGCCATAAATTAAAGATATGTATAATTTACTAAAATACAATTTTAATTAATATACCATATGAAAAAAGTCAAATAAAAGATCGAAAAAGAAAAAAACATTCTTTATGAAACAGATTAAAAAGGATTATAAGAATAAACTAATTAAAATTAAAAAATAATTAAATTTATATATTCAAAACTATACAAATCAATTATTTATCTATAAGAGCAAATGAATAATATATTTTCTATTTGTGTAGACTCTTGAGTCTTACCTCTCTACAAAGATTATAGACAAGTAATGTTATGATTGAGTTAATTTCCTTAATAGTCATTTATATTTAGAAGATGGTCTATTAATTAAAATCATATTTGATTTTTTAAAACTATAAAATCACTCAATTATTTTTTTCTTCCTCAAAATATAATAGCAAAATGAAAATGATTCTCTTTTAGTTGACATGCCATGTCACATTAAACACCATATTCAATTCAAATTTGAAAAGAGAAAGAATAGAAAATATTACCTTTTGAGAAGAATTCTTTAATGAACTTTTTTTTGTTTAATTATTTGAGAACATATACACTGACATGCATAAAGCCTAATACAAAAAAAGGAAAAAATAATATTTGATTCATTTGAAGAAACTCGTAAACAAAAAGAAACAAAAATAGTGTTATTAACTGTATATAATTAAATAACAAGCAAATCATTTTTAAAAACAAAAAGGTCACAAGTCCAAACTATAATATGTGACAAGTAATGTAATTTTTTTTAGCATAAGTAGAGGCTTTCTGTAACGACCTGATTCCGTCATTAGGGAAAAACCAATGAGAAAATAATTGGAGTCAGAAAACTTTTTGGTAGCAACTTGTAATTTTTTAACCTAGTCTAGATTTTGGACGAAATCGGAGTCAGTAAGGTCTAGAGAAATCTGGTAACGAATGAGAGATCTAATTATGAATTTGATTATCTGAATGGATAGCTAAGACGTTAAGGAACCCATACGACTTTACAGAATTGAATTTGGGCTAGTAGAACGTCCGAAAATGATCTTAGCGTGAACGGGTGGTTTTTGAAGGTCAAGGGTTGAAGGTGTGTTGTGAAATGGGGGCTTGGAATTCAAATTCCAACATTCTGTCTCCGTGCATGCCGCCGTAGCGGGATGGGTTCCGCTGTAGCGGGACAGACGTGACTTAAGTCGGAAATAAACCTAAAAAATATTTTATTATGCACTTTTCGACTTTGAGAGCTAAGGAACGACCCCATGTGTGTTCTTGACGGTTTTTCACCATTCTTGAGGCTAAAGGTAAGGTTTTTACTCCCCGAATCTATGTTTCGATCCGTAGAAATTAGTTTCTTGGGTAATTATCAATGGGGGAGGGTTTTGATCTGGGAATTATGGTGGAAAAATCCCTAATCTAGGTGTGGGGATCCTGGGTTTGGTCTAGGGTTATTAAGTTCATTATAATCCGGATAATTAGACCTTTGATTGTTGATCCTTGCATATAACTTGTTGTTTAAGTAGACCTAGAACAAGCGTAACGAATCTAGAAAAGGGAAGATTCAAGTGCCTTAGGGGATTCAAGCTTGGATTCGAGGTAGGTGATGGTTTTGATTTCATGTTGTGTGATGTATGTTCTCTCTTGCTTCATTATGATATGTGTATGTATGCGAATGTTGCATTATTGATAACACTAGTTGTAAATGAGATAGATGAATGCCATGAATCATGACTTAATTGTATGATTATGAGAATATACTTGTGATTGTGACTTGTTGAATGGATCGGGTGTTGCGTTCCGACACACTAACTTGGATCGGTTGCCACGTTCCGACATAAATAGCTGGATCAGTTTCCACATTCTGACATAAATATATGGATCGGTTTCCATGTTTCGACATAATCATTGGATCGGGTACCACGTTCTGGTATGCTAACAGTTTGTGTTTGGGTTCCTTGAGAGGACCATTGACTTGTCATAACTGTGTAAATCTTGAAATTGTGAAATTGTATGTTGTTTCGTAAATGATGATGATATTGTATATGTTCGGTGTATGCATGTTATTATTATATTGTAATGACTTATATATGTTGCACTTAGTGGGATAGTTGCGTGATCCTACCAGTACATTGTGGTTGTGTACTGATACTGCAGTTGCTCTTTCTTTGTTGAGTACAAGGCATCTTCAGGCGGCTATTGACAGACCTCGCTTAGAAGATCAGTGATCGTTTGAATTCAAGAGTGAGCCAGTTCTTCCTGCCATGAGTTTTCTTTTTGTTTATGTCCATATTTCGGACTTAGACTTTCTAGTTAGTTATTAGCACATTAGTTGGGGTTGTAACACTTATTGTTTAGACTTATGGCTCATTGTTAGAGTTTTGGTACATTGACTTTCAGGTTCTAGGGGTTATTTTCGCAATGTTAGTTTTGGTTGTTAGACTTTTGTTGGAGTTTATGGGAACTCCTTATCTTTTCCTTAGTATTTAAACCTACTTTCGTATCTTTAAATGCCTTAGTTGTTTGGTTCTTTGGTTAGCTAATTAGTATTAATGGTTCTCCCATCGGAGGGTTAGTGAGGTTGCCAATCACAATGGTCTGGGTCGTGACAAAGTTGGTATCAGAGCCCTAGGTTCGTTGATCTCATTGTACCAAAACGAGTCTAGTAGAGTCTTGTGGAACGGTACGAAGACGTCCGTACTTTTCTTCGAAAGGCTATAGGACTTTAGGAAAAACTCACTTCTTTCTACTCTTTCGTGCTATGACTTGAATCCAATTGGTATCTGGGTGATACAAATTGGTATCTTTCCTCCTTCACTCTATAGTCCGAACTAGAGCAACAAAAGTGGTAACACCATCACTAGTAAGAGAGGATGTGTATAGACTACCGACAGTTGAATAGGGTCACCATTCGGAACAAGTATCCACTGCCTCGGATAAATGATATTTTGACCAGTTGCAAGGTGCATTAATTTACATTTTTGCTCTTGTACTGGGAGACTGGTAATGGTCATCTATGGAACAAACTAATTTAAAATCGGGCTTGTCTGTGAGTTGTAACTTGAAAACTGTGAATGCGTGTTCCTTGTTGCCTGAATTAACTGTGAATGTGGAAGTTACATTTGCTTGGATGTGATGATCATGTGCACAATAAGTGTGGGTCTGAATTTTGATATGTGCAATATGCTGACTGAATTGATTGAAACTATGCAAGTTGTAACTGCTGAGTATCGTGAAACTTGTTGTGAAAAGAAGGTCACGACGAAGTTTGATGCAATGGTCTAGATAATGTACGAGGTGATTCGTAAGAAAGATTTAGACGTGTCTTGCGCTTGAGTAAAAACCGTGTGAGTGTCTGGGTGTATCCCAGGGATGTCTGGGTTATGGTGTTGAATTAATTAGAATGAGTTGGATTGTGTTTCGTTGGATTGACTCGGGGTAGACAATGATTATCCTAGTTCTGAGGATTATCCTAAATTGCTCAGTAAAGCTGAAAACCATTGGGAGATTTAGAAAAGAGAAAAACCCCAGAAAAAATATATTACCATGGTATTGTTTTCGTCTGAGTCGCTGGGGTGGGATTTTTCCGCCAGCGTGAGGCCGCCAGAGCAACAATTCCCCGCCAGAGCGGGACAGGGCGAGACAGAAACTCAGCCCTGCCTCCTCTGTTTGTTCTAGGTCTCCTTATAGAACCCGAATCGTATCTGAACTAACCCCTACAATCCAATCAGTGTTCAACAATCAAGGATAGACTATAAAACCTTGTAATAAATCGAATGCTATCAAGAACAGTAGAAAATCTAGCATCTATGTGCTTACAAAAACAAAAAGGGGTGTGCGAAATTTTCTAAGTGTGATTTTTGGTTGACTTCGGTTGCCTTTTTGGGGCATGTAGTTTCAAGGGAAGGGGTAATGATAGATCCCCAAAAGATTGAAGGAGTCAGGAATTGGGTCTGACCTAGTTTTGTGACTGAAATTAAGAGTTTTATGGGGGCTCGCTAGCTACTATAATTGCTTGTGAAGGGATTAAGGTCATATTTGCAGATTCAAGTTTATAGGTGACAACATTCAAGAAGTTTTGGTAAGGAATGGCTAGATAATGAACACCATTACTTTGGAAAATGCATTTAGTATTGCTGTCATAACATGTATGGATTGTTTAGCGAATGATGAATTTAAGTTATGGAGGTTAGAAGCTATACTATGATTTCATGGATTGATTGTATATCAAGATGATAGGGCACAATATTATGCTTTTTCGGGCAAGATCAATGCTGAGGGTCTGATGCAGTGATCAAAAGTACTATTATTGTTTGTGACCGGATGGCTAATGTGTTGTTTGATTCAAGTTCTACTTATTCTTATGTGTTCGTGCGATTTGCCTCAGAATTTGATATGATTTGTGATATACTTTATGCCCCCATCTATGTTTCTACCCTAGTTGGAAAGTCTATCATAGTCACCCATGTCTATCGTGCTTGTCCTATTTTGTTTATGAGTTTTCAGACTTGGGCTGATTTGGTGACTTTGGATATGATTGACCTTGATATAATCTTAGGCATGACTTGTTTGTCCCCGCATTATGTCGTGCTTATTGGTAATTCTAAGTCGGTAACTCTAGAGATCCCAGGTAGGGAAGGTTAGATTAGGAAGGGGGTACAAGCCTAAGTCAGCTAAGGTCATATCTTTCATGCGGGTTAGGAAATTGGAAGGGCAGGATTGTTTGGCTTAATGGCTCATATTCGGGATGTTGAGGTTGAGTCTCCTCCCTCTATTGAGTCTATTTCCCGTGGTGTTAGAATTTAGAGAAGTGTTTCTGACTGATTTGTCTAGTATGCCTCCGGATAGAGATTTAGATTTCTGCATTGACTTGGAAACTGACAGTCGCCCCATTTCCATCCCTCCGTATCGTATGGCTCCGACAAAATTAAGAGAGTTTAAGGCTCAAATCCAAGAGCTTCTTGATAAGGTTTTATCCGTCCTAGTGCTTCCCCGTGGGGTGCTCATGTCTTGTTTGGTAAGAAGAAGGAGGGCAATATGAGGACCAGTGGTTTTATCTTAAGCCATAAGGAAGTGGATTAATACTGGAATGACAAGCTTATGGATAAAGAAAGTCCCATTGAGTATACTTAGGTGAAGGCAATGAAAGATTTTAGTAAGAAAGTGCGTATAAACATTAGGTTAGTTCATTGAATTTGATGAGTATACCTGAGTTTGAGGTGCTGTGTTGATGAAAAGGTTGGCTTTATAGTGATAGTTAGGGGTGACTGAGCATAATGGTAATGAGAGTTCGTGAGGAATTGTGACGGGATGCAAATATATAATTAGATTGTTGGTTAAGTGAAATTTGTATAGTAATTACGACTTGCGAGTATCTAAGGTTGTGGTTTTCTAATATTTGGTGAGTAACGTGGTTTTTTGGAAAGTTTTAAGAGATGGCAGGACACCACTCAAATAGAATTTTAAAGAGCTAGAGTCATAATGAAGAAAAATAGTGGGATGTAGTACAACCTTTAGAGAGAGGCGAGAGCAAGAATATTTTATTTTATTGCAAAGGCTAAATAATATCTTCAGAGGGGTAGATAATTGGGTTCAGAGATGCGTGATTTCATTCGTTTTGCTGTGGCTATGGTAATAGTGTCACAAGTCCATCAGATCTGGTTAAAAACTATTGGAAAAGACTTGAGAAAGGAGTGTATAGACATTAACTTGAGTGTGATGATAAGTGTTTTGGTCTTATTTTTGAGTTTAGTAATAAGTACGATGTAATTTTAGCAAAGGATATTGTAAGATCGATGGAGATGCGATCAATGATAAGCGAAGATCCATGAATTCATAAAAATCTTCAAGGTACAAGATAATATTGATAGATAAGGGGATTGTGTTATATGGTTGAATTAACAATTCATGTTTTTCATTGTAAGTCTACACTCGTGGTGAGATATGTTGTCAAGGTATGAATTGGCAAGGTGAGAAATGATCAATTGTACCCGGTATTGAGCATTTGAAAGGACTTACACCAGGGTGGAGTCGTAAAGTTTATTACTATTGATTGTTAAGTACCTAAGAAAGGTTTCACTTAAAAAGTGTTGGGTTATAATAAGGTAAATGGTAGTAGTGTTACGATGGTTGTTAGTATTGTGAGTATGATTCACTAGCTATCCTCTCGTGTGTTTTAACTTTTGTGGGTGGATCCCTACTGATGGATTAGGGGTACCAAATCCTGCGATGTTCTATTGGTTGAGTAGAAGATTGGAAAGATTTTGTTATTTCGAATGGCATAATTGGTGTTGTCTTGGAGTTGATAAAAGTATTTTAGTGGTTCTACATGTACCACTTTGCTTATGAGAGTTCATAGAAGAGCTACCATGTGTAATTATGGTTGTCCGACAATTTTAATATTCATCTAGTCGTCAAGGTCATGTATTGATTATGTGTGGTTGAATGTGGGGATAATTGAATCCCATTCTATTGTTCTTAAAGAGGTAATCACAATTACTAAATCTAACATTTTGATAGTGTTGTTAGAAGGTTGGTATGATTGGACATATCCCTCGATGAGTATTTGAGGTCTAAAGATCAAATTGTTATAAGTTAAGCTCATGGGAATTTGGGTTGTGAGATGTAGATGTTGATAAGAACGATGATTGTTTAGGTATTATGATTGTGTGTTGGTTGGTTCAAGTTCACCTTTAATTTTGGCGAGTTTGGACTTCGAATTTTATCATGATTATGTGAGAAAAGATTCATCCTGATATTGTGTCAAAGTCCTTGATAGCATGTTGCATACATGTGAACGATCAACTTTGGTGGTTAAAGGGAATAGCTTTGTAGTTAGTTAAGTGCACATACAACAATAATTATCACTCGAGTATTGTGATGACTTCATTGAGCCATTGTATGGAAGGATGTGTAGGTATTCAATTGGTTGGTTTGGGAACGAAGTTTATATCATAAAGTGAGACTCAGTTGTGTTAGACAAAACCTTCTATATGAAGAAGAATTGGTTGAAATTCTTGATCGCGATGTCCGGAAGCTAAGGGCATGCTAGTCAAGTATCCCCTGTTGTTTAGCGATTCTAGTACTACTCTATCCTTACTTTAGCCAGTCTTCCCTAGTTGATCACTCGGGGACGAGTGATGGGTAAATTGGTATCTATTGTAACGACCTGCTTCTGTCGTTAGGGAAAATCCATTGTGAAAAGAATTGGGGTCAGAAAACTTTTTAGTAGCAACTTGGAATTTCCTAACCTAGTCCAGATTTGGAAGAAATCGGAGTCTGTAAGGTCTAGAGAAATATGGTAACGAATGAGAGATATAATTATGAATTTGATTACTTGAATGGATAGCTAAGACGTTAAGGAACCCGTACGACTTTACGGAATCGAATTCGGGCGAGTAGAATTCCCAAAAATGATCTTAGTGTGAATGAGTGGTTTTTTAAGGTCAAGGGTTGAAGGTGAGTTCTGAAATGGGGGATTGGAATTCAAATTCCAACATTCTATCTTCGTGCATGGTGCCGCAGCAAGATGGCTGCCGCTGTAGCGGGATGGGTCCCGCTGTAGTGGGACAGACGTGACTTAAGTCAGAAATAAACCTCAAAAACATTTTATTCTGCACTTTTCGACTTTGAGAGCTAAGGAATGACCCAGGTGTGATGATTTTCACCATTCTTGACGCTAAATGTAAGGTTTTTACTCCCCGAGTCCATGTTTTGATCCGCAGAACTTAATTTCTTGGGAATTATCGATGGTGGAGGGTTTTGATCTGGGAATTATGATGGAAAATCCTTAATCTGGGTATGGGGATCATGGGTTTGGTCTAGGGTTATTGAGTTTGTTATAATTCAGATAATTAGACCTTTGATTGTTGATCCTTGCATATAAATTGTTGTTTGTAGACGTTGAACAAGTGGAACGATCCGTAAAAGTGAAGATTCAAGTGCCTTAGGGGATTCAAGCTTGGCTTCGAGGTAGGTGATGGTTGTGATTTCATGTTATGTGATGTATGCTCATTCTTGCTTCATTATGATACGTGTATGTATGCGAATGGTGCATTATTGATCACACTAGTTGTAAATGAGATAGATGAATGATGAATGTCATGAATCATGACTTGATTGTATGGTTATGAGAATATACTTGTGATTGTGATTGTGGCTTGTTGAATGGATCAGGTGTTGCGTTCCGACACACTAACTTAGACCGGTTGCCATGTTCCAACATAAATAGATGGATCGGTTTCCACCTTCCGGCAAAAATATATGGATCAGTGTCCACGTTTCAGCATAATCATTGGATCGGGTACCACGTTTTGGTATGCTAACAATTTAGATTTGGATTTCATGAGAGGACCATTGAATTGTCATAACTGTGTAAATCTTGAAATTGTGAAGTTGTACGTTGTTCGTAAATGATGATGATATTGTATATGTTCGGTGTATCTATGTTATTATTATGTTGTAATGACTTATGTATGTTGCACTTAGTTAGATAGCCGCGTGATCCTACCAGTATACTGTGGTTGTATACTTATACTGCACTTGCTCTTTCTTTGTTGAGTACAGGGCATCTTCAAGCGGCTATTGATAGACCTCGTTTAGAATATCAGTGATTGATCAAATTCAAGGTTGAGCCAATTCTTCCGGTCTGCCATGAGTTCTCTTTCTGTTTAAGTCCATAATTCGGACTTAGACTTTCTAGTTAGTTGTTAGCACATTAGTTGGGGTTGTAACCCTTATTGTTAGGCTTATGGTACATTGACTTTCAGGTTCTAGGTGTTAGTTCAACAATGTCAGTTTTGTTTGTTAGATTTTTGTTGGAGTTTATGGGAACTCCCTATCTTTTCCTTAGTATTTAAACCTGCTTTCATATATTTAAATGCCTTAGTTCTTTGGTTCTTTGGTTAGCTAATAAGTATTAATGGTTCTCCCATCGGAGGGTTAGTGTGGGTGCCAATCATGATGGTCTGGGTCGTGACAAAGCTGGTAGGGCAGGGATGTTTGGCTTATTTGGCTCATATTCAGGATGTTGAGGTTGAGTCCCCTTCTATTGAGTCTATTCCAGTAGTGTCAGAATTTAGAGTAGTATTTCCTATTGATTTGTCTGGTATGCCTTTAGATAGAGATATAGACTTCTGCATCGATTTAGAGATTAGTACCCGTCCTATTTCCATCCCTCCGTATCACATGGCTCCGGTAGAATTAAGATAGCTTAAGGCCCAAATCCAAGAACTTCTTGATAAGGGATTTATTTTTCCTAGTGCTTTCCCGTGGGGTGCTTCAGTTTTATTTGTTAAGAAACATGATGGTAGTATGTGGATGTGTGTAGATTATCGGTAATTGAATAGGGTCACTATTCGAAACAAGTACCCATTGCCTCGAATAGATGATCTTTTTGACCAATTGCAAAGTGCATCAATTTTCTCTAAGATTGATCTAAGGTCTGGCTACCATCAATTAAAGATTAGGCCTGAGGATGTGCCCAAGACATCGTTTAGAACCCGCTATGGGCACTATGAGTTACTAGTTATGTCATTCGGGTTGAGTAATGCGCCTGCAACTTTTATGAGTTTAATGAATGGTGTGTTCAATCCATTTCTTGATTTATTCGTCATAGTCTTTATTGATGATATTTTGGTCTATTCGAGAAGTAAGGAAGAGCATGTCGACCATCTTCGTATTGTTCTGGGTATTCTTGGGAAACAAAAGTTATATGCAAAATTCTCTAAGTGTGAATTTTGGCTGACTTTGGTTGCATTTTTGGGACATGTAGTTTCAAAAGAAGGGGTAATGGTAAATCCCCAAAAGATTAAGGTGGTTAAGAATTGGGTTCGGCCTAGCTGTGTGACTGAAGTTAGGAGTTTTGTGGGGATCGCTAGCTATTATCGTCGATTTGTGAAGAACTTTGCTTCTATCGCCACTCACTTGACAAATTTGACCAAAAAAGAGGTACCCTTCGAATGGACTGAAAAATGTGAGGAGAGCTTCCAAAGGCTCAAGACTCTCTTCACCACCACAACTATTCTAGCATTATCGGTTGAAGGTAAAGATTTTATTATTTTTTGTGATGCTTCACATTCTGTTTTGGGTGTTGTGTTGATGTAGGATAAGAATGTTATACCTTATGCATCACGTCAATTGAAGGTGTATGAGAGGAATTACCCAACACATGATTTGGAGTTGGCATCGGTAGTATTCACTCTTAAGATCTGGCGAAATTACCTCTATGGTGTTAAGTGTGAGGTGTTTACTGATCATCGTAGTTTGCAACATGTGTTCACTCAAAAGGATCTGAATTTGAGACAACGATGTGGATGGAGTTGCTTAAGGATTATGATGTGACCATTCAATACCATCCGAGTAAGGCTAATGTAGTGGCAGACCCTTTGAGTCGAAAAGCGGTGAGTATGGGTAGTTTAGCTTGCTTGAGTGTAACTAAGCGACCTTTGGCAACGGAGATTCAGACCTTGGAGTCTAAGTTCATGCAGTTGGGCATCTCAGAGAAAGGTGGGGTATTAGCTAGCATTGAAGTTAGGGACACGTTTATTGAAGAGATCAAGGCTAAACAATTTGAGAATGGAAATTTGAATGAACTTAAGAAGAAGACTGCGATTGGTAAGGCACAAGAGACCACTCTTGATGCGGAAGGTGTGCTCAATTTTAAAGGAAGAATTTGTGTTCCTCGAGTTGATGACTTGATTCAAAAATTGTTGATAGAATCCCATGGTTCGCGATATTCCATTCATCCGGGTGTGACCAAGATGTATCGACATTTGAAGAGAATTTATTGGTGGCCGGGCATGAAGAAGGATATAGCGGAGTTTGTGGCTAAGTGTCAAAATTGCCAACAAGTAAAATATGAGCACCAAAGGCATGAAGGTTTGCTTCAAAGAATGCCAATTCCAGAATGGAAGTGGGAGAGGATGGCCATGGATTTTGTGGTTGGTCTTCCCAAGACTTTGGGAAGTTTGATTCTATTTGGGCAGTGGTTGATAGATTTACTAAGTCATCCAATTTTATTCCGGTAAGAATAGATTACAATGCTGAACAATTGGCTAAGGCGTATGCGAAATAGATAATGGGGTTGCATGGGGTGCCCCTTTCTATCATCTCAGACCGTGGTACTTAGTTTACGTCCAAGTGAGGAAATTACATGATGAATTGGGCACACAACTCACTTTTAATACTGCTTTCCATCCACAGATGGACGGACAATCGGAGAGGACTATTCAAGTGTTAGAAGACATGTTGAGGGCATGTGTGATGTATAAGTGTTAGAAGACATGTGGAGGCCATGTGTGATGGATATTGGAGGGCATTGGGATAAGTTCTTACCTTTGTGTGAATTCTCCTATAATAATAGTTACCACTTCAGCATTGATATGGCACCATTTGAGGCACTTTTTGGGAGGGGATGTAGATCACTCATAGGGTGGTTCGAGGTTAGAGATGTGAAACCTTAGGGGGTTGATTTAGTGAGGGATGCTCAAGATAAGGTGAGGAGTATTCAAACTACGCTTTTAGCAGCCCAGAGTAGGCAGAAGAAGTATGCAGACCATAAGGTAAGAGACATGACATTCCACGCTGGTGAGAATGTTCTTCTTAAGGTATCATCTATGAAAGGGGTGAAGAGATTTTGCAAGAAAGGCAAGCTAAGTCCGCGATATATTGGTCCTTTTGAGTTTCTTGAATGAGTAGGGCCAGTGGATTATAGATTGGATTTGCCTCCTAACTATCAGAAGTTCATCCGGTAGTCCATGTGTCCATGTTGAAGAAATATCATGGTTACGTCGACTACATCATTAAATGGGACTCAATTTTGTTAGATAAAAACCTCTAATATGAGGTGAAACCGATTAACATTCTTGATCGTGATGTGCGAAAACTAAGGACCAAGGAGATTAAGTCCGTGAAAGTTCAATGGAACTTTTGTGGGCGGATCCCTAGTGGTGGATCAGGGGTACCAAATCCTGTGATGTTCTATTGGTTGAGTGGGAAGATTGGAAAGATTTGGTTATTTCGAATGACATAATTGATGTTGTCTTGGAGTTGATAAAAGTATTTTAGTGATTCTACATGTACCACCTTGCTTATGAGAGTTCATAGAAGAGCTAACATGTGTAATTATGGTTGTCCGAAAATCTTAAAATTCATCTAGTCGTCAAGGTCATGTATTGATTATGTGTGGTTGAATGTGGGGATCATTGAATCCAATTCTACTGTTCTTAAGAGGTTATCACAATTACTAAATCTAACATTTTGATAGTGTTGTTAGAAGGTTGGTATGCTTGGACATATCCCTCGATGAGTATTTGAGGTCTAAAGATCAAATTGTTATAACTTAAGCTCATGGGAATTTGGGTTGTGAGATGGAGATGTTGATAAGAACCATGATTGTTTGGGTATTATGATTGTGTTTTGGTTGGTTCAGGTTCTACTCTAATTGTAGCGAGTTTGGACTTAGGATTTTATCATGGTTTTGTGAAAAAAGATTCATCCCGATGTTGTGTCAAAGTCCTTGATAACATGTTGCAGACATGTGAACGATTAACTTTGGTGGTTACAGGGAATACATTTTTTGTTAGTTAAGTGCACATACAACAATAATTATCAATCGAGTATTGTGATAACTTCATTGAGGCATTGTATGGAAGGATATGTAGGTATTCAATTGGTTGGTTTGGGGATGAAGATTATATCATAAAGTGAGACTTAGTTGTGTTAGACAAGACCTTCTGTATGAAGAAGAACCGGTTGAAATTCTTGATCGTGATGTCCGGAAGCTAAGGGCATGCTAGATAAGTATGGGAAGAGTGATTCAAGTACTACCCTACCCTTACTTTAGCCAGTCTTCCCTAGTTGATCTCTCGGGGACGAGTGATGGGTAAATTGATATCTATTGTAACGACCTAATTCTGTCGTTAGGGAAAAGACAATGGGAAAAGAATTGGGGTCAGAAAACTTTTTGGTAGCAACTTGGAATTTCCTAACCTAGTCCAGATTTGGACAAAATTGAAGTCAGTAAGGTCTAGAGAGATCTGGTAACGAATGAGAGATCTAATTATGAATTTGATTACATGAATGGATAGCTATGACGTTAAGGAACCCTTACGACTGTACGAAATCAAATTTGAGCGAGTAGAACTCCAAAAAATGATCGTAGCGTGAACATGTGGTTTTTGAAGGTCAAGGGGTGAAGATGTGTTGTGAAATGGGGGCTTGGAATTCAAATTCCAACATTCTGTCTCCGTGCATGCTATAGCAGGATGACTGTCGCTGTAGCGGGACAGATGCAACTTAAGTCGGAAATAAACCTCAAAACGTTTTATTCTGCACTTTTCGACTTTGAGAGCTAAGGAATGACCCCATGTGTGTTCTTGATGGGTTTTCACCATTCTTGAGGCTAAATGTAAGGTTTTTACTCCCTAAATCCATGTTTCGATCCGTAGAACTTAGTTTCTTAGGTAATTATCGATGGGGGAGGGTTTTGATATGGGAATTATGGTGGAAAAATCCCTAATCTAGGTATGGGGATCATGGGTTTGGTCTAGGGTTATTGAGTTCGTTATAATCCGGATAATTAGACCTTTGATTTTTTATCCTTATGTATAAATTGTTGTTTGTAGATTTAGAACAAGCAGAACAAATTCGAAAAAGGGAAGATTCAAGTGCCTTAGGGGAGTCAAGCTTGGATTCGAGGTAGGTGATGGTTGTGATTTCATGTTTTGTGTGATGTATGTTAGTAATTGCTTCATTGTAAGGCATACATGTATGTGAATGAAGACTATTGATCTCACCTAATGTAAATTAGTATGAACGAAGAACTACATCCCATGAATCACCTCTTGTTGTATGATTGTGAGAATATACATTGTGATTGTGATTTGTTGAATGGGCGGGTGTCACGATCCGACACACTAACTAGGATCGGTTGCCACATTTCGACATTAACACGGGAGCGGTTGCCACGTTTCAGCATAAACATGGGATCGGTTGCCATGTTCCAACATAAATACTGGATCGGGTACCTCGTACTGGTACGCTAACAGTTTGGGTATGGGTTCCATGGGAGGACCATTGAATAGGGTTCCATGAGAGAACCATTGATTGTTATATCTACTCGACATAACTGTATATCTTTAGAATGTGGATTCATGCATTGCTCCTTAAATGATAATCGATGTGTGTGTATATATATATATATATATATATATATTCTGTCCATGTATGTGTTTACCTTATTGTAATTCTGATATATGTTGTGCTTACTGGAATAGCCGCGTGATCCTACTAGTACACTGTATTTGTGTACTGATACTGCACTTGCTTGTTCTTTGTTGAGTACAGGGCATCTTCAGGCGGCTATTGATAGACCTCAGCTAGGTGACTATTGAGCGTGATCGGATTCAAGGGTGAGCTAGTTTTTTCAGGCTGCCATGGATCTTTCTTGTTTAAGTCCACTCTTTCCAGACTCAGACTATTTGTTTAAGGTGTTGTACCCCTTGTTCTTAGATTTGTCGTTAGTAGAGTTTTGACACAATGACTTTCAGGTTCTAGGGGTTGAATTTCCGCATTAGTTTGGTTAGTTATTTGTTGAAACCTTTGGAATTTATGGGGACTCCATATTTATTGTCATTTAAACCCGCTTCCGTAAGTTTAAATGCCTTAGTTTTGATTCAGTTGTGTAATTTTTGGTTAAGTTGTTTGGTTTGGGTTGTAGTAATGGTTCTCCCATCGGAGGGTTAGTGTGGGTGCCAATCACGACGGTTTGGGTCGTGACACTTTCTACATTAAACTTAAGTCCAAGATTTGATTTCAAATATATCTTTCCACTACACAAATCATTTTAATCTTAGAAATATTCATAGCAAATCTAACAATGCTAATTTGTTCTTCGCTTAATTCTAGTCAAATATATTGTCATGTATATCATTATTCAATCCGATAATTTTAAAATTTCAGCTCTAAAATCACATGCAAATAATAATTTCTTCGAGTAATCCTACATGTAAAAAATTAACGATGCTTTTAATTTCTTTTCATGATTCGCTATCTATGGTTAAAGTGAAAATTCAACTTATTGTGTGCCCACTTGAAATCTTAGCTATCATCAAAACTTTATACTTTTTTTTCTAACAGTTCATAACCTAACAATAATTTAGAGGGTTGTATAGAGTTATTTGAGTGAGGAATTTGTTTCAGCATAGAAGTCGTATTTTTTTCTTGTATTTAAATTGAAAATTCTAACAGACTCTAAGTACCTGAGTAATTTTTTTTTCCATTTAGAGACTCTTAAGTCTTGGCTTTCATATTTCGAACATTACATTACAATTCAATAGATTTTTTCTAAATTGAGTTGTAAATAATAGACTAATAAAGTTATAGTCATGTCCGTAATTTTATCTTAATTTCACCTAGCTTTCATATGAAATTCACCTCGTAATTCTTTACAGTGAAGTAAGAGATAAAGTAAAAAAAGTATTTAATTTATATGATCAAACACTTATTAAGTATGGCCCCTCAGTTCTTTTCTTTTGTGTTTTGAGGATCAATTATATTAATTTTGACTAATAATTTAAGGTATATAATTTTATTTAAAATTAAATATGAAAATATTTCTAGCGTAATAGGAATAATTATTATTTGCAAGATAACCAATTAATTCCTATCTCTAAGAGTAAATGAGTAATGCTTTTTTATTCTGAGAGTCTTTGAGTTAATTCCTTAAATGATTATTTCTGTTTATGAAATTGTTAATTTTTTTTAATAGTTTTTTAGAATTATACAATCACTCAACTGTAATATTACTATTTTCAAAATTTACTAAATATTACAAAAGATTACTTCTCTCCTAGTTGACATTCCATACCACATTAAATATTTTATTCAATTAAATATTTGATAACAAAGATTTGTTATATATATATACTATATAGTAGCATTGGTTACATATGACCAGAGGCCACAGAATCACAACTAGTAGTGTGATTTGTTACATTAGAGTGCAAAACACTTAGGTTTACTTAGATTATTACTAATAATTATAGAGACCCATTTCTTCACTGAGGTGCTTTCTTTATCAATTTCTAGTTTCTAGCTTCTGTAGCATTGCAGGAGTTGGTGTTGGCAAAATACATATATTATGGCAGATAGTATCCTTGGGTCGCCAAAAATACAACTACTTTGTTTCCTTGGCGAAAGTTATGCCATAGTACTGGATTCCCCAATTTCCTCAATAGTTGCCTGCAAGATAAGATAATCGAGTGAAAAATAGGTTGAGATTTATATTACCTCCGTTGCATCAGTTTCTACTTCAACAGGGACGAAGTTGTTTGTGGCAGCCATGAGTAGTCCCTCATGAAGAGCCATAATTTCGGCCATAGGGTGATTAATGACGTGGATTTTTTTAACAAAGCCAATGACCCAGTTTCCCACAGTGTTTCTAATTACTCCTCCTATGCTGCCCAGATTTGAGGATTTCTTAAAAGCCCCATCAATGTTTAGTTTGTAGTGGTTTAGAGGGGGTTGGAACCATCTAATATCGATTTCTTTGTATGTTGCCTTTTCCAAGTTAGTGTAAGTTGAAAATTTATATTCTCGGGCTCTCATAGAGATGATGTGGAGTTTGATGGGAATATTGGAAAGGTTAAAGGAGTTATGGTTCCTGGTAATCCAGATGCGGCAGAGAGCAAATGGGTAAAACTCCACCCAATTTATATGTTTGGTGGGAAGGGGTATATTGAAATTATTGACGATGTGAAGCCAGTGCTCATGGTGATTACTGACAAAGTGGAGGTTTAGGCCCATGTCCAACCATAATTTTTTTGCAATACTACAGTCAAAGAAAATGTGAGTAAGGGTCTCTTCTACTTGGTGACAGACAAAACAATTTGCATCAATCGGGATGCCAACGTCGTGGAGATAGGATTTGGTGGGGAGCTTGTTATGGGAACACGACCAAAGAAAGAATTTGATTTTATTAAGAGTTTTTAGCGACCAGATCCAAGAAGAATTGTAGTTACTGGAAAAGTTTATTTTTGGCTTAAAAAGTTGGTAAGTGGAATTAGTAGTAAAAAAACCATTTGAATTAAGGGACCGGTAGGGAATGTCAGGGCTTGAGGGGTCGTTTGAAGAGGAGGTTAAGCTAGCCAAGGCGATGGTGTCTTTGTGAAAAGTCAGGGTGAGTCGACTCCAGTCACAAGTATGCCCATTCCATAGGTCGGCAATTTTAAGGTTGCTTTCTTGAAAGGGGAGAGGACCATGAACAAGAGATCGGAGGGGGTTGGAGTTTGGGATTTATCGAGAAGTCCAGAGATTGATGAATTTTCCCGTACCCAGTTTCCACGCTAAACCTTGGGAGCAGATTCTACTACCCTTAAGGGTGTTCTTCCAAATGAAGGCATGGGAAGATTTGGGGGAATTGGGCTTATACTTGCTTGCAAACGCTTTTGCCCAAATGGAGTGGGGGTGAGAGAGCATTCTCCATGTCAGATTAGTGAGTTGGGCCATGTTTTTATCAGTCGCCTTATGAAGACCGAGCCCCCCTAGACTATTGGGAGAGGTGATAGTATTCCAACCAACATAATGCATTTTCTTTTTAGTAGTGTTAGTACCCCAAATGAAATCGCGTTGGATTTTATCTATGTCATGGCAAGTTTTTTTGGGTAGGGACAAGTATTGCATGGAATAAGCCGTGATAGCAATGAGCGTAGACCTAGATAAAGTGGTACGGCCAGCAAGGTTGAGAAAATTAAGTTTCAAGATTGATAGTCTACGATTCATATTGTCAAGGATGTATTGAAAGTCATGGCTTTTGGGATTTTTATGAAACATGGGAAAACCCAAGTGCTTGCCAAAGCTATTCGAGCTTTTGATGCCAAGGATATGGAGAATCTCCTCACGAAAGGAAGGGGTACAGTTTTTGGAGAAAGTGGCTTTTGATTTGGTGTAATTTATCTTTTGCCCTGAAAGATGACAAAAGATGGACAAGGAATGACGAATATTGTTTACAGATTTGGTGTTTGCTTTTGCCATGATCGTTAAATCATCAACAAAGAATAGGTGGAAAAAAAAGGACCATCCCTACTGAGAGTGATTGGATCCCAATTTAAGGTGTCCACCTGGTGGGATAGAAATTTTGAAAGGAGTTCAATGCTAAGAATAAAGATGTAGGGCGAGATAGGATTGCCTTGATGGATACCTCTTGAGGGGCAGAAATAGTCAATAGTCGAACCATTTACAAGGATAGCAATTTTACTAGAACTGATGCAACTCATAATGAGTTTAGTAATATTTGGTGGAAATTTAAAATAGAGGAGGGTTCTAAAAATAAAAGACCATTCTAGACGATCAAATGCTTTCTCTAGGTCTATTTTGAGCAAGAACTGGCCCTGCTTGCCTCTTTTTTATTTATTTATGTGGGAGATAATTTCTTGAATGAGCATAGCATTATCACTAGCTCGATGACCCTCTAGGAAACTAAATTGGAAGGGGCCAACAAGCTTGTCTAGAAAAGGCTTTATACGATTCACAATGATCTTATAGATGGTATTACAGAGACCAATGGGTCGATTTCTTTTAGATTGTTTGCATTGGGGAATTTGGGGATGAGGCAGAGCTAAGTGTTGTTTATGGGTTCTGAAATGGAATGCGATTGACAAAAAATTGTGACCGAAGAACTGACCATAGACCAATGCTTTTGGTAAAAATATGGGTGGATCCCGTCAGGGCTAGGGGCCTTAAAGGGTTTAAAGGAAAAGACGACACGAGTGATTTCTTGATCTTGGAGGGGCATGTCAAGCGGCGAGAGGTCGAGGTTATGGAAACTAGGCGTAGCATTGGAAATATTTTTAAGTTCAGTACAACGAAGACTAGTCATGAACATAGTCTCAAAGTACTAATTGGTATGTAAAATGATCTCAGTACAGTCAGTATTCCAATTACCAGAATCGTCTTGAAAGAAAGAGATCCTATTTACCTTCTCTTATTGGATACAAAGATGTGGTAAAATTTTGTGTTTACATCTCCGTTATTAAGGCAGTTGATCCTTGAGCGAATCTTCCAGTATTCCTCTTCCATTTTAAGGATGTTGTTATACTCTCGAGTAAGCGTACTTTCAAGATTTTGGAGAAAAGAACTATAGGGGTAGCTTGAGGAATTTTGGATGCCCGACAACCTAGCAAGAATGATTCTTTTTTGTTTAAAAATGTTGCCAAAATGGTGCTTTCTCCAAGCAGTAATTTTGTCTTTAAAAATATTCTTTGCCTCTACGTAGGAATGGTTATGCCAACACTGGTGGACTATGTTTTTGAAATTAGGGTGGCGATACCAGAATCTCTCCAATCGGAAAGGTTTAGCTCGAGGACGAACAAAAAGATTGAAGAGGTTAATTTGAAGAGGATTGTGATCAGAGTGAGTTTTAAGGATATGAGTGACAGAGGAATTAGGGTAATAATCCAACCAATTAGAGTTGATAAAGCAACAATCAAGTCTCCCTAGTATAAGACTATGACTCCTTTCCAGAAGATTGGACCAAGTATATCTACTGTCCTTAAAGCCTAGATGTAAAAGCTGACAACAGTTAACACAATTTTTAAAGTCGGAATTATTCTTACGACTATACGATACACCACCCCAATTATCTTTTTGACTAAGGATGTCATTGAAATCTCCAGCAACTAACCAAGGACTACGAGTGGTTCTAGACAATGAGTATAAACTATCCCATAAGAGCTTGCAATTTGCTACTAGATTGCTAGCATAGATAATGCTCAAAGTACAAGAGATATGGTTAGGGATGACCTGAATCATTGCATGAAGCTCCTGAGTAGATTGACGAATGTGAGTCATGGTTACCATGCTAGAGACCCATAAGAGAGCAATCCCACCGGAGTTACCAACAAAAGGTACCTCAAAGTAGTCATCAAAGTTGAACTCATTTTTTATGTTTAGTGGCATTCCATTTTTGTCTCAAGACGGGAAACCATGCAAGGGTTGTGAGTATTAACGTGTTCCCTAAAGTTCCTTTTGAAGTTGTCTCCGTTGGCCCCATAAGTATTCTAGACAATAAAGCAAGTAGGCTTATTCATTGGAAACGAGTAGGTTGAGTTGTAAATAATAGACTAATAAAGTTATAGTCATGTCTGTATTTTTATCTTAATTTCACCTTGCTTAGAATTCACTTCGTAATTCTTTGCAGTGACAGAAGAGATAACATAAAAAATAATAATGTATACAATCAAATGCTTACTAAGTATGGTCCCTCAGTTCTTTTCTTTTGTGTTTTGAGAATTAAATTACATTAATTTTGATTAATATTTTAAGATATATATTTTTATTTAAATTAAATTGATTTTTTAAATACAAAATATGAGAATATTTCTAGGGGAACAGGAGTAATTATTATTTGCAAGATAACCAATTAATTCCCTCTCTGAGAGTAAATGAGTAACGTCTTTTCATTCAGAGTCTTTGAGTTAATTCCTTGAATAGCTATTTATGTTTATGAAATTATCAATTATTTTTTTTTACATTTTTAAAAATTGTAAATCACTCAAACTGTTATCTTTATTATTATTATTTTCAAAATATATTGTATATTACAAAAGATTTCTTCTCTCCTAATTGACATTTCATGTCAGATTAAATATTTTATTCAATTCAAATTTGAAATTCTTAACTATTAGACAAAAAAAAAATAAAATATTACCATTCTAGAAGAATTTTTTTATGCTTTTTATTATTTGATAACACATACTTTATAAACAATTTTTTTCAAAAAAACGTATGGTTTGACATAGATAAAGCCTAATAATATTTTAGAGAGCAATAATATTCATTTGGAGCGACTGAAAAAAGAAAAGAAAAATAAGATCAAAAGTCCAAACTTTGTAATAAGTTGAAATATTTTTATTTATTATTTTAGCATAAGTAGAGGCCTTCTACATAAATATTAATGCCATTAATTCCAGGGAAAAATGAGTAAACTTCTTTAACTGAAGGAGGTTGTCAGCTAAAGGGATGAGTCTGAGTTATATAACTCCAGTCATGAAGAATGGAGAAAAAGTGTTTGAACTGAAGAAGGAAGAAGTTGATAAAGCAACAGAGGAGTGGAAACAAGCCCTCATTCTATATGTTGTAGGGGAATCACCTACCATAGCTGCGATGAAAATGTACATAGCTTTACAAGTTCATACTGTGACTAAGCCTAAGGTGTACTAACATAATGATGGCTATTTTTAGTGCGATTTGCTAATTTGGATGATAGAAATGAAGTATTGTACTTAGTACCACACTTGCTCAACAATCGACCCATTATTGTGAAGGTTTGGAGTCTTGAGTTTGACTTCAATAAGGAAGTGCTACAAACAGTCCCTATTTGGGTGAAATATCCTAATTTGCCTCTCTGTTGCTGGAGTATGGACTCCTTGAGTTGGATTAGTAGTGGACTAGGGGAACCACTATATGCAGATGAATGCACTACTAAGGTTGATAGAATATTATTTGCTCGAGTGCTTATTGAAATGGATGTGGCCAAGAAATTACCTAGAAAGCTGGAAGTTGAAGATCCAAGTGGAAGGGTATTTGAACAAGCAGTACAATATGAATAGGTACCAAAATATTGTGCTAAATGCATGCAGGTGGGGCATAAATGTAATTGGAAAGAAGGGGTGAAAGTATAGAGGAAAGTAACTAAATGGCAACCTAAAGTGGATGCTAATCAAACAAGGGAGGTTAAGGTATCAGAAGTCAAGGAATAAGTAGTAGTACCTAGAGAGGAAATATGGAAGCAAACACCAGTAAAGGCAATAGGAAGAAGTTAAAGAAAAACAACCAGATGTGCAGATGATGATGCAGAACAGATTTGGTACTATACAGGTTTTTGAACAAGGAAGTTCAAGTCAGGATTGCCAACATAAGCACAAGCATGGTGAAAGAGATAATATGAACATACCAGATTTGACTGCATATGCTGCTAGTCACTTGGAACATTAGAGGACTAAATAAACCTCACAAACAGAAGGAATTAAGGTTGTTTTTGAGGGTAAATAATGTTAGTATTATAGCAGTACTAGAGCATAAAGTAATGGACGGGTTAGCTAATAAAATAATCCAGAAAGTTACTTCAGGGTGGAGATATGAAGGAAATTATGCATTTACTCCTAAGGGTAGAATTTGGATGCTATGGGATCCTAAGTGTGTGGACTGTGTAGTGGGAAGTAAGTCTGATCAATACATACAAACAAACATAAAGATTAAAGGAAGCGGAATGAAGTTCATGTTTGTGGTAGTTTATGGGTTACATACAATTAAAGATAGACTGATATTGTGGGAGGACCTTAGGAGACTGATTGCTATAGCTCACGGACCATTGTTGTGCATGGGGGACTATAATGCAGTGTTGCAAGCTGAAGATAGACCACAAGGCAGCCAAGTACAAGATATAGAGGTTAAAGACTTCAATGATTTCATAATAGACACTGGTATGCAGCAGCTGAAAACAGTTGGGGGCACATACACATGGACGAATAGACACACATGCAACAGGATAGACAAGGATTTAGTGAATGCTGAATGGATGATACAAATGCCAATTATGGAGGTGAATATACTCAGGCCAGGGGTATCTGATCACTCTCCTTTGAAGATTGCACTAGATAAGAGGAACCACAAAAATTATAGAGCTTTTAGATTCTTTAACTGCATTGCAGATCATACAAGTTTCCTACCATTAGTAAAGCAAGCATGGCAAGGAGAGGCAAAATGGAGCATGAAAGAAGTCTGGAAGAAACTTAGAAGAGTCATCAGAGCTATTAAAGAGCTGAATAATACTGAATTCAGGGGAGTTAGGGACAAGATTCAAATCATTAGAACACAACTACATCAAATTCAACATGACATAATAGATAACAGGCAAGTGCAAGATAAAAAGGAACAAGAGAAGGCACTGAAACAACAACTGGAGAAATGGAGTCTAAAGAAGAGTGCTATGAGACAAAAGTCAATGGTGCAATGGTTGAATCTTGGAGATGCAAACACAAATTATGTCCCTTCTTACATGAAGAACAGACTGGCACATAATACTATAACTAGTCTTACAACTGCTACATGTATTAGTGTGTATTCTCAAGAGGAAATTGAAAAGGAGGCAATTACATTTTATCAGGAACTTCTTAGTCAGAATGCATCTAGGTTGCCTAGTGTGGATAAGCAAGTAATGAAGGAAGGTGGAAAGTTAAATAGAGAGAAACAAATGAAATTAGCAGCTCCAGTTACAATAGAGGAGGTGGAATCTGCTTTGCAAGGAATTAATGATCTTAAAGCTCCAGGGAAGGATGGACTCAATGCTGTTTTTTTTCCCAAGAAAGCATGGCCAGTGATATACCGTGAGTTTACGGTAGTTTTAATACATTTCACTTAAGAGTTGTGTGTGTCTAGGGACTTTTTGTATTGTTTTTTATGTGTTTTTATCATGTTTTGCAGGAAAGATGTTTGGGCGTGGAAGTAAAGAGACAGCTGAAAGAAACCCAGAAAAGGGCATCTACGGAGGTGATCTACGAACCGTAGGTCCATTGACGCTCTGTATATGGTGATCGTAGATCAGCAGGGCAAGGCATGGAAGGAGAATCAGGGAATCTGACCAAGTGTGGAACCACGGTGACCATTGACGGTTTGTAAATTGATCTACGGACCGTACAGCTGAACCGTAGAATGTGACTGCGAGGGTTCCAGTACCTGATTTTTGGAGAATTCTAAGTATGGAGCTACGGAGAGGGACTGTCCATACTGGTGTTCCGTCGTTTGCTTTAGAGAAGCTGATTTTTGGAAGCTGAAATATTTTCTAAGTCCTGGCTGATGGAAGGGACTCACGGATCGTAGATCCATTGACGGTTCGTAAGTCAGTCTTGTGGAATGAAGACGCGTGCCTGAACAAACTTTCCATATTTTGTTTCCCTTTTAATTTAGGACTTGTTTTCTATAAATAGGGTATGTAAACCTCATTTTTGGGGGTTAGACTTCATTACTTTTATCCTAGTTTTTGGCTTTGGAGATTAACTTGCAATTTTAGCAATTCTTAATTTCCTAAGCACGTTTTGGTGATTTTTTACTTTGAAATTCAAGTTGAAATTCTTGGATTATTCTACTCTACTACGTAAGTTCATGATTTATTCTTCAAACATTATGAATTGTTTTCTTGCTAATATGGGTAACTAAATCCACAACTAGGGTTGTGGAAACCATGAACGATTAACGAAGTATGAATAGTAACTAAGTAATTCCCGAATAGTGTTTTGCATGCATTAATAATTCTTTTGTCTAGAAGTCTCTTTAACGGTGCACACAGTTAGAACTCGCCATGTTGCTACTTTCCGGACCAAGGAGGTAGTTAATAAGAAAAGAATTATCAACATTGATTTAGTGTGATACTATCTAATAGAATTAATGTTGATTGGTGCGAGAGTGAAAACTAAGCCATACATCGATGCGATGTCTAATATGAGGTAATGGTAAGGGTTAGTAAATTATACACATGTAGTCGGACCAAGGTGCGGGGTGAAATTCTCTAGATGTCGGACCAAGGATTTAGAGATACATAACTTATCGCTTTGCATGTAATACACTAGGAAGGAATTGCTATTACTAGGATTACGGAGTTATGAGCTTATGGGAAACACATACGTCCTAGTTTCTTTCTTAATTTGATAACAACAAAAGTTTAAATCTTGCTTACTAATTAATTTCATAATTTCCAAAATTTGTTACACAAACCCCTCCCCCCCATTTTACTTATTTGTTTCGAAAATACAATGGCTAAACAAATATAATTGTTATTGAACTTAAGTCTAAACTATATTCCTCGTGGGATCGACCCCAACCTACAAGTTGGGTTCTTTACGTTATAAAGATCGCTTATACTTCTGAAAAGAAGTGTAATTTGAGTGTATCAAATTTTGGCTCTGCTGCTGGGAATAAGACTTTTAGATTAAGTTTAACTACATTATTGAACTTTAGTAAAATATTTCCTAATTTTACTTTTTCTTTTATTTTTGTCTCTCTCAAGGTCTTACTATAGTGTATGCCAAGTACACGGAGCCAAGGCGAACCACTTACTCCCTACGATCCAGAACTGAACAGAACTTTACAGAGAATGAATAATCAAGGAGTTACGGTTAATCCTATCGGAGGAGAGTTAGGTGAAATAGTTGGATTGTAACCTCCGGGAGTAGGTGATGAGAATAATCAAGTGCCAGCTAAAAATAGATTGGAAGATGCATTGAGGGTACATGACCCACCAAGACCACGACAACCTGACAATTTTAGGGTCAACCTTAAAAATGCCGATTCTGATGGACCTCTTGTCCTACCGCCTCTACCTCAGAGGCATACATTTGTGGTGACCAATAGCTTGATGCAGATGCTTACAACGAGGGGCTTGTTTGCGGGTTTGTCAGCGGATGATCCACATGCCCACATAGCCAAACTAAACCATGTCTGCAAAAGCTGCGTCGGTCGACTTGATTGAGTTATGAACGTCATTGGGTTGCGAGTGTTTCCCCTATCATTGACCGGAGATGCTGCTGTGTGGTTCAATGAACTCCCTTACAACTCAATCTATACATGGGAGCAGTTTACAAAGGCGTTCTTAGCAAGAGTTTTTCCAATATTCAAGAAGCTGAATAAAAAGGACAAACTCAACAACTTTGTGGCACTAGCTGGAGAGTCTATGAGTAGTTCTTGGGACATGTTCACTACCTTTATGAGAGGTGTCCTGAATCACCGTACTGATGATGAGTCACTGAAGGAGTACTTCTATCGAGGACATGATGATAATGGTAAGGCAGTGCTGGATACTATTGCAGGAGGTTCATATGGTGAATGCACTTTTGTACAAATTACAGAGAAAATGGAGAAGATATCTCGAAACAATAAATCTTGGAGCACTAGAAAGTCAGATACTAGGAGGAACACGTTTGCCGTTCAAGCTACAAACAACCATCCCGTAGATGAAATTCGTGAGGAGATGGCCCAGATGAGAACTGAACTAGGGTTGGTGTTAAAGCATGTAACTGGGGGAGTAGAGAAGGTGAATGCTGTGAACTATTTGACTAGAACTCCACCACCGGGAGAGGAGTATTACTTTGAAGAGGATGCTTATGCGGTGAATGAGCAGACGGGGGGTTTTTGACCAAACGCCCAAGGTTCCAATATGGATAATTGGTGCCAAGGTCAAGGAAACCAAGGTTGGAACTATGGCAACTACAACCGAGAGGGTCAATATGTCCGGGATGGGAACTTCAATCGCGACAACAACTACAACCGGAACAACTATGGCAACAAAAATGATCGGGTTGGACCTTATGATCCGCCTCAAAATTAGGATTCTGCTTCTAGGGAAACAGGATGTAATATGTCACGTATTGAGGATATGATGCAGAAAATGATGAAGAGGTTTGATTCGACTGATGAGAATGTGAAGTAGATGCGAAATGACTTGTCTGGTATTGGTCAAAAAGTTGATGCCCACGCAGTGTCGATCAAGCATTTTGAGCTACAGAAGACTCAATTATTGACTACAGTGAACCCACGTCAACCTGGCACTCTACCTAGTAATACTATCCAAAATCCAAAGAGTGATGTACATTGCATGACAGTCACGACTCGAGGAGGTAAGCAAACCATTGATCCACCTATCCCATCTGGGGTAGAAACTGGTGCTAGTAAAGATGATGACGTGGCTGAGGTGCCTCGAGAGACCGAGAATGCGACAGAGATGGAAAATGAGGTAACTCAAAAAGTTGTCCCCCTACCTAGACCTCCACCTCCTATCCCACAAAGTTTAGTGAAAAAGACTGAAGAAAGAAAATACCTCAGGTTTATTAGCATGTTGAAGCAGCTTTCCATCAATGTTCCGTTGATAGAGGCTTTGGAGCAAATGCCTGGGTATGCAAAATTTATGAAGGATATGGTGACAAAGAAAAGGGTCGTGAGCTTCAAGGATGATGATCGATTGCAACATTGTAGCGCTATTGCTACTAGGTCCCTTGTGCAAAAGAAGGAGGATCCTGGTGCCTTTACTATCCCATGTACCATTGGGTTGTTGCATTTTGCTAAGGCATTGTGTGATCTTAGGGCTAGCATTAATCTGATGCCATTGTCGATTTACAAAAAGCTAGGTCTGGGAGATCCAAAATCGATTGCGATGCGATTTCTCATGGCCGATATAACTGTGAAGAGGCCCATAGGTGTGCTCCATGATGTACTAGTGAAAGTGGAGTCGTTCCTCTTTCCGGCAGATTTTGTGATTCTTGACTGCGAGGTTGATTTTGAGGTTCCCATCATTCTTAGGAGACCATTTTTAGCTACGGGGCACACTCTTGTTGATATGGAAAAGGGGCAGATAAAATTTAGACTGAACAATGAAGAGGCAACTTTCAATATTTGTAGGTCTATCAAGCAAAGTAGCGAGCTCCAATCGGTATCGGCGATAACCTATAGAGTTGAGAGTGTTTCTGAGGTGCAGGTTGAGGAGAGATGGGGTGTTGATGTATTAGCAGCGGTTATGATGCACTTCGACAGTGATGTTATTGAAGAGTTTGATGAGCTGGTCACCGCACTTGATAAGTGCGAATATCGGTCAAAACCAAAGAAGTTGGAGTTGGACATAAAAAATCGTGCCTGCACGACCATCTATTCAGGAGGCACCAAAATTAGAGCTTAAGGCTATACCACCGCATTTGAGTTACGTGTTCTTGGGAAAAGATGATACTTTACCGGTCATTATTTCGGTTGATTTGAATGGGCGACAAATAGAGTGTTTGGTTGCCGTATTGAAGAGGTTCAAACGAGCCATTCAGTGGACTATTGCTGATATTATTGGGATCCCTCCCGGTATTTGTTGTCATAAAATCCAACTCATGCCGGATCACAAACCTAGTATTGAGCACCAAAGAAGATTAAATCCGCCTATGCAAGAGGTAGTTAAAAAGGAGATCATCAAGTGGTTGGATGTTGGAGTTATCTATCCCATTGTAGATAGTAGTTGGGTGTGTCCTGTTCAATGTGTGCCCAAGAAAGGTGGGATTACTGTGTTTCCTAATGAGAGAAACGAGCATGTTTCGATGCAGCCCATAACTGGATGGAGAGTCTGCATGGACTACCGAAAGCTAAATACTTGGATAGAAAATGACCATTTCCCTGTGCCATTCATGGATCAGATGTTGGATAGACTTGCTGGTAAGGATTGGTATTGTTTTCTTGATGGTTATTCGGGCTACAATCAGATCTCTATAGCTCCGGAGGACCAAGAGAAGACCTCTTTCACTTGCCCTTATGGGACTTTCGCCTTCAAACGGATGCCATTTAGGTTGTGCAATGCTCCAGCGAACTTCCAGTGTTGTATGATGTCGATATTTTCTGACATGGTGGAGGACACTATTGAGGTATTTATGGATGATTTCTCTGTGGTAGGTGACTCTTTTGATCGATGTCTGGATCATCTGGTTGAGGTTCTTAAAAGGTGTGAAGACTGCAATCTGGTGCTAAATTGGGAGAAGTGCTACTTTATGGTGAAAGAAGGTATAATGCTAGGGCATCTAATTTCTGATAAGGGCATTGAGGTAGATAAAGCGAAAGTTGAGGTGATGGAAAAACTTCCTCCACCTATCTCTGTAAAAGGTGTTAGGAGTTTTCTTGGGCATGCAGGTTTTTATAGGAGGTTCATCAAAGATTTCTCAAAAAATGCACATCCCTTGTGCAAACTGCTCGAGAAGGAGTGTAAGTTCTATTTTGATGATGCTTGTCTAAGAGAATTTGGAGAGTTGAAGGAGAAGTTAGTGACTGCACCTATCATTATTTCACAGGATTGGGGACAACCGTTTGAGGTAATGTGTGATGCGAGTGGAGTGGCGCTTGGTGTGGTATTGGGTCAAAGGCGAGAGAAACTTCCCCATCCTATTTATTATGCTAGCAAAGCTCTAAATGTGGCCCAAAAGAACTATACGGTAACTGAACAAGAGCTTCTTGTGGTGGCTTTCGCATTCGAAAATTTTTGATCTTACTTGCTTGGCACTAAGGTCATAGTGCATACTGACCATTCTGCATTGAGGTATTTGATGGCGAAGAAGGATGCAAAACTGAGGTTGATTAGATGGGTATTGTTGCTGCAAGAGTTTGATTTTGTGCTAAAAGATAGAAAGGGACCGAAAATCAAGTTGTCGATCACTTGTCCAGAGTGGAGGAAGAGGCTATGCTAAAGCTTGGTGATAGGGCTGAAATTAATGATGCTTTTCCAGATGAACATGTATTGGCTGCTTCTCATGATCTGATTCCTTCGTTCGCAGACTTTGCTAATTATTTGGCAAGCGATTTGGTGCCCCCAGTTTTGTCTTTTCACCAAAGGAAAATGTTTATGCATGATGTGAAGAAGTTCTTTTGGGATGAGCCTTATTTGTATCGTAGTTGTGCCGATGGGATTATTCGCCACCGTATGCCAGAGGTCGAGATGATGGGTATACTAGAGGTGTGTCATTCATCGCCTATTGGTGGGCATCATAGTGATGTTCGGACTGAGCATAAAATTTTGCAATATGGGTACTACTGGCCCACCATCCACCAAGATGGTCATGATTTTGCCAAGTCTTGTGACCGTTGCCAAAGAAAAGGAGGAATTTCAAAGAGGCAAGATCTTCCTATGAATCCGATATTGGTGATTGAGTTGTTTGATATATGGGGCATTGATTTTATGGGTCCATTTGTGAGTTCACATGGGATGAAGTATATTCTTGTGCAGTTGATTATGTATCGAAGTGGGTGGAAACAGTTGCGCTCCCCAATAATAAAGGTAAAAGTGTCACCACATTCTTGAAAAAATATATCTTCTCCAGATTTGGTACACCGAGGACGATTATTAGTGATGGAGGTTCCCACTTTTGTAATAAGTTGTTAAAGGCGCTACTTGAGAAATATGGCGTCCGCCACAATGTAGCCACTCTTTACCATTCGTAGACTAGTGGGCAAGTGGAAGTGTCCAACAGAGAGATCAAACAGATTTTGGCAAAGATTGTGAATGCTAATAGAATGGATTGGTCAAGAAAGCTTGATGATGCTCTATGGGCCTATCACACCGCATACAAGACTCCTATAGGTATGTCTCCCTACCAACTTGTATATGGGAAGTCTTGCCATTTACCGGTAGAGCTAGAGCATAAAGCTATATGGGCGATGAAAAAGCTAAATTTGGATTGGGGCGCCACATCTAATCAAAGAATGAATGACTTGAATGTGCTTGATGAGTTTCGCCTAAAAACTTATGAAAGTTCAGCCTTGTACAAAGAAAAGATGAAGAAGTATCATGATCAAAGAATTGAAAAGCGAGAATTTGTTATGGGTGATCTTGTGCTTCTATTCAACTCTAGGTTGCACTTGTTTCCGGGCTAACTCAAATCCAAATGGACCGGGCCATTTTTACTCACAAAAGTGCTTTCCCATGAAGCGGTTGAGCTTGAGAACAATGAAGGAACAAGGTTCATGGTAAACGGGCAACAGATCAAGATCTATCTGGAAATGCGGAAAGTGGGCAAGAGGTTGTTGAGGCCTATGTTCTTGATGAAGTCTAAGTAATCAAGAGGCCTACGTCGTACCGCGACGTTAAATCAAGCGCTGCTTGGGAGGCAACCCAAGATGTACAATCTAGCCAACTATAGGTTTTCCTTTTAGTAGTTTTCTTTGTTTAGTTGCTTTTTCTATATTCCCTTAGATAGGTGTTTTCTTTTTGGTTAGTGTTGGCTAGATATAACTTAGGGTCCGTGTCTAAGAAGTGTTCAGAAAATGCAAAAAAAAAGGAATGGCCTAATGGTTGCTACATGTGCAGGTGCGCAAGGCAAAATCTGCAGAAAATGGTCTGGTGTAGAGGTCTACGGACCCCATCGATGATCCATAGTTCACTCTACGGACCATAAATGGCGTCCGTAGATCCCAAGTAAGTGATATTTTACAGTGTGAAAGTGATCTACGGTACCCATCTACGGACCGTAGATAGACCTACGAACCGTAAGCGTGGTCTCGTAGGTCCAACCCTAGCTTGACCGACCAGACCTGGACGACCTCTAATTTAAAAACCCCCACTTTCAAATCATTTCCCACTTCTTCTAAATCCTCCGTAACCGTTACTCCACCTCCCAAATCCCTTAAAACACTCATTCTCACCATAAATACATCATCACCCACACTAAATTCATCCCCATATTCCAAATTCTCTTTTCTCTTTTCGCCAAATTTCTCTAAACCCCCATTTTTCATACTTCGATGTCCGGGTGAAGCGCAAATAGGTGACTTTTGTTGGTGATATTGGAATCGTAGTGTCGTCACACAATCACACCACTCCTCATTACTTGTAAGGTAATAGACTTTCCCCTCACTTTGAATTTTGGTTCATAGATTGATTATAGAAAGTCAGGAGTTGGGTCTTGACCTTAGGTAGTTAACCGTCTATAAATGGATGCTAAATTTGGAGTGCTAACACCCTTGGGACGATGGTCAGTGATTGTGTGTAGCTATAGCATAAAATCAGTGCAAATAAATAGTCTATATGTAAGTTTTGACTTAGGGTTCCACATCTTGTCTTGAAGTTATTATAAAGTTGCATAATTGGAACCCTTAGAATGACAAACTAGCATGAGTTATGTTTGAATGCATGATTAGACTAGGATAATATTGCAATTGGCTTCAAAAGATGGTTTAAAAAATATGAGGCACATCTGAGACCTGGCACAGACCCCATCACGAGACCCCGTCTACGGACCGTAGACTAGGTCCGTAGATGGAGGGACTTGGCAAAATTCACCAAGTGTGAAACTACGAATGTGGACTACGATCTGTAGACCAATATACAGACTGTTATGCATGTCCGTAGTTTTGAACAGAGATCAACTTTTTGGTACCTGTGAGCTACGGAGGGGTTCTACGGACCGTAAGTCTATCACTGATCGTAGGTGGCCATTGAAGCCACTATTTGAATTTTTTTTATTTTTCATTCTTGTTCGTTCTTAGTTCCAAAATCTTTTCGAGTGTGTTATGTACTTATTTTGGTACTAATTAGACATCTATAGGTACCATGGCGCCTAAGAAGCAAGTGACCTGCTCAAAAAGGGGTAAATCAAAATCAGTGGCGCCTACTTTTAGGCTGATTAACGAAGACACAGACGTGGAAAAGGATCCCGCATATGTTCCACCGATCATGAGGACATCTCCTATTGCACCTCGAGCTACCCAAAATACATCCTGGCAGGTAGTCATCGATGTAGTCACTATCTCCCAGTCTGATGAGAAGCACACACTAATCGGGTCACCGGCTGGTTCTGCTTCTGGTTCTGAGGATGGTTCTACTTTCGATTCAGGGTCTGCCTTTGCTTCCAGCTCTGAGTCCGCCCATGCTTCCGGCTTCGGTTATGGATTCGCCACAGCTAAGGTTCACAGGAAAAAGCTGCCTTGTCTGATGAGGCCTCTAGTTTGGAAGAAATCCCGATTCCACAAAACAACAACCCTGATCTAGTGGAAGGGGAACCAAGTAGATGGTGTGTGGAGGGGCAATGGCAGATCTATCGGGATACCAAAATGTTAAATGAGAAAGAGAGGATGGCTCGACTTATTACTGAGGAGCGCAGAGTCTTCACGGGGAATCTACACACCATGCCCGACATTCACTGCTTATTTAAGCTTCACAAGTGCGAGTGGATGGCTCGTGACCCCCAAAACATATAGCGAGGAGATTGTGCGGGAGTTCTATGCTTCTTATGCTGTCACTCTCCGAGGGTCGATTGATAAGCGGTCCAAGCCCATAGCCCAAGGCCCCCTCAACTCAACCATGGTCCGAGGTTTTTCGATGGACATCTCTCTTGCGACCATCAAGTGATTCCTCTACGGTTCTGGCCCTGATCATACTTGGGCGCTAAAGACGGTCGACTTTGACTATAGATGGGATATATTGTAGAGTGGAGCCTTCACCTGAAATGCCGAGCAGAGGGAGGCTTTGTTACTATGGCTCGCCAGGCATATCGCTGCAGATGGAGATCGTGTGGAGTGGGTCGCTACACCACGACTGGGCATTTGAAAGGCCACCTTGAACTTGGTGGCCAAGTTCTTTTGGTTACTAGTACGAAATAGAGTCTCACCAACCAAGGATGATAATTTGGTGATGTGGGATAGAGCGGTCATGGTTGCAACATTGGTGGCAAGGCTGGAGATAGACTTTGCCCGCATGCTATTAGCGGAGATTCATGAGAGGGCCTTTAAGACCATTACTACCTACCCGTTCCCGTGTATGATCTTTCAGCTATGCAGGGACGCTGGAGTGCCGATCTGGCACTGTGACAAATTGTTCCATCCAATAGGAACTCTAAATATTGGGCTGATCCGGGATGAGGCAAATATAGCAGCACCACGCAGAGGGCCACAGGTCGATGTACCAGAGAATGTTGATCTGGTAGATGCGGTGGAGCAGATGTAGGGTGATGATTCTGTCCTTCCAGCCCACAATGATGATACCCCAGTTTTCTCCTCACAGGCCGCTAGCCAGCCCCCGAGCTTATTTATAGCTACTCCACCTTCTGGAGCCAATGTTATACCACTGGACCGAGTCCAGAAGTTAGAGGCTCAGATGGCCACCTTGCTGCACCATATTAAGCCCTGGATGTGGAAGTTGATTGCTGAGTCCGAAGAGAGAGTAGAAAATAGGATGGAGTCTAAAACAGACCAAAAGGTCCAAGCAGTTCATAAGCGGCTCGATGCCTTCGAGTTGAGAGTTTTAGAGAGGCCAGCTCCTACTACTGATATGTCCTCTTTTCGGACCGAGCTAGCTAGTCTCCGGGCTGATGTTGATGCCATCCTTGCAACACCAGCTGTTGAGCCACAGGCTGTACCCTCTACATTAGGCGATGATACAGTCCTGGTGCACTATTCAATGGAGATGATGCGGAGAAGCAGCTTGAGCCTGCACGTTCCCGAGATAAGAGGGACCGATCTTATCACAAAACTGAGCTCACGGAGGAGGAAAAAGCTAGCAAAAGTCAGCACAAGTAGGAGAAGAAGGCACGAAAAGCCTCCATAATAGATGAGCATCTGAGGCAGCAGAGGGCCCGTGAGATGGTTGTGGGGGCGTCGAGTTCTATACCCGTTTCTGAGGTTCTGCCTACCATGGCGGATGATGTGAGCACCACTGGGGTGCGGTGAGACCACCAAATAGCACTACTGAGGGTGTTGTGTCCAAAGATGCGGGCATTACTGAGGGTGACCCCACTGTTGCTGTAGCGGAATCCGAGAAATTGGACCCACCCGCTTGTTGATGGTTCGTCGGCGCTATGCGCCATAGGTTTGCTTCACCCAAATCCATTACTTTTTATTGCATTTTGTGTGCATTGGGGACAATTGCACCTAATTATTTTTTGGGGTGGTATAAATGGATTGTGAGTGATAGGGTGAAGTCTGAGTAACCCAACTCATAATCCTCTCTTGGGGTTTTCTTGCCTGTATTATTTTCCCCCAAGAGACTGCTTAATTTATGTTGAACCGGCATGTTTTAGGATTGTATGTGTAGAAGCATGAGAACGAATGAAGCATGATGGCAAACGCCTATTGAAAAAATGATACCCGTGTAAAAATTTTGTGATATGTGAAAAACATGTAGGCTTGAATGAGTTGAATGTGTTGGCTCTGAGTATGACATGATAATGAATCAACTTGATGGCATGACTTAAGCTAAAACTTGAACTGGGTAATCTGATAATCTGATAATGAAACTATGTGCCAAGAGTGTGTGAGAATAGTTGATTGTTCGAACAGTTTTCGTGCCAATATAGAACTTGCCCGGTTAGTCCTGCTTACACAATCTACTCTAGAGGCTAGGAAGTGATCATAGGCCCTTGTTCTGATAAGTTCATAAATTGCCTAAAAGAAGAATCCAACAAAATGAAATAAATTCTCCCTTTGATCCAAATGCTTTGAGCCTAAATTAGACCATTTCTTTGTAAACCCCTAACTCACCTTCCCATAATCTACTATGTTGGCCCCGGGCACTCCTTGGACATGTGCACCTTGACTAAGGCCAAAATCCTAAGTTGAGGGTGGCTAATGTAAAAAGTAACCTCAATCTTGGCCCTAACCCGACATCGGGTATTGTGCACCTCAACCAATGGAAAATCCATAAGTTGAGGGTGGCTATGAAAGAGGAAACTAAAAGAAAAATGGGTATGAAAAGAGTTTGATGTTGAAAAAGAGAAAAAGGAAAGAGAGGAAATGATGTGACTTTTTGAAAGCTAAACAAAAGAATAAAATGCAAGAAAAAGATGAAAGTGAAAAATAAAGAACTACAAAGTCTAGAGTCACATCCATGGTTGAATAGAATCAAGGGAAAGAAGATAAAACAGTATGATGTCAAAAATAGGGTAAAAAGAGGTAGAAAGCCTAATGTAATGTCAAGGAGGGCATAAAGTCACTAAAAAGTACCCAAATGTACCACACCTGACCCTGAGCCTACGTTACAAGCCAAGAAAGTCCTATAGTGATCCTAGAACCTAGTTTGGAGAGTTTAAGCAGTGAAAATAAGGGCAAGCCTATGGTATTGAGAACTAACTGTACTTGAAGTTACTTCTGAGTGTGAGTGTTGAATGAATCCTTGTACTAAAAATCAAATTCATTGTGTGAAAAAGGGATTTCGTTTGAAGTAAGGGCACTACTTATATTGTCGGAAAGTTAGTACCTTAGTGATAGTAAAACAATGTATGTCGTGTGTTGGTTGGTTAGTCTTTGTATGTTTGGATCCGCACAAGTTAGCTTGTTGAGTCTAAGAGAAAATATTTGCACTCGAGAAGAGAGTTGAGGTAGAGAGTCGTGTGATTGCTTGTGCTTGAAATGCTTACTTCTATACAAGTGTCGTTTAAAGTCTTGGTGCGTCGCTTGAGGACAAACAACAAATTTAAGTTGAGGGTGTTCATATACCGTGAGTTTACGATATTTTTAATACATTTCACTTAAGAGTTGTGTGTGTCTAGGGACTTTTTGTATTGATTTTTATGTGTTTTTATCATGGGAAAGATGTTTGGGAGCGGAAGTAAAGAGACAGCTGAAAGAAATGCAAAAAAGGGCATCTATGGAGGTGATCTACGGATCGTAGGTCCATTGACTCTCCGTATATGGTGATCGTAGATTAGCAGGGCAAGGCATTGAAGGAGAATCAGAGAATCTAACCAAGTATGGAACCACGGTGATCTACGGACCGTACTGCTGAACCGTAGAATGTGACTGCGAGGGTTCCAGTACCTAATTTTTGGAGAATTCTAAGTATGGAGCTACAGAGAGGGATCAACGGACTGTAGATCAATCTACGGTCCGTTCTGGTGTTCCGTCGTTTGCTTCAGAGAAGCTGATTTTTGGAAGCTGAAATATTTTCTAAGTCCTGGCTGATGGAAGGGACTCACGGACCGTAGATCCATTGACGGTCCGTAAGTCAGTCTCGTGGAATGAAGACGCGTGCTTGAAGAAACTTTCCTTATTTTGTTTCCCTTTTAATTTAGGACTTGTTTTCTATAAATAGGGTATGTAAACCTCGTTTTTGGGGGGTTAGACTTTATTACTTTTATTCTAGTTTTTGGCTTTGGAGATTAACTTGCAATTTTAGCAATTCTTAATTTCCTAATCACATTTTAGTGAATTTTTACTTTGAAATTCAAGTTGAAATTCTAGGATTATTCTACTATACTATGTAAGTTCATGATTTATTCTTCAAACATTATGAATTATTTTCTTGCTAATATGGATAACTAAATCCACAACTAGGGTTGTGGGAACCATGAGCGATTAACGAAGTATGAATAGTATCTAAGTAATTCCCAAATAGTGTTTTGCATGCATTGATAATTCTTTCGTCTAGAAGTCTTTTTAACGGTGCGCAACGTTAGAACTCGCCTTGTTGCTACTTTCCGGACCAAGGAGGTAGTTAATAAGAAAAGAATTATCAACATAGATTTAGTGTGATACTATCTAATAGAATTAATGTCAATTGGTGCGAGGGTGAAAACTAAATCATACATCGATATGACGTCTAATATGAGGTAATGGTAAGGGTTAGTAAATTATACACATGTAGCCGGACCAAGGTGCGGGGTGAAATTCTCTAGATGCCGGACCAAGAATTTAGAGATACATAACTTATCGCTTTGCATGTAATACACTAGGAAGGGATTGCTATTACTAGGATTACAGAGTTATGAGCTTATGGGGAACACATACGCCCTAGTTTCTTTCTTAATTTGATAACAACAAAAGTTTAAATCTTGCTTACTAATTACTTTCATAATTTCCAAAATTTGTTACACAAATCCCCCCCTCCTTTTTACTTATTTGTCTCGGAAATACATTGGCTAAACGAATATAATTGTTATTGAACTTAAGTCTAAACCATATTCCTTGTGGGATCGACCCCAACCTACAAGTTGAATTCTTTACGTGATAACGATCGCTTATGCTTCTGAAAAGAGGTGTAATTTGAGCGTATCAACCAGTGGTGGGAGATGAGGTAATTAATGTTGTCCTAGAATTCTTTAATACAGGGGAAATGTACCAGGCAATTAATTGTACAAATGTAACGCTCATTCCTAAGGTGAAGAATCTAACTAAGATTTGTGAGTATAGGTCTATATCATGTTGCTCAACATTATGTAAAATCATAGCTAAAGTCATCACTGCAAGGTTAAAACCCGTTATGGAAACATTAGTGGATCCAAATCAGTGAGCTTTTGTACCAGGAAGGGCTTTGAATGATAATGTGATATTGAGTCATGAATTGGTTAAAAAGTATGGTAGACAAGGAATTTCAAGGAGATGTATGGTGAAGGTGGACATGAGGAAAGCATGTGATTCCTTGGAATGGACATTCTTGGAACATATACTGGAAGAACTTCAAATGCCAGCCAAAGTCATTCAATGGATCATGCAATGTGTTACTACAATCAAGTATTCTAGCCAGATAAATGGACATAACACAACTCATTTTAAGGCAAAGAGGGTAGTGAGACAAGGAGATCTAATGTCTCCTTACCTGTTTGTGCTAGCCATGGATTACTTGACTAGAATTTTAAAGAACTTGAAAAAAAATCCTGATTTTCACTACCATCCTAGATGCAAAAAAAAACAGAAAATAATGCAGTTGAGCTTTGTTGATGATTTGCTAATGTTTTGTAGAGGTGATCTAAAATCAGTGAAATGTATTAGCAATTGTTTTATGATGTTTTCTAAACCTTCTGGTCTGGTTGCAAATGTAGAAAAGAGTAGTGTCCATTTTGGAGGAGTCAATAAACAACATCAAGAGGAGATTCTGTAGGAACTACAATATATGAAAGGTGAACTACCTTTTCGGTACCTTGGAGTTCCCTTGAGTACTAAAAGGATTTCCATTGTACAATGTAAGTCTCTACTGGACAGGATGTTAAGCAGGATTACAAGTTGGACAACAAAGTTCCTATCATATGCAGGTAGAGCTCAACTTATCAAAAGTGTGTTGTATGCAATTCAAATGTTTTGGGCTCAGATATTTGCTCTTCCAAAGAAAGTGATACAAACAGTGGAGAATATGTGCATGAAATTTCTATGGATAGGAAACATTGAGACTTCCAGGAAAGAATTATTAGCATGGGACAAGATGTGTTGGCCAAAAGCAAGTGGAGGATTGAATTTCCTTGATATATATACCTGGAACAAAGCAGCAGTTGGCAAGTTATTGTCAAACCTATGCCAAAAAAAGGATAAATTATGGGTTGTATGGATACATAGTTACTATGGGAAAAAAGGTGTATGGAATATACTAGCTCAACAAGCTTCTTGGGTGGTACAGAAGATACTAAAGGCTACAAAATATTTACAAGAGGTATGATTTACTAAAAGGGATATGAATAATATGACAAAATACATCATAAGTAAATTGTATTGGCAGATGAGAGATACAAAGGAGAAGGTAGAATGGAGATCACTAGTGTGGACAAATTTTGGAGCCCCTAAGGGGTTGTTCATCATGTATTTGACAGTGAAAAGAAGACTTGCAACAAAAGACAGATTGGCAAAGTACTAGGGAATCATTCAAGTACTAACTGTCCCTTATGTCAATTAGTAGATGAAGATCATTATCACATATTTTTCCAATGTACATATGCAACAGAGGTGTGGAGGAGTATACTACATTAGCAGGGAATAGCAAGAAATGCAATGAACTGGACTAGTGAGATAAATTGGGTAGTGCAATACATGAAAGGAAGAAGCAGGAAGTCCTTTGTGTATAGGATGGCAATGGCAAACACAATTTATCATTTACGG
This sequence comes from Solanum verrucosum, assembly GCF_900185275.1. NCBI lineage: Eukaryota > Viridiplantae > Streptophyta > Magnoliopsida > Solanales > Solanaceae > Solanum > Solanum verrucosum. The sequence continues at coordinate 1,732,207 of NW_026020157.1, forward strand.
CTAGAGCGCAATACCAGAATTTTTCAACAAAAACAGCAGTCAATAAGCTACTTGATCAGGCATATAATTCAGGAGATACATGGGAGAGGCATTAGATATCCACAAATAGCTACTAGATTAAGCACTTTAAATACTTATCCATAGAGATAGCTAGCAGATGTGAGAACTTGGTTTAGCAAGGATGGAGCTTATGTCCATACCGGCTATGTTTTTGTTTTATCACGTTTACTTGGTAAATAAAATGTTTACTTACAAAAAAAAAACTTTATAAAATTAAATAACAAGCAAATCATTTTAAAAAAACAAAAAGGTCACAAGTCCAAATTATAATTTGTGACAACTAATGTAATTTATTTTAGCATAAGTAAAGGCTTTCTACATTAAAATTAAGTCCACACTTTGATTTAAAATATATCTTTGCACTACACAAATTATTTTGATCGTAGAAATATTCATAACAATGCTAATTTGTTCTTTGCTTCTATCAAACTCTACTCAAATATATTGTCATGTATATCATTATTCAATTCGATAATTTTAAAATTTCAGCTCTAAAATCAAATGCAAATAATAATTTCTTCGAGTAATCCAACATGTAGCTAAATAACTCCTTGTATTGATAAATTTTTCCTACTAAGACATCTAAAAAATTAACAATGCTTTTAATATCTTTTCATGATTCGCTATCTATGGTTAAAGTGAAAATTCAACTTATTGTGGGCCCACTTGAAATCTTAACTATCATCAAAACTTTATACTTTTTTTCTAACGGTTCATAACCTAGTGAACAATAATTTAGAGGGTTGTACAAAGTTATTTGAGTGAGGAATTTGTTTCAGCATAGAAGTTGTATTTTTTTCTTGTATTGAAATTGAAAATTCAAACAGACTCTAAGTACCTGAGTAATTTATTTTTCCATTTGGAGACTCTTAAGTCTTGGCTTTCATATTTCGAAAATTACATTACAATTCAAGAGATTTTTTCTAAATTGAGTTGTAAATAATAGACTAATAAAGTTATTGTAATGACCCTCCAGGTCATTTTTAAATTAAAGCATTCATTCCATCTTTTAGAGCGTTCCTGTAGTGACCCCAAGTCATTTATGACTTGCTGGCACTGATTGTTCGGTCGCCTGGTCGTTCGTTTGGGTTTTAGGCCCGTTTCCCTATTTTGGAGATTTTATAACTTGAAAAGTTGACTTCGGTCATAAATTCAGGTAAAAGACCTCAGAATAAAATTCTGACGATTCCATCAACTTCGAAATGGCCAATTTTGGCTAGTTTCATGGTCAACACAAGTATCAAGGCAATCGGTACGAGTTTAGGGCCATTTGACATTTTTGCCCTTGCAATTTGGCCTATAGTTGACTTTGGTCAACCTCTTGGAAGACGTGTTCAGATGAAAATTCTGACAGCTAGGTTAGCTTCAGAATATCGATTTTGGTCTAGAACGACCCTTTGTTCACTTCCCGAGGCTTTAGATGCCCGTTGTGGAATCTGGCTCAAAACGATACTGGGTGTGGGACCCGCTTTTCATCGAATTGATCTCCAATGGAAATTCTGACTTCACCGTTGAGTCCAAAATATCATTTCCAATCAGATTCCATATATGGTTCGTATTTTTCTGACTCCAAACGAGTCCAGAACATCGGAATTTAAGTTTGAAGAGTTGTTGAATTCTAGCGCGGTGGTGACGTGGCAGAGTGTTGAAATCTAAAAATTTCCAGATTTAAGGACAATTTTCGTCCATTTTTTTTCCTCATCTTCAAACATAGATATCTCCTCCATTTTAAGCTCAAATTAGGTGATTCAAAAGGCTAATTTCAAGAGAATTTCATGGGGAATCTAGAGGTGAGCTTAGAAACGCGAGGGGAGGCTTCGTTTGAGGTAAGGAATCGAATTTAGCTACTGCTAGAGTGATTTTAGAATGAATTTTTGTTGAACTTTGAAAGGTTAGATCTTGATCATCTTAGATCTGTTTTGAGACTAACTTGTAGAGTTTTTCGCAAGGATCGTCGTGGTATAATCTGTTTGGGTTGGAAGGGTCTCGTTTTTCCAGAATTTGGTGATCAAGGGGCTGCCAAGTCGTAAGTTAAGACTTATTAATGATTTTAATTGTTGGGGCTGATTTGCTATGTTTTAGGCATCTTTTTGTGCTAAATTTTGGGATATTAGTTTAGTAAGGTATTTGGGACGTTTTCACGGATTCGTTTTCGGGATTCCAATTGTGGGTCCCACAATCCCGTTTTAAACCCAATTTTGGGTCCGTCTTTGAAAAATATAATTTAGTGTCAACATATTCGTAATGACGAGGTGATTAACCTTTTGATAGTGGGGAAGCATTTGGAGACCGTTCGGAGGGGAAAAGCTCCAGTACCGTGAGTTGGAGCACGTGTGATCGGCTTTCAGGTAGGCTATGGCTTTCCCCTTGTGAGATTGAGCATGTTTAGGCAATTTTTTATTGATTTGCTTGAGTATGGAGGGGTTCGGGTGTCGAGCATGCTAAATTTCTATAATTCCTCTCTTAGACCTTATTTCGAGAAATTGTTGGATTATGAAAGCATGACTCTTGATATTATTGAACATCCATACCTTGTGGTGTATATGATAATATTGATTTGAAGTATGTTTGGCCTTAGTCTAGGCTTAGACTAGTGTTGCCATAGACTTGTGAGGTTTCGGATGTCGTTGGGCAGTGGAACTTTTTCCGACGTCGTTTCAAAATGTCAGCTCCTTGTAGACTAATATAACATACTTGAGTCTGATAGTCTGAGCCTTAGCTAGGCGGTAACTCAGCTTATGACCTTGTGTCCATAATGCCCTGCTTTTCTTCGGCTACAGCACCCGGTTAAAGCCCGTGGTCTAGCTTACTCACTATTGGATACTTCCTCGGTGATTTGGGGTATATGAGGGTCGGACTGAAATGATTATTTACGGTAATCGGTTTGGTGATATTTTCCGCGACGTATAGTTGGATATTGATTCTTAGCTACAGCACCCGGTTAGAGTCCATGGTCCAGCTTACTTATGTCCAGGCTTAGCTATAGTACCCGGTTAGAGTCCGTGGTCCAGCTTACCTGTGATCTGATTTTGGCTACAGTACCCGGTTTGAGTCCGTGGTCCAGCTCACCTGTGCCCGACCTTTGGCTACAGCACCCGGTTCGAGTCCGTGGTCCAACCCATATAGGTTGACTCATTAGCTATAGTACCCGGTTCGAGTCCGTGGTCCAGCTTGCATGTGGTGCATTCCCAATTCCTTACTGAGGCTTCAGTTTAGCCTTTGATTACTCTCATCTATAGGTTGAGGTTTTGATACCAGGTTGGAGATGTTCCGATTAAAGTCCGGGACGTAATGAGATCTTGGAATATAATTGGGAATGGTTTAGTTAAAGTCTGGAAATTGGTAATATTGTGATAGACCTTCTAGCTCTATTCTTTTACTTCAACTGCCAGTGCATCTGCCGGGCTTATGGGGGTCCGTGCAAGTGGTTTCTTTTATTGTGCATGAGCGTACCCATCGGGTTTATGGGAGCCCGGCGGAGTAAGTTAGATTCCTTTTCTTTGTTGCCTGTACGCTCGTGTACATACCCACATTTACTACTCTTTTGCCGTTTATTGTGACCCTTTATTCACATTTCAGTTCACTTTTGCTTATCTTGCTCAGTTGGCCTGATGCCTACTGGGTACCTGTTGTTTTGCTACTCATACTACACTCTGCATCTATTTTCGTGATGCAGGTCCGAGTACTAGCTACCGACGTAGATTCTAGCTAGCTGCGGTCGTGATCGGAGGCAAGGTTGAGCACACAACATCCTAGATTTGCCCGTCTCCTTCTGTACTTACTTTTGCTTGTCTTTTGCCTTTTTAGACAGCTTGTTTCTGTAGTCCACTTTTAGGACTTGTACTTTTGTTAGCAACTCTGTACTTGTGACTTCCAGGTTTTGGGAGGAATTCATTTTGTGTATATATGTCTAGTCGCTTCCGCCTGTTCATTGCATGTTCTTGTTATATTTTTTACTATTTTAGGTTGATTGGTTGGTTTTCTAACCTAACATCCCATTACTTCGAGTTCCGGGATATGGGTCGGCTTGCCTACTGGTGGGTCATATAGTAGGCGCCATCATGACCTGAGAAATTGGGTCGTGACAAATTGGTATCAGAGCCCCAGGTTCGTCAATCTCACTTGTACAGAGCTAACGTCTAGTAGAATCCTGCAGATCGGTACGGAGACGTCCGTTACTTATCTTCGGGAGGCTACAGGATGTCTTTAGGAACGTGTTGCTTTTGTATCACTGTTGTGCATTGTGTGTCTTATCGATTTTTGAAAATCTTACTTGTTCCACTCTTTTACAAGGATGGCTCGCACGCGTGGTAGGGCCCCATCCAGGGGTAGAGGCCGACCTCGAGGTCGTGCCAGAGCTACAGCACCAGCCCAGGACCGATAGCAAACTCCGGAGCCGGTCATAAAGCCACCAGCAGCTCCAGCACAGCAGCAACCAATGGTCTCGGGACCAGCCCAGTCACCGCCCGAGCCTGTGGCAGCTCCAGGTATACAGGCGATGCTCGTACAGATACTAGTTGCCATTGGGGGTATGCAGCAGGCCCCAGCTCCAGCCGTTCCAGTACCACAGGGCCAGCCTGTACCAGCGGCACCGATTGTTCAGCCTGACGATTTGGAGGGCGTCATGCCACTTCGAGAGCAGAAGATGCTCGGGGTGTTCCTTAGACTATCACCGCCGAGGTTTTTTGGGACTGTGGGTGAGGATGCCCAAGAGTTTCTACTTACTTGCCGCGAGCGGCTACAAACTTTGGGTTTAGTGGAGTCGAGAGGAGCAGACTTCACCGCTTACCAGCTAGACGGTCCCGCCAGGCAGTGGTGGCGTACATACTTAGAGACCAGGCCAGCTGGGTCTCCACCGGTCACGTGGATTGAGTTTTCAGAGGCCTTTTTGGCCCGATTTATTCCCAGGAGCATCAGAGATCAGCTTAGAGATCAGTTTGCTCGGTTAGAGGAGGGCTCCATGACAGTATCAGAGTATGAGACCCGATTCCATGAGCTCTCCAGGCATGCCGCCATGATATTACCTACTGAGGAGGAGAGGGTTCGTTGTTTTGTTCGGGGTTTGATATTACAGTTGCGGATTGAGATTCAGTCTTTAGTCTCAGCGGGCCAGTCATTTCTGGATGTAGTGGAGCATGTCCGCACTATTGAGCAGCTCCGTCGCGAGGCCCAAGAGGGCAGCAGCAAGAGAGCTAGACAGGAGGATAGCCATGATAGGCGCCGTTTCAGACCCCGAGAGTCTTATGATCGATCTCAGCAGAGGTTTCAATCGGGTCAGTCTAGTCGCCCTTTCCAGGCCTCTCTCCAAACATCGGAGAGTGATCAACACCGCCATATTGGTTTTAGTGTTAGTCCTAGTCGGGGCCGAGGTAGTTCACAGATGGGTTCTTCTGGCCGGGGTAGCCGACCTCCATCTCTCAGTCGACAGTCCCAGGGGTGCTATGAGTGTGGGGAGTTAGATCATTGGGTTTGCGAGTGTCCCTATCGCAGGTTAGCCTTACTCGCTCCACAGGTAGCTAAGCATGCGCCAGCGCCAGCACCTCCAGCTAGAGGCGGAGGCTAGGGACAAGACCGCAGGGGTGGTCACCAGGGTATACGAGGTGGTCCCCGAGGAGTCAGGTTAGGGGGCAGAGCCGATGCACAGGGTAGGGGATCCCAGGCCCACTTTTATGCAGCTCCAGCTAGAGCAGATGCTGAGACCTCAAACGATGTGATCACACGTACAGTGTTATTATGCCATCAGCCCGCATCCATTTTATTTGATCCAGGCTCTACTTATTCTTATATATCTGTTTATCGTGCTTCTTGATTGAGTATGAGCCCAGAGCTATTGGTTGAGCCGTTGCGTGTTTCGACCCCGGTAGGTGATTTTTTAGTAGTGGATCAGGTATTTAGATCCTGTGTGGTGACTATTTAGAGGCGAGACACTAGGGTTGATCTCATTTTGCTTGACATGGTGGATTTTGATTTGATTTTGGGTATGGATTGGTTATCCCCCCACCTTGCGGTCTTGGATTGCTATGCCAAGACCGTTACTTTAGCCATGCCTGGTATTCCACCAGTGGTGTGGCAGGGCTCTTGTAGTCGCACGCCAGTTGAGGTGATATTTTTTATTCGGGCCGAGAGGTTGATGGCTAGCGGGTGTTTGACTTATTTAGCTTATGTTAGAGATGTTAGTAGGGAGGGTCCTACCGTTGATTCAGTACCTATTGTTCGAGAGTTTACATATGTGTTCCCTGCCGATCTGCCTGGTCTCCCTCCTGATCGTGACATTGACTTTTCTATTGAAGTAGAGTCGGGCACTAAGCCCATTTCTATACCACCGTACCGTATGGCCCCCGTAGAGCTCAAGGAGCTCAGTGTTCAGATTCAGGATCTCTTAGATAAGGGATTCATTTGGCCTAGTGTATCGCCTTGGGGTGCCCCAGTCCTCTTCGTGAAGAAGAAGGATGGTACTATGCGATTGTGCATCGACTACATGCAGTTGAACAAGGTGACAGTAAAGAACCGTTACCCCATGCCTAGGATTGATGATCTATTTGACCAACTTCAGGGTGACGTGGTATTTTCTAAGATTGATGTAAGATCCGGCTACCACCAGTTGAGGATTAGGGCAGCGGATGTCCCTAAAACTGCATTTAGGACTCGTTACGGCCACTATGAGTTCCTAGTGATGTCTTTTGGGTTGACTAACCCCCCTGCCGCGTTCATGGACTTGATGACTAGGGTGTTTAGGCCGTACTTGGATTCGTTTGTCATAGTCTTCATAGATGACATTCTAGTATACTCACGGAGCCGGGAAGAGCATGAGCAACATTTGAGGATAGTACTCCAGACTTTGAGAGGCCAGCGACTTTATGCCAAGTTCTCAAAGTGCGAGTTTTGGCTTGAGTCCGTAGCATTCTTGGGGCACGTGGTGTCTAAGGATGACATTATGGTAGATCCCGCTAAGATTGAGGCCATTCGTGATTGGGCCAGGCCCACCTCTGTGACTGAGATTCGTAGCTTCGTCGGATTAGCAGGCTACTACAGGCGTTTTGTTGAGGGATTTTCTATTACAGCAGCGCCTTTGACTCAGTTGACTTGCCAGGATGTTCCGTTTGTGTGGTCGGAGGAGTGTGAGAGGAGCTTTCTGAGGCTTAAGGAGTTGCTTACCACCGCTCATATATTGACTCTTCTAGTTGAGGGCAAGGGGTTTACTGTTTATTGTGACGCATTCGACATTGGTTTGGGTTGTGTATTGATGCAGCAGGGCCACATTATTGCTTATGCATCGAAGTAGCATAAGCCGCACGAGCGCAACTACCCCACTCATGACTTAGAGTTGGCGGCGGTAGTTTTTGCGCTTAAGATTTGGAGGCATTACCTGTATGGAGTTCGATGCGAGATCTATACTGATCACAGGAGCTTTCAGTACATTATGAGCTAGAGGGATCTTATATTTGAGACAATGCCGTTGGATTGAGCTCCTGAAGGACTATGACCTCTCTATTCTCTACCATCCGGGTAAGGCGAATGTAGTAGCGGACGCCTTGAGTCGGAAGGCAGTGAGTATGGGTAGTCTAGCCTTTCTTTCTACTACGGAGCGACCATTAGCTTTGGACATCCAGTCCTTAGCTAACCGGATGATACAACTTGATATCTTTGATTCCCGGTGTGTACTAGCTTATGTGGATGCTCAGTCATCTCTGCTGGATCGGATTCCAGATCGAGTTTTGGGAGGTGACACTGGCCTGGCTACCTTAGATTTAGATGGGGTTTTAAGATTTGGTGATCGATTTTGTGTTCCAAGAGTTAGGGGTTTAATTCAGATGATTCTTACCGAGGCCCATGACTCTAAATATTCTATTCATCCGGGCACAGCTAAGATGTATCGGGACTTGAGACAGCACTACTGGTGGAGCGGCATGAGGAGAGATATTGCGGATTATGTATCGCGTTGCTTGAGTTGTCAGCAGGTTAAGGTCGAGCATTTGAGGCCTGGTGGCGAGCCTTAGAGATTACCCATTCCTGAGTGGAAATGGGAGAGGATCACCATGGACTTCGTTGTAGGATTACCCCGCACTTCCCGTGGTTTTGATAGTATTTGGGTCATCGTGGATCGATTGACCAAGTTAGCACACTTCATTCTTGTCCATACTTCCTACAGTGCTGAGAGGTTAGCCCGTATCTACATTCGAGAGGTGGTTCGTCTTCATGGTGTGCCTGTTTCCATCATCTCAGATCGGGGCCCACTGTTACATCTAGCTTTTGGAGGACCTTCCAGGATGAGTTGGGTACCCGTGTTGACCTTAACGCAACTTTCCACCCGCAGACTGATGGTCAGTCGGAGCGCACGATTCAGGTTCTTGAGGACATGTTGCGGGCTTGTGTTATGGATTTTGGGGTCAGTTGGACCAGTATTTGCCTTTGGCAGAGTTTGCGTACAACAACAACTACCACTCGAGTATTTAGATGGCCCCATTCGAGGCCTTATATGGTAGGTGTTGTCGCTCTCCAGTTGGTTGGTTTGAGTCTACAGAGCCCAGGCCACGCGGTATAGACTTGATGCGAGAGGCTTTAGATCATGTGAGGGTGATTCAGGATAGGTTCAGGATAGCCCAGAGTAGACATCAGAGTTATGTAGACCGTAGGCGTCGACCGTTGAAATTTGTTGTTGGTGATAGAGTATTCCTCTGTGTGTCGCCCATGAAGGTTGTAATGAGATTTGGGAGGCGGGGCAAGCTTAGCCCCAGGTATATAGGTCCTTTTGAGATATTGAGGACAGTTGGGGAGGTCGCATATGAGTTAGCTTTGCCCCCGGCCTTTTCAGCTATTCACCCAGTTTTTCATGTTTCAATGTTGCGCCGGTATGTTTCAGATGAGTCCCATGTGATTCAGTATGATGCAGTTGACTTGGATGACAGTTTGAGATACATTAAGGAGTCAGTTGCTATTTTGGCCAAAGATGTCGGACGGTTGCGTTCCAGAGCCATTCCTGTGGTTAGGGTCCATTGGAGACATCGTCCAGTTGAGGAGGCTACCTGGGAGACCGAGCATGAGATGCGGGCACAGTTCCCCGGCTTATTTGAGCCTTCAGGTACTTCTTGACTCTTACTTTCGCGGACGAAAGTTCTTTTAGTAGTGGATATTGTAATGACCCTCCAAGTCATTTTTAAATTAAAGCGTTCATTCCATCATTTGGACCGTTCCTGTAGCGACCCCAAGTCATTTATGACTTGTTGGCACTGACTTTTCGGTCGCCTGGTCGTTCGTTTGGGTTTTAGGCCCGTTTCCCTGTTTTGGAGATTTTATAACTTGAAAAGTTGACTTCGGTCATAAATTCAGGTAAAAGACCTCAGAATAAAATTCTGACGATTCCATTAGCTTCGGAATGGCCAAATTTGGCTAGTATCATGGTCAACACGAGTATCAAGGCAATCGATACGAGTTTAGGGCCATTTGACGTTTTTACCCTTGCAATTTGGCCTATAGTTGACTTTGGTCAACCTCTTGGAAGACATGCTCAGATGAAAATTTTGACAGCTAAGTTAGCTTCGGAATATCGATTTTGGTCTAGAACGACCCTTTGTTCACTTCCCGAGGCTTTAGATGCCCGTTGTGGAATCTGGCTCAAAACGATGCTGGGTGTGGGACCCACTTTTCACCAAAGCAATCTCCAATGGAAATTCTGACTTTACCGTTGAGTCCGAAATATCTTTTCCAATCAAATTCCATGGTGACGGGGATTATATCATTAAGTGAGACTCAATTGTGTTAGACAAGGACCTCAAGTATGAGGAGGAACCGATTGCAATTCTTGATCGTGATGTGCGTAAGTTGAGGACCAAGGAGATTAAGTCCGTGAAAGTTCAATGGAAGCATCGTCCAGTTGAGGAAACTACTTGGGAAATCGAGAGAGACATGTGAGACAAGTATCCCCAATTGTTTGTCGATTCAAGTACTACTTCATTCTTTCCTTCTCCTATTTTCCTAAGTTTTGTCACTCGGGGACGAGTGATGGGTAAATTGGTATCTATTGTAATGACCTGTTCTAGTCATTATAGAAAAGCCAATGGGGGAAAATTTGGGGCCAAATTTTTTTCGTAGTATTTGGATTTTCCTAACCTTGTCCAAATTTGGATGAAATCAGAGTCTTTGAGGTGTGGGGAAATCTGGTAACAATCAGGTGAATCATTTATGATTTTGATCTCATGAGTAGTTAGATAACTCGTTAAGGAATCCGTAGGACTTTACGGAATTGAATTCGGGCGAGTAGAACCTTCAGAATCGATCTTAGCGTAAAAAGTATTTTTTGAGCATCGTGGGTTAGAGGTGTGTTGTGAAATGGAGATTTTGAAATTCTTTAATTAGCTCATTGTCTCGCGTAACCCGCTTTGGCGCTGGGTTTTGCCACTTTGGTTGGGCCGCTACAGCGGGGTGACGGCCGCTGTGGCGGGCTCGACGCGACTTAAGATCGTTAATAAACTCCTAAACGACCTTATTTGACACTTTTCGATTTTAGAAGCTAAGGAACGAACCCCAGGCAACTCCTACTCATTTTTCACCATTCTTGAGGCTAAAAGTAAGCTTTTCACTCCCCGAATCCATTTTTCGATCCATAGAACGCAATAAAATAGGTGAATATTGATGGGGAAGGATTTTGTTATAGATTTTATGGTGGAAACGACCCTAAATTGGATAAATGGGATCATGGGTATGATCTAGGGTTCATAGAATTGTTAGTAATTCGAGTAATTAGTGGTTGTTTATTGATTCCCGTATTATATTGATTGTTTTTAGACCAAGAACAAGCGTAACGAATCCGAAAAGGGAATGATCAAGTTTCTTAGGGTTTCAAGCTTGTTTCGAGGTAGGTGATGGTTGTGATTCTATGATTGTGTGATGTATGTTTGTTCTTGCTTCATTATGATACTTGTATATGTATGAATGTTGCAATGTTGATCACACTTGTTGTAAATGAGATAGATAAATTATGATTGCCATGAAATCACGACTTAAATGTATGATCTTGATGATATATTTGTGATTGTGATTGTGGTGTGTTGAATGGATTGGTTGCCACGTTCCGGCATAACTATGGGATCGGTTGCCACGTTCCGGCATAATTATGGGATCGGTTGCCACGTTCTGGCATAATTATGGGATCGAATACCATGTTTCGGTATGCTAACTGTTTGGGTTTGGTTTCCATGAAAGGACCAATGATTTGATATAAAGTGTGAAGTTGTTCGTTGTTCGTAAATGTTGATAATATTGTATATGTTGATATATATGCATGTGATTATAATGTTGTCTTGACTTGCTTATGTTGCACTTAGTGGGATAGTCCTGTGATCCTACCAGTATACTGTGGTTGTGTACTGATACTGCACTTGCTCTTATTTTTGTTGAGTACATGACATCTTCAAGCGGCTACTGACAGACCTCGCTTAGGAGATCATCAAGGGTGAGCCAATTCTTCCGGGCTGCCATGGATTCTCTTTCGTCTATGTCCACCATTTCTAGACTTAGACTATGTTTTAGTTAGTTGATTAGTTCATTATATTGGGGTTGCATCCCTTCTTGTTTAGACTTGGTTCATTGTTAGATGTTTTGGTACATTGACTTTCAGGTTCTAGGTTATTTCTTCCGCATTGTTTAGTTCTTGTTAGGCTTATGTTGGAGTTTATGGGAACTCCCTATTTATTTCCTTAGCATTTAACTTGCTTCCGTAACTTAAATACCTTAGTTTTGGTTTAGTTGCTTGGTTTGAGTTGTAGTAGTGGTTCTCCCACCGGAGAGTTAGTGTGGGTGCCAATCACGACGGTTTGGGTCGTGACATGTACAATAATAAATTAGTAGGAAAATACGGAAAATTGTCAAAAAAAAAAACGAGGAAAAAAGATGAATAGAATATTTGGCCAAAGAGAGGTGCAACTTCACTTCTCTAACATCTAGCTTATATTATATATAGATTTTTAAGTACAACAATATGTAATAGCTATGAGAAAAGTACCATAGATAATATACCTTCCAAGCATGGTAAAATATTAGAATATTGAAATCAAAATAATACATTAATGAATCTTTAAAATATTGTAAACATTCAAACTTTATACTAATATGATCATCTCTCTTGATGAATCTTTCAACATGATTAAACTTCCTTCTTCATTTTGATGATCTTGTACTAAATTAATGTGAACATCTCTCTTTATAATGAATCTTTGAAGAATATATCTTTGATCTTCATCAAAGTGAAGAACATATCATGTCACTATCTTTTCTATGATCTCTTATGAAAAAGATGAAGAATAATTTATTTATTTTAAAAATAAAAAGAGAAAAAAAACTACACTATTAGAAAGAAAGAATGAGACAAAAACTACACTAATAGAAAGAAAGAATGAGAAAAAATTTACACTAATAGAAAGAAAGAATGAGAAAATGAAAAATAAATACTCAACATCAACATGGATGATTGTAATTTATAGATTTGATAATCCATAAGAATAAGCTGAAGAGACATGTTATTTAAGTAGAGAATATGAATAGATGGAGGTTTTTTGTAACTCATTAGATATAATTAGAATAGTAAATATGATTGTTATTTTTATTTAATAAATAAAATATTTAATGAAAAGAATTTTAAAAAATCTCAAAAAAGGAGAAAAAAGATAAATATGAATGGAGGCCATCGAGAGGTGCCACATCACATTGTCTATGTTTCTCCTTTATATTATATATATATATTTGCATTGGATTAAATTTATATTAAGTTGATCTGATCCAAAATAACTTTTTATATTTTTTGACTCGACTTAATAGGAAATTTAATAAAGTAAATAAGATTTTTGAATTATGTAAATATATATGGCGATAAATTAAAGATATGTATAATTTACTAAAATACAATTTTAGTTAATATACCATATGAAAAAGTCCAAATTAAAAATCACTTGTCGAAAAAGAAAAAAATATTCTTTATCAAACAAACTAAAAAGGATTATAAGATAAACTAATTAAAATTAAAAAATAATTGAATTTATATATTCAAAACTATACAAATTAATTATTTATCTATAAGAGCAAATAAATAATATTTTTTCTATTTGTGTAGACTCTCTTGAGTCTTGCCTCTCTACAAAGATTTGCCAACTCACATATATCAAACATTATAGACAAGTAATGCTATGATTGAGTTAATTTCTTAAATAGTCATTTATATTTTGAAAATTGTCTATTAATTAAAATTATATTTGATCTTTTATAACTATAAAAATCACTCAATTATTTTTTTTCCTCAAAAATGCTAAACAAAAAAAAATTATTCTCTTTTAGTTGACATGTCATGTCACATTAAACACTTTATTCAGTTCAAATTTTAAAATAGAAAGAATATAAAATATTACCTTTTGAGAAGAATTCTGTAATGAACTTTTTTTTGTTTAACTATTTGAGAACATATACATTTACATGCATAAAGCCTAATATAAAAGAAGAAAAAAATAATATTTGATTCATTTGAAGCGACTCGAAAACAAAAAGAGAAAAAAACAGTGTTATTAACTTTATAGAATTAAATAACAAGCAAATCATTTTTAAAAACAAATAGGTCACAAGTCCAAATTATAATTTGTGACAAGTAATGTTTTAAAAAAAAACATAATTAGAGGCTTTCTACATTAAAATTAAGTCCACACTTTGATTTCAAATATATCTTACCATTACACAAATCATTTTGATCGTAGAAATATTCATAACAAATCTAACAATGTTAATTTGTTCTTCGCTTCTATCAAACTCTAGTCAAATATATTGTCATGTATATCATTATTCATTTAGATAATTTTAAAATTTCAGCTCTAAAATCAAATGCAAATAATAATTTCTTCAAGTAATCCAACATGTAGCTAAATAACTCCTTGTATTGAGAAATCTTTCCTACTAAGACATGTAAAAAATTAACGATACTTTTAATTTCTTTTCATGATTTGTTAACTATGGTTAAAGTGAAAATTCAACTTATTGTGGGCCCACTTGAAATCTTAACTATCATCAAAACTTTATACTTTTTTTTCTAACGGTTCATAACCTAGTGAACAATAATTTAGAGGGCTGTACAGAGTTATTTGAGTGAGGAATTTGTTTCAGCATAGAAGTCGTATTTTTTTCTTATATGAAATTAAAAATTCAGACAGACTCTAAGTACTTGAGTAATTTTTTTTTCCATTTGGAGACTCTTAAGTAGGGGTGTGCAATATTTGGATTAAACCGAAAAACCAAATCAAATCAAACCGAATTGTAATTTGAATTGGTTTTTTGGATTTTTGGTTTGGTTTTGGATTTATAAGTTACTTTGTTTGGTTTTTTGGTTTGGTTTCGGATTTAGAAAAATGAAAATCAAAAAATCAAAAAAAACCGAATTATATATATATAAATAGATTAATAATTACACATATAATATTTAGGTTTACTATGTAGGCCGTAGAGTACTAGTAATTCAAAATTACCGTAATATTTAGGCCCATATCAAATTACTGCCATCCTATTTCACTAAATTTTAGGCATTAGGTTTTACATTATATTTTGAACATTACATTACAATTCAAGAAATTTTTTCTAAATTGAGTTGTAAATAATAGATTAATAAAGTTATAGTCATGTCCGTAATTTTATCTTAATTTCACCTAGCTTTCATATGAAATTCACCTCGTAATCTTTACAGTGACGGAAGAGATAAAGTAAAAAAATATATTTAATTTATATGATCTAACACTTATTAAGTATGGCCCCTCAGTTCTTTTCTTTTGTGTTTTGAGGATTAAATTATATTAATTTTGATTAATATTTTAAGGTATATAATTTTATTTAAATTAAATTGATTTTCTAAGTACAAAATATGATAATGTTTCTAGCGTAATAGGAGTAATTATTATTTGCAAGATAACCAATTAATTCCTATCTCTAAGAGTAAATGAGTAATGCTTCTTTATTCGGAGCGTCTTTGAGTTAATCCCTTGAATGGTTATTTCTGTTTATGAAATTGTTAATTATTATTTTTTTATAGTTTTTTAGAATTGTACAATCACTCAACTGTTATATTACTATTTTCAAAATTTACTAAATATTACAAAAGATTACTTCTCTCCTAGTTGACATTCCATGTCACATTAAATATTTTATTCAATTCAGATTTGAAATTCTTAATTATTAGGAAAAAAGAAAAAAGAAAATATTACCATTCTAGAAGAACTTTTTATGAATTTTTTATTATTTGATAACACATACTTTATAAACAAATTTAAATAAAAAAACATATTATTTTACATACATAAAGCTTGATAATATTATAATATATAGAGCAATAACATTAATTTGGAAAAGAAAAAAAACAATGTCTTTTAACTTGATAGAATTAAATAACAAGCAAATCAATGGAAAAAATAAGATTACAAGTCCAAACTTAGTAATAAGTATTGAAATATTTTTATTTATTTTAACATGAGTATAGGCTTTTTACATAAAAATTAATGACATTAATTCCATCCTCTGTTGGAGCTCCATGAATTTCCAAATATCTCCAACTATTTATTTCAACATCATAAAAGTTACAAAATAAAATACTATTTTTCATCGCAATAAATATGATCTCTCCATCACGAGAATCATAGAATCCTTGAGGTGGACAATATTTTGGTTTTGATATATCTTCTACATCTTTCCATTGCGGAGGAATGTGAATGCCATGACTCTTCCATTCTTTTTTTTTAGAATTTTCTAAAATCCACAAATCATTTTGACCCGTGAAACATACCTAACAGTCTAGCAATGCTATTTTGCCCTTCACTTCAATCAAATCATAATCAAATATATTGTCACATATATCATTTCCCAATTCATTAACTCTGAAATTTTCAGCTCTTAAATCAAATGCAACTATTGATTTCTTCGTGTAATCCATCATATAGACAACTCCTTTAATAGAGTAACTTTTTATACTAAAACATGGGGAAAAAATCAAAGATACCTTCAATTTTTTTCCATGATTTGTCTATGCTTAAAGTGAAAATAAAATTTTGTACATGCCCACGTGAATTATCAACCTGCATCAAAACTTTGTACTACTTTTCTACGGGTTCATAGCCTAGTGAATAGTGATATGAAGATTCAACTGAGTGAGAATTTTTTCTCTGATAAGAAAGTAGTACTCTTTTTATCGTACTGGGATTGAAAATTCTAACAGGCTCCTTGTCGTACTTTCAGATGCAGTATGAACCATTAGCACATAGTCCATTGAAATATTGATTGTGACAATCAAAATTCCATCTAGATGTATTTCCTTCTTCGTTTAGATCTACAACGTATAGATCTTCAACTTTTCCCATAAGGAATTTTGTTCCACCGTCGCGAGTCATAGAGAGTAGGTGATGGACACGAGTAAAATCTGAATCCAACACAAGGAGATCAAAAAATTTGGAAACGCACCTAAAGTGCATCAATCACAAAACAGGAAGCCATAGGATATTTCAACAATTAGTTCTTTAGGAAGAGTGAGAATTCTTCTTATAGGTATCATATTTGTATCCTAAGTGGAGGCTGAAGACTGAGTGAGTCAAACTAAAGTCTTTGTAAACTTTTATAAGTAGGCTAAATTTTCCTCATTAAATGTTTTACTTGACTTTATTATCTATTTGTATTAAAACATTTGCATTGGTTTAAATTTATATTAAGTTGATCTGATTCGAAATAATTGTTTATTTTTTTGACTTGACTTAATAGGAAATTTAATAAAGTAAATAAGATTTTTGAATTATGTATATATATGGTTGTCACGACCCAGACCGTTGTGATTGGCACCCACACTAACACTCTGGTTGGAGAACCACTACTACAACCCAAACCAAGCAACTAAATCAAAACTAATGCATTTAAGTTACGGAAGCAAGTTAAATACTAAGGAAATAAATAGGGAGTTCCCATAAACTCCAACAAAAGTCTAACAAGAACTAAACAATGCGGAAGAAATAACCTAGAACCTGAAAGTCAATGTACCAAAACATCTAAAGTTCAACAAGTCTAAACAAGAAGGGATGCAACCCAGTCTAATGAACTAATAAACTAACTAGAACATAGTCTATGTCCGGAAATGGTGGACATAGACGAAAGAGAACCCATGGCAGCCCGAAAGAATTGGCTCACCCTTGAATTCGAACGATCACTGATCTCCTAAGCAAGGTCTGTCAGTAGCCGCCTGAAGATGCCCTGTACTCAACAAAAATAAGAGCAAGTGCAGTATCAGTACACAATCACAGTGTACTGGTAAGATCACACGACTATCCCACTAAGTACAACATAAGCAAGTCAAGACAACAATATAATCACATGCATATATCGAACATATACAATATCATCAACATTTACTAACAACGGACAATTTCACATGTCTCAAAATACACAATTATGACAAGTCATTGGTCCTCTCATTGAACCCAAACCCAAACAGTTAGCATACCAGAACGTGGTACCCGATCCAATGATTATATCGAAACGTGGCAACCGATCCCATAATTATGTCGGAACGTGACAACCAATCCAAGTTAGTTATGCCGAAACGTTGCAACCGCTCCATTCAACACACCATAATCACAATCACAAGTATATCCTTAAGATCATACAATTAAGTCATGATTTCATGGTAACCATCTTTTATCTACCTCATTTACAACAAGTGTGATCAATAATGCAACATTCATATACATACATGTATCATAATGAAACAAGAACAAACATACATCACACAATCATAGAATCACAACCATCACCTACCTCGAAACAAGCTTGAAAACCCAAGAAACTTGATCCTCCCCTTTCCGGATTCGTTCTGCTTGTTCTTGATCTACAAACAATCAATATAATACGAGAATCAATAAACAATCACTAATTACCCAAATTACTAACAATTCTATGAACCCTAGATCAAACCCATGATCCTAATTATCCAATTTAGGGTTGTTTCCACCATAGAATCTATATCAAAACCCTTCCCCATCGATACTTACCCATTCCATTACGTTCTACGGATCAAAAAATAAATTCGGAGAGTGAAAAGTTTACCTTTAGCCTCAAGAATGGTGGAAAACGAGTATGAGTCACCTGGGGTTCGTTCCTTAGCTCTAAAAGTTGAAAAGTGCATAATAAGTCGTTTAGGGGTTAATTAACAACCTTAAGTCGCGTCAAGCCCACCACAACGGCCCTCATCCCACTATAGCGGCCCAGCCAGAGCGGTAAAATCTAGTGCCAAAGCGGCTGAAACGAAACAGAGAGCTATTTTGAGAATTCCAAAATCCTCATTTCACAACACACCTCTAACCAACGATGCTCAGAAAATACTCTTAGCGCTAAGATCGATTCCGGGAGTTCGACTCACCCGAATTCAATTCCGTAAAGTCGTACGGATTTCTTAACGAGTTATCTACCAACTTATGCAATCAAAATCATACCTGATTCACCCAATTGTAACCATATTTCTCTACTCCTCAAAGACTCTGATTTCGTCCAAATCTGACTAGGTTGGAAAAATCCAAATACTACGAAAAAGTTTTCCGACCCCATATTTTCCTCCGTTGGTTTTTCTATAACGACGAAAACAGGTCGTTACAATGGTGCTAAATTAAGGATATGTATAATTTACTAAAATGCAATTTTAGTTCAAAATACCATACGAAAAAGTCCAAATTAAAGATCACTTGTCGAAAAAAGAAAAAAATATTCTTTATGAAACTAACTAAAAAGGATTATAAGATAAAACTAATTAAAATTAAAAAATAATTAAATTTATATATTCAAAACTATACAAATTAGTTATTTATCTATTAGAGCAAATGAATAATATTTTTTCTATTTGTGTAGACTCTCTTGAGTCTTGCCTCTCTACAAAGATTAGTCAGCTTACATATATCAAACATTATATATAAGTAATGTTCTGATTGAGTTAATTTCTTAAATAGTTATTTATATTTTGAAAATTGTCTAATAATTAAAATTATATTTGTTTTTTTATAACTATAAAAATCACTCAATTATTTTTTTCCTCAAAAATGCTAAACTAAAAAAATAATATTTTCTTTTAGTTGACATGCCATGTCACATTAAACACTTTATTCAATTCAAATTTTAAAAGAGAAAGAATATAAAATATTACCTTTTGATAAGAATTCTTTTATGATCTTTTTAAAAAAAATCATTTGAGAACATATACATTGACATGCATAAAGCCTAATATAAAAGAAAGAAAAATAATACTTGGTTCATTTGAAACAACTCGAAAAAAGAGAGAGACAAAAACAGTGTTATTAACTTTATAGAATTAAATACCAAGCAAATCATTTTATTTTATTTTATTTTAATAAAGGCCACAAGTCCAAACTTTAATTTGTGACAAGCAATTTTATTTTTTTAAGCATTAGTAGACGCTTTCTACATTAAAATTAAGTCTAAACATTTATTTCAAATATATATTTCCAGTACACAAATTATTTTGATCATATAAATATTCATAACAAATATAGCAATGTAATTTGTTCCTCACTTCTATCAAACTGTATTAAAATATTTTGTCATCTATATCATTACTCAATCCAACAATTCTTAATTTTCAGTTTTAAAATTTAAATGCAAATAATAATTTCTTCAAGTAATCCAACATGTATCTAAATAACTCCTTGTATTGGAAACTCTTCCTACTAAAACAATAAAAAAAAATCAACGATATTTTTAATCTCATTACACGATTCATTGTCTATGCTTAAAGTGAAAATTCAACTTCTTGTGGGGACACTTGAAATCTTAACTATCATTAAAACTTTATACTTTTTTTTTCTAACGGTTCATAACCTAGTGAACAATAATTTAGAGGGTTGTACAGATAACAGAGTTATCTGAGTAAAGAATTTGTTTCAGCAAGAATGTTGTATTTTTTTTCGTGTACTGAAGAGACTCTAAGTACCTGTGGATTTTTATTTTTTTTCCATTTGGAGACTCTGAAGTCTTGGCTTTCATATTTCAAACATTACAATCCAAGAAATATTTTCTAAATTGAATTGTAAATAATAGACTAATAAAGTTATAGTCATGTTTGTATTTTTATCTTATTTTCACCTCGCCTTTATCTAGAATTCACTTCAAAATTTTTTGCAGTGACATAAGAGATGACGTAAAAAATAATAATGTATACGATCAAATGCTTACTAAGTATAGTTCCATAGTTCTTTTCTTTTGTGTTTTGGGAATTAAATTATATTAATTTTGATTAATATTTTAAGTTATATATTTTTATTTAAATTAAATTAATTTTTTAAATACAAAATATGAGAATATTTTTCTAGTGAAATAGAAGTAATTATTATTTGCAAGATAACCAATTAATTTTTTCTCTGAGAGTAAATGAGTAATGTGTTTTCATTCGGAGAGTCTTTGAGTTAATTCCTTGAATAGCTATTTATGCTAATGAAATTATCAATTAATTTTCTTTTATTCTTTTAAAATTCTAAAATCACTCAAACTGTTGTTTTTATTATTATTATTTTCAAAGTATATTGAATATAACAAAAGATTTCTTCTCTCCTAATTGACATTTCATGTCACATTAAATATTTTATTCAATTCAAATTTGAAATTCTTAACTATTAGACAAAAATAAAATATAAAATATTACCATTCTAGAAGAATTTTTTTATGCTTTTTATTATTTGATAACACATACTTTATAAACAATTTTAAAAAAAAAACATATGCTTTGACATACATAAAGCCTAATAATATTATAGAGAACAATAATATTCATTTGAAGCGACTCAAAAAGAAAAGAAAAATAAGATCACAAGTCTAAACTTAGTAATGAGTTGAAATATTTTTATTTATTATTTTAGCAAAAGTAGAGGCCTTCTACATAAATATTAATGCCATTAATTCCATCCTCTATTGGAGCTCTTTGAATTTCCAAATATCTCCAACTACTTTTCTCAACATCATAAAAACAACCAAATAAAATGTTATTTTTCACCGTAATAAATATAATTTCACCATTATGAGAATCACAGAATCCTTGAGGAGGTCCATATTCTGGTTTCAATATATCTTCCACATCTTTCCACTGCGAAAGAATGTGAATGCCATGACTCTTCCATTCTTCTTTTTCAGAATTTTCGAAAAACCCATAAATTATTTTTACCGGTGAAACTTCCACAACAGTCCAATAATGCTATTTTGTCCTTCACTTCTATCAAATCATAATTAAATATCTTGTCACATATATCATTACCCAATCTAATAACTCTGAAATTTTCAGCTCTAAAATCAAATGCAATTATTGAATTCTTCGAGTAATCCATTATATAGATAAATCCTTTAATAGGGCAACTTTTCATACTAAAACATGGAAAAAAATTAATGATATCTTTAATTTTTCTCCAAGATTTGTCTATGCTTAAGGTGAAAATAAAATTTCGTACATGTCCACTTGAATTATGAACTTGCATCAAAATTTTGTATTTCTTTTCTACGGGTTCATAACCTAGCGAATAGTAATATAAAGATTTGATCGAGTGAAATTTTTTTCTCTGATAGGGAAGTACTATCATTTTTCTTGTATTGGGATTGAAAATTCTAGCAAGCTCCTTATCGTGCTTCCAGATGCAGTACGAACCATTAACACACGGTCCATTGAAATATTGATCGTGACAATCAAAATTCCATCTAGATGTATTTCCTTCTTCGTTTAGATCTACAACGTATAGATCTTCAGCTTTCCCCATAAGGAATTTTGTTCCACCATCGCGAGTCATAGAGTGTAGGTGATGAACATAAGTAAAATCTGAATCCAACACAAGGGCATCAAAATTTTTGGAAACACACCTAAAGCGCATCAATGACATAACAGGAAGCCATATGAATATTTCAATTATTAGTTCGTGAGGAAGAGTAGGAATTCTTCTCATAGGTATCATATTTGTATCCTAAGTGGAGGCTAAAGACTGAGTGAGTCAAACTAATGTCTTTGCAAGTTTTTATACGTAGGCTAAATTTTTCTCATTAAATGTTTTGTTTGACTTTATTATCTACTTGTATTAAAACATTTGCATTGGGTTAAATTTATATTAGGTTGATCTGATCCAAAGTAACTTTTTATTTTTTTGACTTGACTTAATAGGAAATTTAATAAAGTAAATGAGATTTTTGAATTATGTATATATATGGTGATAAATTAAAGATATGTATAATTTACTAAAATACAATTTTAGTTAATATACCATATCAAAAAGTCCAAATTAAAGATCACTTGTCGAAAAAAGAAAAAAACATTCTTTACGAAACAGACTAAAAAGGATTATAAGATAAACTAATTAAAATTAAAAAATAATTAAATTTATATATTCAAAACTATACAAATTAATTATTTATCTATAAGAGCAAATGAATAATATTTTTTCTATTTGTGTAGACTCTCTTGAGTCATGCCTCTCTATAAAGATTAGCCAACTCACATATATCAAACATTATATATAAGTAATGTTCTGATTGAGTTAATTTATTAAATAATTATTTATATTTCAAAAATTGTCTATTAATTAAAATTACTTGATTTTTTATAACTATAAAAATCACTCAATTATTTTTTTCCTCAAAAATGCTAAACTAAAAAAATAATATTCTCTTTTAGTTGACATGCCATGTCACATTAAACACTTTATTCAATTCAAATTTGAAAAGAGAAAGAATATAAGATATTACCTTTTGATAAGAATTCTTTTATGATCTTTTTTTAATAAAATCATTTGAGAACATATACATTGACATGCATAAAACCTAATATTAAAGAAAGAAAAATAATATTTGGTTCATTTGAAACAACTCGAAAAAAAGAGAGAGACAAAAACAGTGTTATTAACTTTATAGGATAAAATACCAAGCAAATCATTTTATTTTATTTTATTTTATTTTTAAAAAGGCCACAAGTCCAAACTTTAATTTGTGACAAGCAATTTAATATTTTTTTTAGCATAAGTAGACGCTTTCTACATTAAAATTTAGTCCAAACATTTATTTCAAATATATATTTCCAGTACACAAATCATTTTGATCATATAAATATTCATAACAAATTTAACAATGCTAATTTGTTCATCACTTCTATCAAACTGTATTAAAATATTTTGTCATCTATATCATTACTCAATCCAACAATTCTTAATTTTCAGTTCTAAAATTTAAATGCAAATAATAATTTGTTCAAGTAATCCAACATGTAGCTAAATAACTCCTTGTATTGGGAAACTCTTCCTACTAAATCATGGGAAAAATTCAACGATATATTTAATCTCATTACACGATTCATTGTCTATGCTTAAAGTGAAAATTCAACTTCTTGTGGGGAGACTTGAAATATTAACTATCATTAAAACTTTATACTTTTTTTTTTCTAACAGTTCAAAACCTAGTGAACAATAATTTAGAGGGTTGTACAGATAACAGAGTTATCTGAGTAAAGAATTTGTTTCAGCAAGAATGTCGTATTTTTTTTTCGTGCACTGAAGTTGAAAATTCTAACAGACTCTAAGTAACTTGTGAATTATTTTTTTTCCATTTGGAGACTCTCAAGTCTTAGCTTTCATATTTCAAACATTACAATCCAAGAAATCTTTTCTAAATTGAGTTGTAAATAATAGACTAATAAAGTTATAGTCATGTCTGTATTTTTATCTTAATTTCACCTCGCATTTATCTAGAATTCACTTTAAAATTCTTTGCAGTGACATAAGAGATAACGTAAAAAATAATAATGTA
The DNA here is from genome assembly GCF_900185275.1 of Solanum verrucosum. Classification (NCBI taxonomy): domain Eukaryota; kingdom Viridiplantae; phylum Streptophyta; class Magnoliopsida; order Solanales; family Solanaceae; genus Solanum; species Solanum verrucosum. The sequence continues at coordinate 1,756,093 of NW_026020157.1, forward strand.
TACGATCAAATGCTTACTAAGTATGGTTCCATAGTTCTTTTTTTGTGTTTTGAGAATTAAATTACATTAATTTTGATTAATATTTTAAGATATATATTTTTATTTAAATTAAATTAATTTTTTAAATACAAATTATGAGAATATTTTTCTAGCGGAATAGAAGTAGTTATTATTTGCAAGATAACCAATTAATTCTCTCTCTGAGAGTAAATGAGTAATGTGTTTTCATTCGGAGAGTCTTTGAGTTAATTCCTTGAATAGCTATTTATGTTTATGAAATTATCAATTAATTTTCTTTTATTCTTTTAAAATTCTAAAATCACTCAAACTGTTGTTTTTATTAGTATTATTTTCAAAATATATTGAATATAACAAAAGATTTCTTCTCTCCTAATTGACATTTCATGTCACATTAAATATTTTATTCAATTCAAATTTGAAATTCTTAACTATTAGACAAAAATAAAAATAGAAACTATTATCATTCTAGAATAATTTTTTTATGCTTTTTATTATTTGATAACACATACTTTATAAACAATTTTTTAAAAAAGCATATGCTTTGACATACATAAAGCCTAATAATATTATAGAGAGCAATAATATTCATTTGAAGCGACTCAAAAAGAAAAGAAAAATAAGATCACAAGTCTAAAATTAGTAATAAGTTGAAATATTTTTATTTATTATTTTAGCATAAGTAGAGGCCTTCTACATAAATATTAATTCCATTAATTTCATCCTCTATTGGAGTGATAACGTTCAAATATACTTCTTGAAAAGAAATATAAACGATCGTATGCAATATATTTACCCAACTATGAGTCGGGGTCTATCCCACAGAGAATATGGAAGAATATTGTCAATAGTAAATATTTAACTCGATAGTCGTTATAAAGATGGGGAATTTAAATTGAAATAAAATAAAATAAAAATAATAAAAAGATAGCTTTGAACTAAGTATTTATTTATATTCAGATTATGAAAAGTAACTAGGAATGTGTTCCCCATAAGCTCATAACGCAGTAATTCTAATAATAGTAATCCTTTTCTAGTGTATTACATGCAAAGTGATAAGTTAGGTATCTCTAAATCCTTGGTCCGGCATCTAGAGAATTTCACCCCGCACCTTGGTCCGGCTACGTGTGTATAATTTACTAACCCTTACCTTTACCTCATATTAGACATCATAATAGATGTTTGGCTTAGTTATTACTTCGCACCAATCGACACTAGCCTATTAGATAGTATCACACTAAATCTATGTTGATAATTCTTTTCTTGTTAATTACCTCCTTGGTCCGACAAGTAGTAACAAGGCGAGTTCTAACGTTGGCCACCGTTAAAAAGACTTCTAAACGAAAGAATTATCAATGCATGCAAAATACTAGTCAAGAATTGCTTATTTACTATTCATACTTTGTTAATTGCTCATGGTTCCCACAACCCTAGTTATGAAAGTTAGCTACTCATTATCTCAACACACTCAAAATTTATTAAAATAAATATTCTTGTGTTAATCATAAAAAGTTAAGAACAATAGCTAAACTATCTTTTATTAATCACGAATACAAATAAATAATAAAGGAGAAGAAAGAATAAACCACAATTCTCCGGCCTCCACGGCGGCTCTTCCAAAGTTCCTAAGCTAGAAGAAAATTTATATTATGTCTTGTATCTTGGTTCTTGGCTTCCCCCCAAATAATTATTTCTCTACACTATTTATAGATGTAGAAAACCCTAAATAAAATAATTAAGTTCAATACAAATTAGGAAAACAAAACCCAATTAAATTGGGTTTTCCGTGTGGCCGCAATTTATGGAAATTCTTGGCGGCAAGGGCTGGTCAGCTGGTGACACGTGGCAGCTGCAAACCACATTCAAATTGAATTGGAAAGTCCTTCTTTGCACCATATATAGAAATATATTATTTTAATAAATTTAATCCATTAAGCTGTCTGCTTGATTTCTTTCTTCAACCTTCCATCTTTAATTCGTTTTAGCTCCAAACTTCTTCAACTTTACGTCAATTTACTCCTACAAATAAAATACACTATTTAGCACAATTTATAAAATTAATGCTCAAAAAGGACAAATATAAATAATAAATATGAGGCAAATAATGATTAAAAATATGTATTTTTAGCCTCACATCATGGAGCTCTGTGAATTTCCAAATATCTCCAACTGTTTTTCTCAACATCATAAAAATAACAAAATAAAATGTTATTTTTCACCGTAATAAATATAATTTCGCCATTACGAGAATCGCAGAATCCTTGAGGAGGTCTATATTTTGGTTTCAATATATCTTCCACATCTTTCCACTATGAAGGAATGTGAATGCCATGACTCTTCCATTCTTCTTTTTCAAAATTTTCTAAAATCCATAAATTACTCAGGTACTTAAAGTCTGTTAGAATTTTCAATTTCAGTACAAGAAAAAAATATGACATCTATGCTGAAACAAATTTCTCACTCAAATAACTTTGTACAACCCTCTAAATTATTGTTCACTAGGTTATGAACTGTTAGAAAAAAAAAGTATATAGTTTTGATGATAGTTAAGCTTTCAAGTGGGCCCACAATAAGTTGAATTTTCACTTTAACCATAGATAACAGATCATGAAATTAAAAGCATCGTTAATTTTTTACATGTCTTAGTAGGAAAGATTTCTCAATACAAGGAGTTTTTAGCTACATGTTGGATTACTCAAAGAAATTATTATTTGCATTTGATTTTAGAGCTGAAATTTTAAAATTATCGGATTGAATAACGATATACATGACAATATATTTGACTACAGTTTGATAGAAGCGAAGAACAAATTAGCATTGTTAGATTTGTTATGAATATTTCTACGATCAAAATAATTTGTGTAGTGGAAATATATATTTGAAATCAAAGCGTGGACTTAATTTTAATGTAGAAAGCCTCTACTTATGCTAAAAAAATTACATTACTTGTCACAAATCATAGTTTGGACTTTTGATCTTTTTGTTTTTAAAAATGATTTGCTTGTTATTTAATTTTATAAAGTTAATAACACTGTTTTTGTCTCTTTAATTTTTGTTTTCGAGTCTTTTTGTTTTCGAGTCGCTTCAAATGAATCAAATATTATTTTTTTCTTTTTTTATATTAGGTTTATGCATGTCAATGTATATGTTCTCAAATAATTAAACAAAAAAAGTTCATTAAAGAATTCTTCTCAAAAGGTATTATTTTATATTCTTTCTCTTTTTAAATTTTAACTGCATAAAGTGTTTAATGTGACATGGCATGTCAACTAAAAGATAATAATTTTTTTTGTTTAGCATTTTTGAGGAAAAAAATAATTGAGTGATTTTTATAGTTATAAAAGGTCAAATATAATTTTAATTAATAGACAATATTCGAAATGTAAATGACTATTTAAGAAATTAACTCAATCATAGCATTACTTGTCTATAAAGTTTGATATATGTGAGCTGGCAAATCTTTGTAGAGGGACAAGACAGAAGAGAGTCTACACAAATAGAAAAAACATTATTAATTTGCTCTTATAGATAAATAATAAATTTGTATAGTTTTGAATATATAAATTTAATCATTTTTTTAATTTTAATTAGTTTATCTTATAATCGTTTTTAGTCTATTTAATAAAGAATTTTTTTTCTTTTTCAACAAGTGATCTTTAATTTGGACTTTTTCATATGGTATATTAAATAAAATTGTATTTTAGTAAATTATACATATCTTTAATTTATCACCATATATATACATAATTCAAAAATCTTATTTACTTTATTAAATTTCCTATTAAGTCAAGTCAAAAAAATAAAAAGTTATTTTGGATCAGATCAACTTATTATAAATTTAACCCAATGCAATGTTTTAAAACAAGTAGATAATAAAGTCAAACAAAATATTTAATGAGGAAAATTTAGCCTACTTATAAAAGCTTGCAAAGACATTAGTTTGACTCACTCGATAAAGTTTCCATAAACTCCAAAAGTCTAACAAACAGTTATGGAAATATTCCCTAGAGCCTGAAAGTGAATGTACCAAAACTCTAACAAGGAACCATAAGTCTAAAGAAAATGGGTATAACCCAATTAAACATACGAATATCTAAAGTACTAATCTAAGTCCAAATAAGAAGGACTGAGCAAAAGGAGAACTCATTGTAGCCTAGAAGACTTGGTTCACCCTTGAATTCGAATCGATCACTGGTCTTCTAAATGAGGTCCATCAGTAGCCGCCTGAAGATGCCTTGTACTCAACAAAGAAAGAGCAAGTGCAGTATGAGTAAACAACTACAGTGTACTGGTAGGATCACACGGCTATTCCAATAAGTGAAATGTATCCAAGTAACCACAACATAATAAAACAGGCATAGACCGAACATATACAATATCAGTCATCATTTCAGGATCAACGACAATTCCACATTCTCAATAATACATCAATATGACAAGTCAATGGTCCTCTCATGGAACCCACACCCAAACGGATAGTGTATCGATATGTGGTACCCTATCTAGTTAGTGTGCCGGACGTGACACCCGATCCCATATATGCGCCGGAACGTGACACTCGATCCCATATATGCGCCAGAACGTGGCACTCGATCCAAGTTAGTGTGTTGGAATGTAACACCCGATCCATTCAACAAGCCACAATCACAATCACAATGTACATTCTCATAATCATACAATCAAGTGTTGGTTCATGGCATACAATCATTCATTCATACTCATTTACGATTAGTGTGATTAATAATGCAACATTCACATACATACATGCATTAAAATGAAGTAATTAATAACTTACTTCACACCAACATTAAATCACAACAATCACCTATTGATTAAATGTTTTCTTATTTAAATGTGAAAACGTTTTACTCTTTGGGAATACATAGTCCCCATATACTTTTTTAAAGAAATGAACTTCAATCTATACCCGATCCAACGTATAGATCTTCATGTTTTTTTTTATGTTAGGCTTTATTGTCACGATCCAAACCGTCATGGTTGGAACACACACTAATCCTCCGGTGGGAGAACCATTAACACTAACTAGCTAACCCAAATTAACGAAAACTAAAGCATTTAAAGATACATAATTAGGTTTGAATGCAAGAATAGAGAGAGTTCCCATAAAATCCAAAAGTTTAACAAACAATTGCGGAAATATTCCCTAGAACCTGAAAGTTAATGTACCAAAACTCTAACAAGAAACCATAAGTCTAAAGAAAATAGCTACAACCCAATTAAACATACGAATATCTAAAGTACTAATCTAAGTTCGAATAAAAAGGACTGAGCAAAGGAGAACTCATGGTAGCCTGAAAGAACTGGCTCACCCTTGAATTCAAATCGATCACTGGTCTTATAAACGAGGTCTGTCAGTAGTCGCGCCGCCTGAAGATGCCCTGTACTCAACAACAATGAAAGAGTAAGTGCAGTATCAGTACACAACCATAGTGTACTGGTAGGATCACACGGCTATTCCAATAAATGAAACATATCCAAGTAACCACAACATAATAAAACAGGCATATACCGAACATATACAATATCAGTCATCATTTCAAGATCAATGACAATTCCATATTCTCAATAATACATCAATATGACAAGTCAAAGGTCTTCTCATGGAACCTACACCCAAATTGTTAGTGTACCGGTACGTGGTACCCGATCAAAGTTAGTGTGACAGACGTGATATCCGATCCCACATATGCAACGGAACGTGGCACCCAATCTAATTTAGTGTGTTGGAACATAAAATCTGATCCATTAAACAAGCCACAATCACAATAACAATGTACATTCTCATAATCATGCAATCAAGTGTTGGTTCACGGCATACAATCATTCATTCATACTCATTTAGGATTACTGTGATCAATAATGCAACATTCACATATATACATGCATTAAAATGAAGTAATTACCAACATACATCACACCAACAAGAAATCACAACCATCACCTACCTCGAACAAAGCTTAAACCCTCCTATGAAATTTGATACTTCCCTTTCTGGATTATTGCCACTTGTTCTTGGTTTACAAATAATCAATATAACTCGATGTTCAACAAACGAGGCCTAATTAACTAGATTACAATCAAAATCATCAATCCTAGGCCAAACCCATGATCCTAATATGCAGCTAAGGCTTTTCCCACCATCCAAAACAGTACCAAAACCCTCCCCCAAAAATAATTACCCATGAATTTACATTCTACGAATTGAAAAATGGATTCGGGGAGTCAAGACCTTACCTTTAGCTTCAAGAATGGTGAAAAACTGTCAAGAAGTCACCCTGGTTCATCTTCTAACTCTTAAGAACAAAATTTACAGAATAATAACGTTTTGGAGTTTATTTTCAACTTAAGTCGCCACTGGCCCGCTATGGCGGCCCTCATCCCGCCACAGCGGCCCCGCCCTAGCGGCTTGCATTGAAACAGAGAGCTAATTTAAGAGTTTCAAACCCCCATTTCACAACACACCTTCATCCCATGATACTCAGAAACTACCCTTCCACGCTAAGATCAATTTTGAGAGTTCTATTCACCCGTATTTGATTCCGTAAAGTCATACGGGTTCCTTAACGTCTTAGCTATCCACTCATGTGATCAAATTCATTATTAGATCTCTCATTGGTTAGAAGATTTCCCTAGACCTCACTGACTCCAATTTCGTCTAAATCTGGAGTAGGCTAGCAATTCTTAAGTTACTATGAAAAAAGTTTACCGGCCCAAATTATTTTCCCGATGGCTTTTCAATAACGACGTGAACAAGTCGTTACAATAGATACCAATTTACCCATCACTCGTCCCCGAGTGACAAACTTAAGAAACATAGGCTAAAGTAAGAATGGAGTAGTACCTAAATCGACGAATAACTGGGGATATTTATCTCACATGTCCTTCTCGATTTCCCAAGTACCTTCCTCAAGTAGACGATGCTTCCATTGAACTTTCACGGACTTCATATCTTTGGTTCTAAGCTTCCGGACATCACGATCAAGAATTGCAACTGGTTCCTTCTCATAATGAAGGTCTTTGTCTAGTAAAATTGAGTCCCATTTTACGATGTAATCCCCATCACCATGATATCTCTTCAACATGGACACATGAAATATCGAATGAACTCCCAATAGGCTAGGTGGTAAAGCCAATTTATATGCTACTGGCCCTACATAGTCAATAATCTCAAATGGACCAATGTAATGAGGACTAAGCTTGCCTTTCTTCCCAAATCTCATCACCCTTTTCATATGTGATACTTTAGAAGAACATTCTCACCTGTCTTAAATGTCATTTCTCTTACCTTATGGTCCCCATACTTTTTCTATCTACGCTAGGCTGTTATTGCTACTAGGTTCCTTATGCAGAAGAAGAAGGATCCTGGTGCCTTTACTATCCCATGTACCATCGGGTTATTGCATTTTGCTAAGGCATTGTGTGATCTTGGGGCTAGCATTAATCTAATGCCATTGTCGATTTACAAAAAACTAGGTCTGGGAGATCCAAAACCGATTGCGACGCGATTGCTCATGGTCGACAAAACTGTGAAGAGGCCCATAGGTGTGCTCCATGATGTACTAGTGAAAGTGGAGTCATTTCTTTTTTCAGCAGATTTTGTGATTCTTGACTGCGAGGTTGATTTTAAGGTTCCCATCATTCTTGGGATACCATTTTTAGCTATAGGGCGCACTCTGGTTGATATGGAAAAGGGGCAGATGAAATTCATACTGAACAATGAAGAGGCAACTTTCAATATTTGTAGGTCTATCAAGCAAAGTAGTGAGCTCCAATCGGTATCGGTGATAACCTATATAGTTGAGAGTGTTTTTAAGGTGCAGGTTAAGAAGAAACGGGGTGTTGAGGCATTAGCAGCGGTTATGATGAACTTCGACAGTGATGGTATTGAAGAGTATGATGAGCTGGTCGCTGCACTTGATAAGTGCGAATATCGGTCAAAACCAAAGAAGTTGGAGTTGGACATAAGAAATTGTGAGTCCCCACCTGCATGACCGTCTGTTGAGGAGGCACCGAAATTAGAGCTTAAGGCTCTACCACCGCATTTGAGTTACGTGTTCTTGGGAAATGATGATACTTTACCGGTCATTATTGCGACTGATTTGAATGGGCGACAAATAGAGTGTTTGGTTGCCGTATTGAAGAGGTTCAAGCGAGCCATTCGGTGGACTATTGCGGATATTATTGGGATTCCTCCCGGTATTTGTTGTCATAAAATCCAACTCATGTCGGATCACAAACCTAGTGTTGAGCACCAAAGAAGATTAAATCCGCCTATGCAAGAGGTAGTTAAAAAGTAGATCATCAAGTGGTTGGATGCTGGAGTTATCTATCCCATTGCAGATAGTAGTTGGGTGTGTCCTGTTCAATATGTGCCCAAGAAAGGTGGGATAAAGTGAAAGTTGAGGTGATAGAAAAACTTCCTCCACCTATTTCCGTAAAAGGTGTTAGGAGTTTTCTTGGGCATGCATGTTTTTATAGGAGGTTCATCAAAGATTTCTCAAAAAATGCACATCCTTTGTGCAAACTGCTCTAGAAGGAGTGTAAGTTCTATTTTGATGATGCCTGTCTAAGAGCATTTGGAGAGTTGAAGGAGAAGTTAGTGACTGCTCCTATCATTATTTCACCGGATTGGGGACAACCATTTGAGGTAATGTGTGATGCGAGTGGAGTGGCGCTTGGTGTGGTATTGGGTCAAAGGCGAGAGAAAATTCTCCATCCTATTTATTATGATAGAAAAGCTCTAAATGTGGTCCAAAAGAACTATACGGTAACTGAACAAGAGCTTCTTGCGGTGGTTTTCGCATTCGAAAAATTTCGATCCTACTTGCTTGGCACTAAGGTCATAGTGCATACTGGCAATTCGGCATTGAGGTATTTGATGGCGAAGAAGGATGCAAAACTGAGGTTGATTAGATGGGTATTGTTGCTGTAAGAGTTTGATTTTGTGGTAAAAGATAGAAAGGGACCGAAAATCAAGTTGCCGATCACTTGTCCAGATTGGAGGAAGAGGCTATGCTAAAGCTTGGTGATAGGGCTGAAATTAATGATGCTTTTCCAGATGAATAGGTATTGGCTGCTTCTCATGATCTGATTCCTTGGTTCGCAGACTTTGCTAATTCTTTGGCAAGCGATTTGGTGCCCCCAGATTTGTCTTTTCACCAAAGGAAAAAGTTTATGCATGATGTGAAGAAGTTCTTTTGGGATGAGCCTTATTTGTATCGTAGTTGTGCCGATGGGATTATTCGTCACTGTATGCCAGAGGTCGAGATGATGGGTATACTAGAGGCATGTCATTCATCGCCTGTTGTGGGCATCATGTGGTGTTGGGACTGCGCATAAAATTTTGCAGTATGGGTACTACTGGCCCACCATCCACCAAGATGCTCATGATTTACTCGAAGAATTCAATAATTGTGGTTACTTGGATATGCTCATGAATTTACCTTCTACGAATTGAAAAAGACTTACTTCCGTCATTGCAAAGAATTACGAAGTGAATTCTAGATAAAAGTGAGGTGAAATTAAGATAAAATTACAGACATGACTTTAACTTTATTAATATATTATTTACAACTCAATTAAGAAAAAATCTCTTAGATTGTAATGTAATGATTGAAATATGAAAGCCAAGAGTTGATAGTCTCCAAATGGAAAAAAAGTAAAAATTACACTGGTACTTGGAGTCACTTAGAATTTTCAACTTTAGTACAAAAAAAAAATACGACATTCTTGCTGAATCAAATTCCTCACTCAGATAACTCTGTACAACCCTCTAAATTACTGTTCACTAAGTTATGAACCGTTAGAAAAAAAGTATAAAATTTTGATGATAGTTAAGATTTCAAGTGGGGCCACAAGAAGTTGAATTTTCACTTTAAGCATAGACAACGAATCATGAAATGAGATTAAAAGCATCGTTGATTTTTTACATGTTTTAGTAGGAATTGTTTGTCAATACAATGAGTTACTTAGCTACATGTTGGACTGCTTGAAGAAATTATTAATTGAATTAAAAAAATTTAGCTGAAATTTTTTTAGAATTGTCGAATTGAGTAATGATATAAATTAAAAAATATTTGACTATAGTTTGACAGAAGTGAGGAACAAATTAGCATTGTTAGATTTGTTATGAATATTTATATGATCAAAATGATTTGTGTAGTGGACAGATATATTTGAAATAAAAGTTTGGACTTAATTTTAATGAAGAAAGCCTCTCCTTATGCTAAAAAAATACTTACATTACTTGTCAGTTGTCACAAATAAAAGTTTGGACTTGTGACCATTTTTTTTTAAAAAATAAAATAAAATAATTTGCTTGGTATTTAATTCTATAAATGTAATAACACTGTTTTTGTCTCTTTTTTTCCGAGTTGTTTCAAATGAACCAAATATTATTTTTCCTTTTTTTTATATTTTATATTAGGCTTTATTGTCACGATCCAAACCGTCGTGGTTGGAATGCACACTAACCCTGTGGTGGGAGAACCATTAACACTAACTAGCTAACCCAAATTAACGAAAACTAAAGCATTTAATGATACATAATCAGATTTAAATGCAAGAATCGATACAGTTCCCATAAAATCCAAAAGTTTAACAAACAATTGTGGAAATATTCCCTATAACCTCAAAGTCAATGTACCAAAACTCTAACAAGAAACCATAAGTCTAAAGAAAATGGGTACAACCCAATTAAACATACGAATATCTAAAGTACTAATCTAAGTCCGAATAAGAAGGACCGAGGAAAGGAGAACTCATGGTAGCCTGAAAGAACTGGCTCACCCTTGAATTCAAATCGATCACTGGTCTTCTAAACGAGGTCTGTCAGTAGTCGCGCCGCCTGAAGATGCCCTGTACTCAACAAAGAAAGAGTAAATGTAGTATCAGTACACAACCACAGTGTACTGGTAGGATCACACGGCTATTCCAATAAATGAAACATATCCAAGTAACCACAACATAATAAAACAGGCATATACCGAACATATACAATATCAGTCATCATTTCAAGATCAATGACTTTCCACATTCTCAATAATACATCAATATGACAAGTTAATGGTCTTCTCATGGGACTCAAACCCAAACTGTTAGTGTACCGGTACATGGTACCCGATCAAAGTTAGTGTGCCAGACGTGATATCCGATCCCATATATGCACCAGAACGTGGCACCCAATCTAATTTAGTGTGTTGGAACATAAAACCCGATACATTCAACAAGCCACAATCACAATCACAATGTACATTCTCATAATCATACAATCAAGTGTTGGTTCACGACATACAATCATTCATTCATACTCATTTACGATTAGTGTGATCAATAATACAACATTCACATATATACATGCATTAAAATGAAGAAATTACCAACATTCATCACACCAACAAGAAATCACAACCATCACCTACCTCGAACAAAGCTTAAACCCTCCTAAGAAACTTGATACTTCCCTTTCTGGATTATTTCCACTTGTTCTTGGTTTACAAACAATCAATATAACTTGAGGTTCAATAAACGAGGCCTAATTAACTAGATTACAATCAAAATCATCAACCCTTGGCCAAACCCATGATCCTAATATGCAGCTAGGGCTTTTCCCACAATCCAAAACAGTACCAAAACCCTCCCCAATAATAATTACCCATGAATTTACATTTTACGAATTGAAAAATGGATTCGGGGAGTCAAGACCTTACCTTTAGCTTCAAGAATGGTGAAAAACTGTCAAGAAGTCACCCTGGTTCGTCTCCTAACTCTTAAGAACAAAATTTACAGAATAATGACGTTTTGGAGTTTATTTCCGACTTAAGTCGCCACTGGCCCGCTATGGCGGCCCTCATCCCGCCACAACGGCCCCGCCCTAGCGGCTTGCATTGAAACAGAGAGTTAATTTAAGAGTTTCAAACCCCCATTTCACAACACACGTCATCCCATTATACTCAGAAACTACCCTTTCATGCTAAGATCAATTTTGATAGTTCTATTCATCCGAATTTGATTCCGTAAAGTCATACGGGTTCCTTAACGTCTTAACTATCCACTCATGCGATCAAATTCATTATTAGATACCTTATTGTTTAGAAGATTTCCCTAGACCTCACTGACTCCAATTTCATCTAAATCTGAACTAGGCTAGGAATTCTCAAGTTACTATGAAAAAAGTTTTCTGGCCCAAATTATTTTCCCGATGGCTTTTCTATAACGACTCGAACAAGTCGTTACAATAGATACCAATTTACCCATCACTCGTCCCCGAGTGACAAACTAAAGAAACATAGGCTAAAGTAAGAATGGAGTAGTACCTAAATCGATGAATAACTAGGGATATTTATCTCGCATGTCCTTCTCTGTTTCCCAAGTACCTTCCTCAAGTAGACGATGCTTCCATTGAACTTTCACGGACTTTATCTCTTTGGTTCTAAGCTTCCGGACATCACGATCAAGAATTGCAACTGGTTCCTTCTCATACTGAAGGTCTTTGTCTTGTAAAATTAAGTCCTATTTTACGATGTAATCCCCGCCACCATGATATCTTTTTCAACATGGACATATGAAATATCAGATGAACTCCCAATAGGCTAGGTGGTCAAGCCAATTTATATGCTACTGGCCCTACACAGTCTAGAATCTCAAATGGACCAATGTAACGAGGACTAAGCTTCCCCTTCTTGCCAAATCTCATCACCCCTTTCATATGTGATACCTTTAGAAGAACATTTTCACCAGTCTTAAATGTCATGTCTCTTACCTTATGGTCCGCATACTTTTTCTATCTACTCTGGGCTACTAAAAGCTTAGCTTGAATATTCCTCACTTTATCTTGAACATCCTTCACTAAATCAACCCCCAAAGGTTTCACATCTCCAGCCTCAAACCATCATATGGATGATCTACATCCCCTCCCATAGAGTGCCTCAAACGGTGCCATATCTATGTTGGAGTGATAACTATTATTATAGGAGAACTCACGCAATAATAGGAACTTATCCCAATGCCCTCCAAAGTCAATCACAAATGCCCTCAACATGTCCTCTAACAATTGGATAGTTCTCTTCGACTACCTGTCCGTTTGCGGATCAAAAGTTATACTAAAAGTGAGTTGTGTTCCCAATTCATCATGTAGTTTCCTTTAAAACTTGGATGTGAACTCCGTACCACAGTCTGAGATAATAGAAAGGGGCACGCCGTGCAGCCTTACTATCTCTTTTACATACACCTTAGCCAATTGTTGCACATTATAATATAATTTGACTAGAATAAAATGGGTTGACTTAGTCAATTTGTCAACCACTACCCAAATAAAATCACACTTTCCCAAAGTCTTTGGAAGACAAACCACAAAATCCATAGCTATCCTTTCTCACTTTCATTCCGGATTTGATATTCTCTGAAGCAAACCTGCAGGCCTTGGATGTTCATACTTCACTTGTTGGCAATTTTGACACTTAGCCACAAACTCAGGTATATATTTCTTCATGCCAAACCACCAATAAAGTTGCTTCAAATCTCGGTTCATCTTGGTCACACCCGGATGAATGGAATATTGCGAACCATGGGATTCTGTCAACAATTTCTGAATCAAGTCATCTACTCGAGGAACACAAATCCTTCCCTTAAAATTGAGCACACCCCCCGCATCCAGAGTGGTCTCTTGTGCCTTGCCAGACGCTGTCTTCTTTTTAAGCTCATTCAAATGCTCATCCTCAAACTGTTTGTCCTTGATCTCCTCAATGAACGTGGTCATTACTTCAATGCTAGCTAACGCCTCACCTATCTCTGAGATGCCCAACTGCATGAACTTAGATTCCAAGGTTTGAATTTCCTTAGCCAAAGGTCATTTAGATACACTCAAGCAAGCTAGACTACCCATACTCACCGATTTCCGACTAAGTGCGTCTTCCACTACATTAGCCTTACCTAGATGATACTGGATGGTCACATCATAATCCTTGAGTAACTCCATCCACCTTTATTGTCTCAAATTCAGATCCTTTTGAGTGAACACATGTTGTAGATTACGATGATCAGTAAACACCTCACACTTCACACCATAGAGGTAATTCCACCAGATCTTAAGAGCAAACACTACCGCTACCAACTCTAAATCATGTGTTGGGTAATTCCTCTCATGCACCTTCAACTGCCATGATGCATAAGCTATAACATTCTTATTCTACATTAGTACAACACCCAAACCCAAATGTGAAGCATCACAATAAACAATAAAATCTTTACTTTCCACCGGTAGTGCTAGAATATGTGTTGTGGTCCAAAGGGTCTTGAGCTTTTGAAAGCGCTCTTCACACTCTTCAGTCCATTAAAAATGTACCTTCTTTTTGGTCAACCTTTTTAGATACGTTGCAATAGAAGCAAATTTCTTTATAAATCGACGATAGTAGCTAGCGAGCCCCAAAAAACTCCTAACTTCAGTCACAGAGCTAAGCCGAATTCAATTTTTAACCGCTTAAATCTTTTGGGGATCTACCATTATCCCTTCCCTTGAAACTACATGCCCCAAAAAGGCAATCAAAGTCAACCAAAATTCATACATAGAAAATTTTGCATACAACTTTTATTTCCCAAGAACACCCAGAACAATACGAAGATGGTCGGCATGCTCTTCCTTACTTTTTGAATAGACTAGAATATCATCAATAAATACTAAAACAAACGAATCGAGAAATGGTTTGAGCACACCATTCATTAAACTCATAAAAGCTGCAGGCGCATTTCTCAACCCGAACGACATAACTAGAAACTCATAGTGTCCATAGCAGGTTCTCAACGCCGTCTTGGGTACATCCTCAGGCCTAATCTTTAACTGATGGTAACCAGACCTAAGATCAATCTTAAAGAAAACTGACGCACCTTTCAACTGGTCAAAAATATCATCTATCCGAAGCAATGTGTATTTGTTTCGAATGGTGACCATATTCAATTGTCGATAATCTATGCACATTCTCATACTACCATCATTTTTCTTCACAAACAAGACAACCCCATGGGGAAGAATTAGGACGGATAAAACCTTTATCAAGAAGTTCTTGGATTTGAGCCTTAAGCTCTCTCAATTTTACTGGGGCCATGCGATGAGGAGGGATGGAAATGGGGGGGGGGTACCAGGTTCCAAATCAATGCAGAAATCTATATCTCTATCCGGAGGCATACCAGGCAAATCAGTAGGGAACACTTCTTCAAATTCTGACACCACATGAATAGACTCAATAGAGGGAGACTCAACCTCAACATCCTGAATATGAGCCAAATATGCCAAACAACCCTGCCCTACTAGTTTCCTAGCCCGAATGGACGATATGATCTTAGCTGGCATAAGCTTGTACACCCCTTCTCACTCTAACTTTTTCCTATGCTGAATTTCTAGAGTCACAGACTTAGTGTTACAATTAAGCACATCATAATAAGGGGACAACCAAGTCATGCCTAAGATTATATCAAAGTCAGTCGTATCTAAAATCACCAAATCAGCCCAAGTCTGAAAACCCATAAATAAGATAGGAGAAGCACTACAGACATGGGTGACTATGACAGACTCTCTATCTAGGGTAGAAACATGGATAAGGGCATCAAGTACATCACAAATCATATTAAATCCCAAGGCAAACTGAATGGACACATAAGAATAAGTAGAACCCATATCAAATAACCCATTAGCCATTCGGTCACAGACAAGAATAATATATGTGATCACTGCATCAGATGCCTCTGCCTCGTCTTGCCCGATAACGCATAACACTGAGCTCTGTCATCATGACGGGCGACTTCCCTACCTAGATGCACTTTACCTCTACCTGCGTTACCATTTCTCCAACCTTCACGACCTTGATGATTTCCTCCTCGCCCACCTTATGGATGTCCTCGACCATTATTATCATTGCCCACGGGTACCACTGCTCTAGTATTCTACTGCATAAAATCTAACATGAACGGGTGGGGACCATCTTTCCTCATATCCCCATGTTCTCCACAATTATACCAAGTGCGATCGAAAGATGGCATGCTGCCCGTCGAAGGTGCGGCTCCCTGGCTATCCTGAATAAAATTTTGAGGTGGAGTTCCCGAGTAATTACCTGTAGTAGTGGGCATAGCGGATTGAATTGGCTGGTTCGCAAGTGTCGGCCTCCCTGAACCTCTGGAGTAAGAGCCGTGAAAGTTACCTGTATTCTTAGCTTTCTTAGCCAAAGCCTTAGCCTGCCCATCACGTCTAACTCCTTCTACCTTTTTCACAAAATCAGTCACCCCATTGAAGCTTTTTCCCACAGAGGTCATATGAATAGACATACTAGTAATTCAGAATTTAGTCCTTTAAAAAATAGACAGATCCTCTCTTCCTCAGTAGTCACCAATTGCGTAGCTTATCTAGACAAAGTGTGGAACTTATCCTCATAAGCAGCCAGAAACATGCCACCTTGCTCCAAAGCCATGAACTCATCCTTCTTACGATCTCTCAAGGTCCGGGGAACATACTTCTCCAAGAATAAAGCATGAAACTGGGTCCAAGTGAGTAGGGGTAAAGCTGAAGATTTGCACTTCACATAAGCTCTCCACCACTGCTTAGCCTCACCTTGAAGTTGAAAAGTCACAAACTCTACTCCATGTTGATGGAATTCCCAACTTATGAAGCCTCTCATAATAATCTAGGATGAACTCATAGGAGTCCTCACTCTCGAACCATGGAACACTGGCAGTTTAAATTTCAAGAACTTAGTCAACATCTCTTATTCATTACCAGTCATGACCTAACAAAGGATGGAAGAAAGCATCAGTACCTACATTTCCACCTACTTGGGGACAGTGATAGCAATAGGGGGATTAGAGGGAGCTTAAGTTGCGTGATCTGTGGGAAAGAATGCAGCACCAACCAATTCTTCCAGGAATGACATAATCTGTTGAGCTGACACTAGGTCTAAGGGAGGAATACTTGTAGTCTCAGCCTGCACCTCTTCCTCTTGTCCAACATTCTCCTCATTCTCAACCTCTACATTTTCCTCTACCTCTTCATGATGCACATGAGGAACCTCTTTTCTGGGAGCATTCTCAATTGATGCTCCATCCTTAATAGGTTCTACCCTTCTTCGGCCTCTGCCTTTTGCTATTCCTCTACCCTTGTCTGGACCACGACCTCTTACTGTGGATTCCTCAATCGGCGCATTGACGAGACCTATTAGCCTGACGCCGTTGAACCTAGTGTTAACCATCTGTGGACAGAAGAGTGAAGGAGATTAGATACCAATTTGGATCACCATATACCAATTGGAACCAAGTTATAGCACGAAAGGAGACAAAACAAAACAAAGAGATTTCCTAAAGTCCTATAGCCTCTCGAAGAAAAGTATAGACATATCCAGACCGTTCTGCGGGACTTTACTAGACTCGTTTTAGTACATCGAGATCAACGAACCTAGGGAACTGATACCAACTTTGTCACAATCCAAACCATCGTGATTGGCACCACACTAACCCTCCGGTAGAAGAACCATTAACACTAACTAGCTAACCCAAATTAACGAAAACTAAAGAATTTAAAGATACGAAAGCAAGTTTAAATGCAAGAATCGATAGAGTTCCCATAAAGACCAAAAGTCTAACAAACAATTGCGGAAATATTCCCTATAACCTGAAAGTCAATATACCAAAACTCTAACAAGGAACCATAAGTCTAAAGAAAATGGGTACAATCCAATTAAACATATGAATATCTAAAGTACTAATCTAAGTCCAAATAAGAAAGACTGAGCTAAAGGAGAACTCATGGTAGCCTGGAAGACTTGGATTACCCTTGAATTCGAATCGATCACTGGTCTTGTAAACGAGGTCTGTCAGTGGCCGCCTAAAGAGGAGCAAGTGCAATATCAGTACACAACCACAGTGTACTTGTAGGATCACGCGGCTATTACAATAAGTGAAACATATCAAAGTAACCACAACATAATAAAACAGGCATATACCGAACATATACAATATCAATCATCATTTCAAGATCAATGATAATTCCACATTCTCAATAATACTTCATTATGAAAAGTCAATGGTCCTCTCATAGAACCCACACCCAAACTGTTAGTGTACCAGTACGTGGTACCCGATCCAAGTTAGTGTACCGGATGTGACACCAGATCCTATGTATACACCGAAACGTGGCACTCGATCCAAGTTAGTGAGTTGGAACGTAACACCCGATCCATTCAACAAACCACAATCACAATCACAATGTATATTCTCATAAACATACAATCAAGTGTTGGTTCATGGCATACAATCATTCATTCATGCTCATTTACGATTAGTGTGATCAATAATGCAACATTCACATACATACATGCATTAAAATTAAGTAATTACAAACATACATCACACCAACATGAAATCACAACTATCACCTACCTCGAACAAAGCTTAAAGCCTCATAATAAAATTGATTCTTCCCTTTCCAGATTCTTTCCGCTTGTTCTTGGTCTACAAACAATCAATATAACTTGAGGATCAATAAACGAGGCTTAATTACCTGGATTACAATCAAAATCATCAATCCTAGGCCAAACCCATGATCTTATTATGGAGCTAGGGCTCTTTCCCACCATCCAAAATAGTTCCCAAACCCTCCCCCAATAATAATTACCCATCAATTTACATTCTACGGATCAAAAAATGGATTTGGGGAGTCATGACCTCACCTTTAGCTTCAAGAATTGTGAAAACCTGTCAAGATGTCACCTTGGTTCGTCTCCTAGCTCTTAAGAACGAAATTTGCAGAATAATGATATTTTGGGGGTTTCTTCTGACTTTAATCGTGACTGGCCCGCTATGGCGGCCCCCATCTTGCCACAGTGGCCCTGCCCTGGCGTTAATAATCCCACCTTGGTGGGAATAATCCCGCCCTAGCGGCTTGCACTGAAACAAAGAGCTAATTTAAGAGTTTCAAACCCCCATTTCACAACACACCTTCATCCCATGACACTCAGAAACTACCCTTTCACACTAAGATCAATTTCAAGAGTTCTACTCACCGGAATTTGATTTTGTAAAGTCGTACGAGTTCCTTAACGTATTAGCTATCCACTCATACAATCAAATTCATTATTAGATCTCTCACTAGTTACAAAATTTCACTAGACCTCACTTAGTCCGATTTTGTCCAAATCTAGACCAGGCTAGGAATTCTCAAGTTACTACAAAAAACGCTTTCTGGCCCAAAATGTTTCCCTGATGGCTTTTCTATAACGACAGGAACATGTCGTTACAATAGATACCAATTTACCCATCACTCCTCCCCGAGTGAGAAACTTAGGAAAAACATGCTAAAGTAAGAATGGAGTATGCCTGAATTGACGAATAACTGGGGATATTTGTCTCGCATGTCCTTCTCGATTTCCCAAGTAGCTTCCTCAACTGGACGATGCTTCCATTGAACTTTCACGGACTTAATATCTTTGGTTCTCAGCTTCCGGACATCACAATCAAGAATTGCAACCGGTTCCTCTTCATACTGAAGGTATTTGTCTAGTAATACTGAGTCCCATTTTATGATGTAATCCCCATCATCATGATATCTCTTTAACATGGACACATGAAATACCGGATGAACTCCCGATAGGCTAGGTGGTAAAGCCAATTTATATGCTACTGGCCCTACACAGCCAATAATCTCAAACAAACCAATGTAACGAGGACTAAGCTTGCCCTTCTTACCATATCTCATCACCCCTTTAATGGGTGATATTTTTAGAAGAACATCCTCACCAGTCTCAAATGTCATGTCTCTTACCTTATGGTCCGCATACTTTTTCTGTATACTTTGGGCTCCTAAAAGCTTAGCTTGAATATTCCTCACTTTATCTTTAACATCCTTCACTAAATCAACCCCCAAAGGTTTCATATCTCCAACCTCAAACCATCCTATGGGTAATCTACATCCCCTCTCATAGAGTGCCTCAAACGGTGCCATATCTATGCTGGAGTGATAACTATTGTTATAGGAGAACTCACACAACGGTAAGAACTTATCCCAGTGCCCTCCAAAGTCAATCACACATGCCCTCAACATGTCCCCTAACACTTGGATAGTTCTCTCTAACTGCCCGTTCATCTGCGGATGAAAAGTTGTACTAAAAGTGAGTTGTGTGCCCAATTCATCATGTAATTTCCTCCAAAACTCGGATGTGAACTGCGTACCATGGTCTGAGATGATAGAAAGGGGCACCCTGTGCAGCCTTACTATCTCTTTTACATACACCTTAGCCAATTGTTGCGCATTATATTCTATTCTGACTGGAATAAAATGGGTTGACTTAGTCAATTTGTCAACCACTACCCAAATAGAATCAAACTTTCCCAAAGTCTTGGGAAGACCAACCACAAAATCCATAGCTATCCGTTCCCACTTCCATTCCGAAATTGGCATTCTCTGAAGCAAACCTGCATGCCTTTGATGTTCATACTTCACTTGTTGGCAATTTTGAAACTTAGCCGCAAACTCTGTTATATCTTTCTTCATGCCACGTCACCAATAAAGTTGCTTCAAATCTCGGTTCATCTTGGTCACACGAATGAATGGAATATCGCGAACCCTAGGATTCTCTCAACAATTTTTGAATCAAGTCATCTCTTTGAGGAACACAAATCCTTCCCTTCAAACTGAGCACACCCCCCGCATCCAGAGTGGTCTTTTGTGCCTTGCCAGACGATGTCTTCTTTCTAAGCTCATTCAAATGCTCATCCTCAAATTGTTTGGCGTTGATCTCCTCAATAAACGTGGTCCTTATTTCAATACTAGCTAACACTCCACCTTTCTCTGAGATGCCCAACTGCATGAACTTAGATTCAAAGGTTTGAATTTCCTTAGCCAAAGGTCACTGGGATATACTAGAGCAAGCTAGACTACCCATACTCACCACTTTCCGACCTAGTTCGTTTGCCACTACATTAGCCTTACTCGGATGATACTGGATGGTCACATCATATTCCTTGAGTAACTCCATCCACCTTCGTTGTCTCAAATTCAGATCTTTTTAAGTGAATAGATGTTGTAGACTACGATGATCAGTAAACAACTCAAACTTGACACCATCGAGGTATTACCGCTAGATCTTAAGAGAAAACACTACCACTGCCAACTCTAAATCATGTGTTGGGTAATTCCTCTCATGCACCTTCAACTGCCACGATACATAAGCTATAACATTCTTATCATATATTAACACAACACCCAAACCCGAATGTGAAGCATCACAATAAACAATAAAATCTTTACCTTCCACTGGTAGTGCTAGAATATGTGTTGTGGTCAAAAGGGTCTTGAGCTTTCAAAAGCTCTCTTCACACTCTTTAGTCCATTCAAAAGGTACCTCATTTTTGGTCAACCTTTTCAAATGCGTAGCAATAGAAGCAAATTTCTTCACAAATCGGCGATAATAGCTAGCAAACACCACAAAACTCCTAACTTAAGTCAAAAAGCTAGGCCGAACCTAATTCTTAACCTCTTCAATCTTTTGGGGATCAACCATTACCCCTTACCTTGAAACTACATGCCCAAAAAAGGACATCGAAGTCAACCAAAATTCACACTTGGTAAATTTTGCAAAGAAATTTGGTTTCCCAAGAATACCCAGAACAATACGAAGATGGTCGGCATGCTCTTCCTTACTTTTTGAATAGACTAGAATATCATCAATAAATACTATAACAAACGAATTGAGAAATGGTTCGAACACACCCTTCATAAATCTCATGAAAGCTGCAGGCGTATTTGTCGACCCAAACAACATAACTAGAAACTCATAGTGTCCATAGAGGGTCCTAAATGCCATCTTGGGTACATCCTCAGGACTAATCTTTAATTGATGATAACCAGACCTTAGATCAATCTTACAGAAAACTGACGCACCTTGCAACTGGTCGAAAAGATCATCTATCCGAAGCAATTGGTATTTGTTTCGAATGGTGACCCTATTCAATTGTGGTAATCTATGCACATTCTCATGCTACCATCCTTTGTCTTCACAAACAAGACAGGAGCATCCCACGGAGAAGCACTAGGATGGATAAAACCTTTACCAAGAAGTTCTTGGATTTAAGCCTTAAGCTCTCTCAATTCTACTGGGGCCATGCGACAAATAGGGATGGAAATGTGGCAGGTACCACGTTCCAAATCGATCCAAAAATCTATATATTTATCCGGAGGCATACCAGACAAATAAGTAGGGAACACTTCTCTAAATTCTGACAACACAGGAATAGACTTAATAGAGGAAGACTCAACCTCAACATCCCGAATATGAGTCAAATACGCCAAATAACCCTTCCCCACCAGTTTCCTAGCCCGAATAGAGAAAATGATCTTAGCTGGCTTAGGCTTGTACACCCCTTCCCACTCTAACTTTTCCTTACACTGAATTTCTAGAGTCACAGACTTAGTGTTACAATTAATCACATCATAATAGGGGGACAACCAAGTCATGCCTAAGATTATATCAAAGTCTGAAAACTCAAAAACAAGATAGGACAAGCACGATAGACATGGCTGACAGACTCTCCAACTGGGGTAGAAAGATGGATGAGGGCATCAAGTTCATCACTAATCATATCAAATCCCAAGGCAAACTGAACGGACACATAAGAATAATTAGAACCCGGATCAAATAACATATTAGCCATCCGGTCACAGACAAGAATACTACCTGTGATAGCTGCATGAGACGCCTCCACCTCGGTCTTGCTCGAAAAGGTATAACATTGAGCCATGTTATCATGACGGGAGACTTCCTTGCCTTGTTGCACTGTACCTCTTCCTGCGTTACCATTTCCCCGACCTCCATGACCTCACTCATTTTCTCCTCACCTATTTTATGGACGTCCTCGACCATTATTAATATTGGCCGCGGGTACCACAACTGTAGTTTGCTGCTGCGCGGAATCCATTATGCACGGGAGGGGACAATCTCTCCTCATATACCTTGGTTCTCCACAATTATAACAAGTGCGATCGAAAGATGGATTGCTGCCCGTAGAAGGTGCGACTCCCTAGCTATCCTGAATCAAATTTTGAGGTGGAGTTTGCGAGTAATTGCCTGTAGAAGCGGGCATAGCGAACTGAATTGGCTGAGCTACAAGTGTCGGCCTCCCTGAACCTCTGGAGTAAGAACCCTGAAAGTTACATGTCTTAGCCAAAGCCTTAGCCTACCGATCACGTCTAACTCCTTCTACCTTTTTCACAAAATCAGTCACCTCATTGAAGCTTTATCCCACAGAGGTCATATGAACCGACAATACATGCAACTCAGAATTTATTCCTTTGACAAATAGACAGATCCTTTCTTCCTCAGTAGTCACCAATTGCGTAGCATATCTAGACAAAACATGGAACTTAGCCTCGTAAGCAGCCAAAAACATGTCACCTTGCTCCAAAGCCATGAAATCATCCTTCTTACGATCTCTCAAGGTCCGGGGAACATACTTCTCCAAAAATAGAGCATGTAATTGGGTCCAAGTGAGTGGGGATAAAGTTGAAGATATGCACTCCACATAAGCTCTCCACTACTCCTTAGCCTCACCTTGAAGTTGAAAAGTCACAAACTCTACTCTATGATGATGGACAATTCCCAACTTATGAAGCCTCTCATAACAATCTAGGATGAGCTCATAGGCGTCCTCACTCTCTGAACCTTGGAACACAGGCGGTTTCAATTTCAAGAACTTAGTCAACATCTCGTGTTCATTACTAGTCATAATAGGACCCAACAAAGGACGAAAGAAAGCATCAGTACCTACAGTTCCACCTACCTTGGGAACAATGATAGCAATAGAGGGATTGGCGGGAGCTAGAGTTGCTTGAGTTGTGGGAAGAATTGTAGGACCAACCAATCCTTCCAGGAACGACATAATTTGTTGAGCTAACACTGGGTCTAAGGGGGGAATACATGTAGTCTCAGCCTGCACTTCTTCCTCTTGTCCAACATTCTCCTCATTCTCAACCTCTACATTCTCCTCTACCTCTTCATACATAAGAGGAACCTTATTTCTAGGAGCATTCTCAACTGGTGATTCATCCTTAGTAGGCGCTACCCTTCCTCGGCCTCTGCCCCTTTCTCTTCCTCTACCACTGCCTCGACCGCGACCTCTTACTGCGGAATCCTCAGCCGGCACATTGACGGGACCTACGGGCCTAACGCCGTTGAACCTAGTGTTAACCATCAGCAGACAGAAAAGTGAAGAAGATTAGATACTAATTCAAATCACCAGATATCAATTGGAACCAAGTTATAGCACGAAAGGAGATAAAAGAAAATAGAGAGATTTCCTGAAGTCTTATAGCCTCTCAAATAAAAGTACAAACGTCTTCGTACCTTTCCGCAAGACTCTACTAGACTCATTTTGGTACATCTAGATCAACTAGCCTATGCTCTGATACCAACTTTATCACGACCCAAATCGTCGTGATTGTCACCCACACTAACCCTCCGATAGGAGAACCATTAACACTATCTAGCTAACCCAAACTAACAAAAATTAAAGCATTTAAAGATACTGAAACAGGTTTAAATGCAAGAATCGATAAAGTTTCCATCAACTTCAAATGTCTAACAAACAATTACGGAAATATTCCCTAGAGCATGAAAGTCAATGTACCAAAACTCTAACAAGGAACCATAAGTCTAAAGAAAATGGGTATAACCCAATTAAACATATGTATATCTAAAGTACTAATCTAACTCCAAATAAGAAGGACTGATCAAAAGGAGAACTCATTGTAGCCTGGAAGACTTGGTTCACCCTTGAATTTGAATCGATCGCTGGTCTTCTAAACGAGGTCCATCAGTAGCCGCCTGAAGATGTCTTGTACTCAACAAAGAAAGAGCAAGTGCAGTATCAGTAAGCAACTACAGTGTACTGGTAGGATCACACGGCTATTCCAATAAGTGAAACATATCCAAGTAACCACAACATAATAAAACAGGCATAGGCCGAACATATACAATATCAGTAATCATTTCAGGATCAATGACAATTGCACATTCTCAATAATACATCAATATGACAAGTTAATGGTCCTCCCATGGAACCCACACCCAAACAGTTAGTGTACCGATATCTGGTACCTGAGATAAGTTAGTGTGCCAGACGTGACACCCAATCCCATATATGCGCTGAAACATGGCACTCGATCCAAGATAGTGTGTTAGAATGTAACACCTGATCCATTCAACAAGCCACAATCACAATCACAATCACAATGTACATTCTCATAATCATACAATCAAGTGTTGGTTCATGGCATATAATCATTCATTCATACTCATTTACGATTAGTGTGATCAATAATGCAACATTCGCATATAAACATGCATTAAAATAAAGTAATTACTAACTTACATCACACCAACATGAAATCACAACCATCACCTACATCGAACAAAGCTGGAACCCTCCTAAGAAACTTGATTCTTCCCTTTTCGTATTCTTTCTGCTTGTTCTTGGTCTACAAACAATCAATAGAACTAGAGGATCAATAAACGAGGCCTAATTACCTGGATTACAATCAAAATCATCAACCCTAGGCCAAACTCATGATCCTAATATGCAGCTAGGGCTTTTTCCCACCATCCAAAACAGTTCCAAACCCCCTCCCCCAAATAATAACTATCCATGAATTTACATTCTATGGATTGAAAAATAGAGTGGTGGAAAATTGTTAACAAGTCACCATGGTTCGTCTCCTAACTCTTAAGAACGAAATTTGCAGAATAATGACGTTTTGGTGTTTATTTCCGACTTAAGTTGCGACTGGCCTGCTATAGCGGCCCCCATCCCGCCACAACGACCCCACCCTGGCAAGAATAATCCTACCCTAGCGGGTTGCACGGAAACAAAGAGCTAATTTAAGAGTTTCAAACCCCCATTTCACAACACACCTCCATCCCATGACACTCAGAAACTACCCTTTCACGCTAAGATCATTTTTGAGAATTCTACTCACCGGAATTTGATTCCGTAAACTTCTATGGGTTCCTTAATGTATTAGCTATCCACTCATTCAATTAAATTCATTATTAGATCTTTTATTTGTTACCAAATTTTCCTAAACCTCATTGACTCCGATTTCATCCAAATTTGGACTAGGCTAGGAATTCTCAAGTTACTACGAAAAAAGTTGTCCGAGCCAAAAAATTTCCTCGATGGCTTTTCTATAACGACGGGAACAAGTCGTTACGTTAATGCATGTCAATGTATATGTTCTCAAATGATCTTTTTTTTTAAAAAAATCATAAAAGAATTCTTCTCAAAATGTAATATTTTATATTCTTTCTCTTTTCAAATTTGAATTTGAGTGAAGTGTTTAATGTGACATGGCTTGTCAACTGAAAGAGAATATTTTTTTTTAGCATTTTTGAGGAAAAAAATAATTGAGTGATTTTTATAGTTATTAAAAATCAAATATAATTTTAATTAATAAACAATTTTCAAAATATAAATGACTATTTAAGAAATTAACTCAATCATAACATTACTTGTCTATAATGTTTGATATATGTGAGCTGGTTAATCTTTGTAGAGAGGCAAGACTCAATAGAGTCTACACAAATAGAAAAAAACATTATTCATTTGCTTTAAGAGATAAATAATTAATTTGTATAGTCTTGAATATATAAATTCAATTATATTTTTATTTTAATTAGTTTATCTTATAATCCTTTTTAGTCTGTTTCATAAAGAATGTCTTTTCCTTTTTAGACAAGTGATCTTTATTTTTGACTTTTTCATATGGTATATTAACTAAACTGTATTTTAGTAAATTATACATATCTTTAGTTTATTACCATATATATATATTATAAAATTCAAAAATCTTATTTACTTTATTAAATTTCCTATTATGTCGAGTAAAAAAAATTAAAAGTTATGTTGGATCAGATCAACTTAATATAAATTAAATCCAATGCAAATGTCTTAATGCAAGTAGATAATAAAGTGAAATAACACATTTAATGAGGAAAATTTAGCCTACTTATAAAAGCTTGGAAAGACTTTAGTTTGATTCACTCACTCTTCAGCCTCCACTTAGGATACAAATATGATACCTATGAGAAGAATTCCTACTCTTCCTCAAGAACCGATTGTTGAAATATTCCTGTGGCTTCCTGTTATGTCATGCGTTTTAGGTGCGTTTCCAAAAATTTTAATGTCCTTGTATTGGATTCAGATTTTACTCATGTCCATCACTTACTCTCTATGATTCGCGATGGTGGAACAAGATTCCTTATGGGGAAAGCTCAAGATTTATACGTTGTAGATCTAAACGAAGATGGAAATACATCTAGATGGAATTTTGACCATCGCGATCAATATTTCAATGGACCGTGTGTTAATGGTTCATACTGCATCTGAAAGTACGATAAAGAGCCTGTTAGAATTTTTAATCCCAGTACAAGAAAAATGGTAGTACTTCCCTATCAGAGAAAAAATTCTCACTTAATTAAATCTTTATATTACTATTCACTAGGTTATGAACCCGTAGACAAGAAGTACAAAGTCTTGATGCAAGTTCAAAAATCAAGTGGGCATGCACAAAACTTTATTTACACCTTAAGCATAGACAAATCATGGAGAAAAATAAAAGATATCATTAATTTTTCCCCATGTTTTAGTATGAAAACTTGCTCTATTAAAGGATTCAGCTATATGATAGATTACTCGAAGAATTCAATAGTTGCATTTGATTTAAGAGCTGAAAAATTTAGAGTTATTGAATTGGGTGATGATATATATAAAAATCTATTTGATTATAATTTGATAGAAGTGAAGGAAAATATAGCACTGTTGGACTGTTGGGAAAGTTTTACGGGTCGAAATGATTTATGAATTTTAGAAAATCTTGAAAAAGAAGAATGGAAGAGTCATGGCATTCACATTCCTACGCAGCGGAAAGATGTGGAAGATATATTGAAACCAAAATATGGTCCTCCTCAAGGATTCTGCGATTCTCGTGATTGCAAGATTATATTTATTGCAACGAAAAATAATATTTTATTTTGTTACTTTTATGATGGCAAAATTAGTTGGAGATATTTAGAAATTCATGGAACTCCAATAGAGGATGAAATTAATGGCATTAATATTTACATAGAAAGCCTCTACTTATGCTAAAATAAATAAAAGTATTTTAATGCTTATTACTAAGTTTGGACTTGTGATCGTATTTTTTTCCTTTGATTTGCTTGTTATTGAATTCTACCAAGTTAAAAGACATTAGTTTTTTCTTTTCTTTTCCAAATGAATATTATTGCTCTCTATATTATAATATTATTAGGCTTCATCTATGTCAAAGTATATTTTTTTTAATTTGTTTATAAAGTATGTATTATCAAATAATAAAAAGTTCATGAAAAAATTCTTCTACAATTGCAATATTTTATGATTTTTTCTAATAATTAAGAGTTTCAAATCTGAATTGAATAAAATATTTAATGTGACATGGAATGTCAACTAGGAGAGAAGAAATATTTTATAATATTTAATATATTTTGACAACAACAACAACAACAATAGTAAGAATAATAACAATAACAATAAGAATAATAACAATAATAACAGTAATAACAGTAATAAAAATAGTAATAATAGTAATAATAATAACAGTAACAGTAACAATAATAATAACAGTCGGAGAAACTATATTAAAATTTTTGTGTATTTCGATTCTTATGTAGTTGGACTACCTTTAAGGATATTGACTTGCTTGATCTATGACTGGGCGGACCACCGTCAGGTCAGTGATCTTGTATCGTTGGTATCAGAGCCTAGGAACTTTCATGGTATATATATAATTGATGTGAAGAATTTCGACATAGATATATTCTCTCTTTTATGGATCAAGAAGTTATTAAAAGTACTCAGTTAGAAGAGGTAGATATACCTCAAAACCTTGATTTGTTAAACAAATGGACTATTCCGAAAGTGAATATAAAAACTATTTATGATTATGGTTGGTCCGATAAAATCTCAAATAAACAGTTGATTAAAACAACTGAGCAATCTTTGGCGTTAAACTAGTCAAAACAAACTATTCGTTTATTAAATAAGCGTGATATTGAATTTTATAAATCTCAATATAAATTCTTGCATATTGGCATGGTTCAAATTGCTTTCAAGCCTTTGACGCTTAAAGGGTTACCAAAGACTTTCTTAGCTGCTCTTCATGACGCGAGAAATCTTAGATGCTTTAACTTTGAATGCTCAGCCAAATTTGCAGTTATCTTTGACTGATTCTAATATCTTAGATGCTTTAACTTTTAATGTTAAGACGCATGGTTATAACTATGCAACTGGTTCTGAATTAATTAGCTTGTCTTATAGAATCTATTTTAAATTACTTGCTACTTTGAATCCTAGATGTAAGTTATATGATACATTTGATCAAACTATTTTGGTAGAAACTAATTTCGCCAGATCTAAGGTCACTACTAGAAGACCTATAAAATGGAAAGAAATTAATTTTCCTACTACTTGGATTCTAGATTCTGTTATACCCCTAAACAACTGACAGATGCTGTCACCAATTCTAAATATTCTCATATTAGTCAAAATTCCGATGCAAAAATTTGTATGCAGTTTGATGAAAAAAGTGTACCTTATAATAGACATTCTTTTGCTTCTGATAGAAGACTGGCTATTCAACATATTTCTCCGATAGAACCTTGTTATGGTCCAGCTAGAAATCGCTGCTTCATTGCATACTTTATCAACAGTTATATCTGCAGAAAAATAAAAAATAAAAATTGATCCTCGGTTAAACATTGTTCAAACAAATGATAAATCATCTGATATTTCTGATAAGGATATTCCTTCTGTATCCGAGGTGGATTTTAATCTTAATGATGCTTAATGATGAGGGAACATCAAATTGATTTTAGTCGATGTTCACTGGCAAGAAAATATATTCAAAACGAATTTTTAAATGAAAAATAAAACCGGTTTAGAACTTGGTGTTTTGACACTTACAGTGGAGAAGATTTAAATAATATTTCTCAAGAATTTTATGAAACTTGTGCATTACATAACCATATTATGTTCTTTGTGCCTTGGTTTATAACCACTTATTTACCTTTATTCATCAACGTTCTTGAACGATCTTACAAAGATGAATCAGGTAATATTATTCAATCCATTTATCTTCCTCAAGCTTCGTTTATTTTACCAAATAATACTGGTATTATTTTTACTGTTTTTCATAAATTTATTGATAATGAGGTGGCCGCAGTAAGTATTAAATAGATTAATCGACTTATTTCTCAAAATAATTATTTGGGTTTGTATGTTAAAGTCATTGGTGAACATATTAGTTCTCTAGATAAGAAGTTAGATAATCTAACTAATCCGATTATTCAAATTGATGACAAGTTAAAATCAACGAATCAAGTCTCTGAACAGGCTTCTACGTCCAAACAAATTGATGTCCCTATTCAAAGACCTCGTGAGATTCAGGATTTTATTCTTAGACCTCTTTATGATCTTGAAAGCCTTTTAGATAAAAAGTTTTCAGAATTTGGTGCAAGTGCAAAACCGATAAGCCTCGCTGAAGATTTTGCAGATGAAATGGAAGCCACTTTCGATTTCAAGACACAAGTGGAAATGGAAGTTAATAAACTTCATGGTATCCAAAGAAGAATAGTGGTAATACGTATGCTAGAAAACCTAGTATGCAAACTTACTATTATCCCAGACCAACTCCTCAAGATGTCTTACACCTCTTATAGTGGAAGCGAGATTTATGAATGAAATCTCGATGGTTTGACTGATAGACAGTTAACTATTTTAGTTCATATGATGCTTATGTATGCTACCATCTGCAAGAGTGTTACTAACACTGACAGGACTATTTGTAAAATGATTATTGCAGGTTTTACGGGCCAATTAAGAGGTTGGTGGGATAATTATATGACCCTTGATGCAAAGGCAGCAGTCATAAACGCTAAGGCTACAACCGAAGGAGTTGATAACCTAGGATTTGCTTTAGTCAAAAATAGAGAGGACGTTGTTTATACTTTAGTCTTGACCATCCTAGAACATTTTAGTGGTAGATTTACCAATCAATATGAAACCATTAGATTTTTACTAAATGGTCTTAGATGTAGACATTTAGGTGAGTTTAGATGGTATAAAGACAACTATTTAAGTCGAGTAATGGAACTTCCCGAAAATGGCTTAGAATTCTGGAAAGCCAATTTATTGATGGTTTACCTTCTTTATTTGCAGAAAGAGTGAAAAAAGACTCTTAGGGATCCGCAAGGAATTATTCCCTATAGTAATTTTACCTATGGAAAGCTTATTGGGGCTTGTACGCAAGAAGGCATAAATTTGTGCAATGAGTTAAAATTCTCAAGACAGCTTAAGATGGATAAGCTTAGAGAAAAGTCTCAATTGGGAGATTTTTGTACTCAGTTCGATTTACCAGATGCTTCTAAAGGTACCAACCGAGAAACTTCTAAATCAGAATCTCATAGATCTCATCATAAGAAAAGAAGATCTAGGAGAAGGACTAGAGAAGAAAGAGATGAGCGTAGGGCTCATCGTAAATCTCATATATTTACCAAGAATAGGTCAAGGTGAGATCTTGATAAGATTAAGTGTTATAAATGTGGAAAATTTGGGCATATAGCTCCAAATTGTAAGTTGGAAAAGCTTAAGACTCTAGAACTTGATAATGATATTCAAGAGAAGATTTATAGTTTTCTATATACTTCTGGTTCCGAATCAGATTATGATGATTCTGAAGCAAGTTATGCAACAGAGGATGAGTAACCTGAGTTTTCTAAGGCTCATCAAGATTCGAATGATGCTTGTAAATGTCATGGTGATATTTGTCACTGCGAACATGATGAATTCTACAAGCTGCAATCTCAGTTCGAAGACATGAATATGTTCACTATCACTGTAGACAATGTGATAGAACTTCTAAAAGAAGTTATCGATAATACTCTTCGTGAAAAGATCATTCAGTTGGCTGCTAGTAAAACTAGCTCTTCAACTAGTATTCCTAGTGATAAAAAGGTTAAAGATGAATTTAATTATTCTGCTCCTTACTCCTTGTCTAAAGTGCATAGTAGACTCTCTTCTAAACAAACCATGGTTATTCGTTTTGATGATTGAAAAGGAGAAATTAAACATTTAAAGGAAGAAATTAAATTTCTTAAACAAAACCATATTATCTGCGATCACCGTCTTACTCAGATTGAGTCTACTAATAGCAAAGGTAAAAATAAGGTTGATGAATCTACTGCTGAAGAAAATACTCTGGCCAACACTTTGAATATTGATCTGAAACAAAATATGTTTTTAGGAATGATGCAAATTGTTACAGCCATAAATGGTATGTTAAATGTACTATATTAATTGATAATAAGTTTTCTATAACTAACATTGCTATGATTGATAGTGGAGCTGATGTGAGTTGCATTCAAGAAGGTCTAGTACCTACTAAATATTTTGAGAAAACAACTCATATGGTAAAATCTGCATCTGGTCATGCTTTAGATATAAAGTATAAATTATCTAATACTCGTATTTTCCAGAATAAAGATTGTATTCCCCACTTCTTTTTCTTGGTAAAAAATCAGTTATACCCTCCTATTATTCTAGGAACTCTGTTTATAAATGCAATTTATCCTTTTACCAATATAAATGCTAAAGGATTTTCTGCTACTTATAAAAAATAAGATATCAGTTATACTTTTATCATTGAGCCTATTTCTTGAGATATTAATGCTTTGATTGAAATGAAGCAAAAGCATGTAGAATATTTACATCTTGAGATCTTTAGTATGAATATATTCGATACTTTAAAATCTACAAAAGTACAGGAAAAAATTAAGCTCATTTCTGAACAAATGGCCATTGATATTTGTGCTGATCATCCTAGTGCTTTTTGGAATCGAAAAAAGCATATTGTCACTCTTCCATATGAAGATGATTTCTCTAAAGAAAATATTCCTACCAAATCCCGTCCTTGCCAGATGAATACTGAATTGGTCGACTTCTGCAAAAAGGAAATTGATAATATATTGCAAAAAGGTCTGACAAAACCTTCCAAGTCGCCATGGTCATGTACTGCATTTTATGTTAATAACGTAGCAGAAAAAGAACGTGGTGTTCCCAGGCTAGTTATAAATTATAAATCTTTAAATAAATATTTAAAATGGATTAGGTATCCTATTGCAAACAAAAGGGATCTATTAACAAGGTTATATGATGCTAATATCTTTTCAAAATTTGATTTAAAATCTGGATATTGGCAGATCCAAATATTTAGAGATCATTCTTATAGAACGGCATTTAATGTTCCGTTTGGACAATACGAATGAAATGTAATGCCTTTTGGGTTAAAAAATGCTCCCTCAGAATTTCAAAAGATAATAAATGATATTTTTAATCCTATTTGGATTTCATCATAGTTTATATTGATGATATTTTGGTATACTCAAAGACTCTTGAAATGCATATTAAGCATTTAGATATTTTTAAGAAAATAGTTATTCAAAATGGTTTGGTCATATCTAAACCTAAAATGAGTCTTTTTCAAACAAAAGTTAGATTTTTGGATCATTTGATTTGTCAAGGAAAAATGACTCATATTCAGCGATCTATTGAATTCGCATCGAAATTCCCTGATATTATTACAGATAGGATGCAATTGCAGCGATTTCTGGGAAGTTTAAACTACATTTCCCCATTCTACAAGAATTTGTCTCGAGATTTAGCTTCGTTATATGACAGGCTAAAAAAGGATCATAAGAAGCCTTGGACTAATAGTCTCACAGATCTTGTAAAGACTATTAAAGAAAAAGTTAAATCTTTACCTTGTTTAACCCTTGCTAATCATGCTTGGCCAAAGATTGTAGAGACGGATGCGTCTAATATTGGGTATGGAGGTATATTGAAACAAATTAATCTGTATGATAAAAATGAATATCTTATTCGATTTCATTCAGGAAAATGGAGCGATGCTCAGAAAAAATATGCGACGGTAGCTCATGAAATGTTAACTATTGTTAAGTGCGTATTAAAATTTCAAGATGATTTATATAATAAAAAATTCTTGATAAAAATTGTGCTCAGTCAGTCAAGTATATGTTTGATAAAGATTTTAAACATGATGCGTCTAAGTTAATATTTGCTAGGTGGCAGGCACAATTAGCCCCTTTTGATTTCGAAATTTATTATAAACAGGGAAGTGATAATTCCCTCCCAGACTTCTTATCAAGAGAATATCTTTCTTCTTATGGGTTTTCTTGACTTCTTTCCTGATAAAGATTTTTTTACGATTTTGAAGACAGTTCCTCTTAATAGAGATTTAAAGGAACATATATTATGGAGAATTATAGACGGAATGGTGATGGATATCGTCAATAATTACATGATTGAACAAGAGCTTTATGAAAGATTTTATTGTAATGAAGTTTATAACCACTTGAATGATTGAAAATAAAACCTCTTGAATGATTAAAACTAAATGGTATGTTTGCAGGATGGATCCTCCTTGGATAACCAAGGCTAGAGGAAAAGACTGTTATACTCGCGGAAGGGGAAGATCATTCCCAAGTTCATCAAGATCGTCATACGGATCTTCATCATCTAGTACTCCAATTATACAAAAAGGAGGAATGAGTTTATATAACTTAAACTCTAGAGTACAAGAAAAAGTTTCATCATCAATACATCTGGAAGATATTCCTAAAAGTGATCCATTATATGCTAAACTACATTAGTTTCTAACTCAAAAGCAAGGTGATACTTTTGCTTCAATTGCCAAAGAAGAAGGTGATGATATCAAAACATATGAAAAGGTAGAGAAAAGAAAAATAATATTTCTCTTAGAAAACTCTGACATACAGAGAAAAGAAGAACCTTCGAAGTTATTCCAGAGGTATTTAGTAATGGGCTTTATTTCCCGGGTGAGTCATACAAAACTCGAAAATATTATGATACTCTGCTGATAAGCACAGGAGTTGAATTTCAGGATATAATACAAGTGAGATTGTTTATAACTTCTATAAAATGATTATAAAACACGTCATTCATATTGAAGATTGGGGTATTTCCTCAATGACTGAAAGACAATTCAATCTGAACAAAGTCATGGTAAGCTTTACCTATTGGGATTATATTCAGGCATTTAATAAAGTCCTCTGTTATAACAATGAGAGGCATAAACATACTTGGTTTATAAAAGTATGTGCCAAGATATTTGTTAACCCTATACCAAATTGGTTTTAAACTGGTGGTCATACCACGGGCCAACCATAAAAATATTGCTCGAACCATTTCTCAAGTTATACAAAGAATGGGTCAAGATTTCCCCAGATCTCAACAAGTTATATCATTAAGAACATATTTGTTATTTTCAACAAATTGAACAGATATATTTTTTTATAGAATTCTCTGTTCCATGGATTCATAAATGGGTTCCGGAAGTAGATTTCACTGAGGAACAAATCTCTTGCCTATACAGAACTTATTATAATAATTTTTGGGACAAGTTGATGAAGAAAGATCCTCAAACAAAGTCTATATACGGACAAGAACTGTTGGATCTAATAACGAAAATCATACACGATTATAAATCGATTCCTAATAAAGAAATTATGACTGATAACTCAACCTCCGTAAAACATATGGCTAGAAAAATTTCTAATCATGATGAAAGAGAACAAAATGAAATGATTATGAAGTATCTAGAAAAAGTAAAGAAAAAGATTCTTCTAAATGTAAGTCATTACACAAAATCAGATTCATCAATGCGTAGTGAAACAAGTGAAGATATGCACGAAGCTCAACTATATGAAGAAGAAAGTCCAGTAGATGCACTGAAGAAAGCCGAAGATATTTTGGCAAAACTAAAGGACAAGATGTAGCAGTGTTAAACTTTTCCAGAACAGTAAAACACCCGGACTACTGTAGCAACACTGTAGATACACTGTTACCAGGACCCAGATAGGGGCCCAGTATCCTGTACAAAGATGCTTTCTTTTTCTATAAATAAGTTTGTTTTTCTTTAATTAGGGAGCAGGTTTTAGAAACCCTCTCTTCCGTTATGCACTCTCTCTCTTTCTTGTAAACTTTTCTTACTAAGTTTTGTAAGCTTGCCGGATTTTGGCCGGAATAATAAAGTGTGCGGTTTGGTAACAACAAGGTACTTTATTTTCTCATTTTTCCTGTCTTTTACTTTTATAAATTCTCCGATCTAAGCTGCGACTATGTCCGGCTAAAAAGTTATATCTATGCCGGATAACTAACTTCTCTCTTATATAGAGCATGAACGGATCTAAGCTTTATTTAAACATAGAAGAATTTTAGTATGGCTTCTTGACTTGGTTCTGAGATTGAGGTACAGTCAGATCTAGTACTACTTTTATTGGCTTTGTCTTTGTGACTCCGTCTGATGAGCCGTGATTTTTAACCCGAAAAAAAGAGTTTGATAAGTAGGGCGCCTGATACTCGGTTAGAACTATCATACACATGGGCTCAATAAAAGTATGTATTAGCTTCTTGACAGGCCTATCTTCTTGATCCATAAAAGAGAGAATATATCTATGCCGAAGATCTTCACATCAATTATATATCTACCATGAAAAGTTCCTAGGCTCTGATACCAACTATACAGGATCTATGACTGGGCAGACCACCGCCAGTTCAATGATCTTGTATAGTTGGTATCAGAGCCTAGGAACTTTTCATGGTAGATATATAATTGATGTGAAGATCTTCGACATAGATATATTCTCTCTTTTATGGATCAAGAAAATATTAAAAGCACTCGACTAGAAGAGGTAGATATACCTCAAAACCTTGATTTGTTAAACAAATGGACTATTCCGAAATTTAATATAAAAACCATTTATGATTATGGTTGGTTTGATAAGATTTCTAATAAACAGTTGATTAAAACAACTGAACAATCCTTGGTGTTAAACTCGTCCGAACAAACTATTCGTTTATTAAACAAGCGTGATATTGAATTATATAAATCTCAGTATAAATTTTTGCATATTGGCATGGTTCAAATTGCTTTTAAACCTTTAACTCTTAAAGGGTTACCAGAAACTTTCTTAGCTGCTCTACGAGATGCGAGGAATTTAAATTTCCGTCAATCCTTGATGGGTTCAATAGAATCTACGGTGGCTTATGGTCCAGTTTATTTTAATGCTCAGCCCAATTTGCAGTTATCTTTGACTGATTCTAATATATTAGATGATTTAACCTTGAATGTTAAAATGCATGGTTATAACTATGCACCTGGATCTGAGTTAATTTGCTTGTCGTATAGAATCTATTATAAATTACTTGCTACTTTGAATCCTAGATGTAAGTTATATGATACATCTGATCAAACTATTTTAGTAGAAACTAATTTCGTCATATCTAAGGTCACTACTAGAAGACCTATAAAATGGAAAGAAATTAATTTTCCTACCACTTAGATTTTAGATTCTGTTATACCCCCTGAGCAAATGACCGATGCTGTCACTAATTCTGAATATTCTCATATTAGTCAAAATTTCGATGCAAAAATTTGTATGCAGTTTGATGAAAACAGTGTTCCTTATAGTAGACATTATTTTACTTCTGATAGAAGACTGGCTATTCAACATATTTCTCCGATAGAACCTTGTTATGGTCCAGCTAGAAATCGCGCTGCTTCTTTACATACTTTATCAACGGTTATATCTGTAGAAAAACAAAAAATTAATATTGATATCGGTTAAAAATTGTTCAAACGAATGATAAAGCACCTCGGTTAAAAAATGTTCAAACGAATGATAAAGCATCCGATATTTCTGATAAGGATATTCCTTCTGTATCTGAGATGGATTTTAATCTTAATGATACTTAATGATGAGTGAACATCAAATTGATTTTAGTCTAGGTTCGCTGGCAAGAAAATATATTCAAAACGAATTTTTAAATGAAAAATGGAACCGATTTAAAACTTGGTTTTTTGACACTTATAGTAAGGAAGATTTAAATAATATTTCTCAAGAGTTTTATGAAACTTGTGCATTACATAATCATATTATGTTTTTGTGTCTTGGTTTATAACCACTTATTTGCCTTTATTCATCAACGTTCTTGAACGATCTTACAAAGATGAATCAGGTAATATTATTCGATCCATTTATCCTCCTCAAGCTCTATTTATTTTACCAAATAATACTGGTATTACTTTTACTGCTTTTCATAAATTTATTGATAATGAAGTCGCCGCAGTTAGTATAAATGAAATTAATCGTATTATTTCTCAAAATAATTATTTGGGTCTATATGTTAAAGTTATTGGTATTTGTTCTCTAGACAAAAAATTAGATAGTCTGTCTAATCTGATTGTTCAAATTGATAATAAACTAAAATCTGTGAAACAAGTTTCGGAACAGGCTTCGTCGTCAAAACAGCCTGACGTTCATATTCAAAGGCCTCCTGAGATTCAGAATTTTATTCTTAGACCTTTGCACAACCTTGAAAATCCTCTTGATAAAAAGTTTTCTCAATTTGGTGCAAGTGCGAAACCGATAAGTCTCGCTGAAGATTTTGCAGATGAGATGGAAGCCACTTTTGATTTCAAAACTCAAATGGAAATGGAAGTTAATAAACTTCATGGGTATCTAAAAAAGAATAGTGGTAATACTGCTTATGCTAGAAAACCTAGCATGCAAACATATTACTATCCCAGGCCTACTCCTCAAGATGTTTTAATAGAGGAAAGAGATTGGAATCAAACTAACACTTCTTATAGTGGAAGTGAGATTTATGAATGGAATCTCGATGCGTTAACTGATAGGCAGTTGACGATTATGGTTCATAGGATGCTTATGTATGCTACTATCTGCAAAAGTGTTAGTAACACTGACAAGATCATTTGCGAGATGATTATTGCAGGATTTACCGGTCAACTAAGAGGATGGTGGGATAATTATATGCCCTCTGATGCGAGAGCAGCAGTAATTAATGCTAAGGCAGTAAATGAAGGAGTTGATAATTTAGGTTTTGCCCTTGTTCAAAATAGAGAAGACGATGTGTATACACTTATTTTGACTATTCTTGAACATTTTAGTGGTAGATTTACCAATCAATATGAAACCATTAGATCTCTACTAAATGGTCTTTTAGATTCTGTTATACCCCCTGAGCAAATGACCGATGTTGTCACTAATTCTGAATATTCTCATATTAGTCAAAATTCCGATGGAAAAATTTGTATGCAGTTTGATGAAAACAGTATTCCTTATAGTAGACATTCTTTTGCTTCTGATAGAAGACTAGCTATTCAACATATTTCTCCGATAATAAGAATAATAATAAGAATAATAATAAAATAATAAGAATAAGAATAAGAATAATAACAAAAAGAAGAAGAAGAAGAAGAAAATTGATTGACAAAATCATAAAAATAAATAACCATTCAAGGAATTAACTCAAAGACTCTCCGAATAAAAAAGCATTACTCATTTACTCTTAGAGATAGCGAATTAATTGGTTATCTTGAAAATGATATATAATTACTCGCTAGAAATATTCTCATATTTTGTATTTAGAAAATCAATTTAATTTAAATAAAAATATGTATCTTAAAATATTAATCAAAATTAATATAATTCAATCCTCAAAACACAAAAGAAAAAACTGAGGGGCCATAATTAGTAAGTCTTTGATCATATAAATCAAATATTTATCTCTTCCGTCACTGCAAAGAATTACGGGGTGAATTCTAGATGAAAGCTATGTGAAGTTAAGTAAAATTACAGACATGACTATAATTTATTAGTCTATTATTTACAACTCAATTAAGAAAAAATCTCTTGGATTGTAATGTAATGTTTGAAATATGAATGCCAAGATCTAAGAGTCTCCAAATGGAAAAAAAATTACTCAGGTACTTAGAGTTTGTTAGAATTTTCAATTTCAGTACAAGAAAAAAAATACGACTTCCTTGCTGAAATAAATTCCCCACTCAGTTACTCTGTACAATCCTCTAAATTACTATTCACTAGGTTATGAACATTAGAAAAAAATTATAAAGTTTTGATGATAGTTAAGATTTCAAGTGGGCCCACAATAAGTTAAATATTTACTTTAAGCATAGATAACAAATCATGAAAAGAAATTAAAAACATCGTTGATTTTTTACATGTCTCAGTAGGAAAGATTTCTCAATACAAGGAGTTATTTAGCTACATGTTGGATTAATAGAAGAAATTATTATTTGCATTTGATCTTAGAGCTGAAATCTTAGAATTATCAGATTGAATAATGATATTTATGACATAAATATAGTTTGATAGAAGTGAGAAACAAATTAGCATTGTTAGATTTGTTATGAATATTTATATGATCAAAATGATTTGTGTAGTGGAAAGATATATTTGAAATAAAAGTTTGGACTTAATTTTAAGGTAGAAAGCCTCTCCTTATGTTAAAAAAAATTACATTACTTGTCAGTTGTCACAAATTAAAGTTTGGACTTGTAACCTTTTTTAAAAAAAATAAAATATAATGATTTGCTTGGTATTTAATTCTATAAAGTTAATAACACTGTTTTGTCTTTATTTTTTTCCAGTTGTTTCAAATGAACCAAATATAATTTTTCTTTCTTTTATATTAGGATTTATGCATGTCAATGTATATGTAACATACCGCTTTAGAAAGACTTAGAATTAGAAAGAAATCGTTTTTGGAAATAATCAAATTTGGAAAGTTTGACAAAGTTAAGTTAAGTATGAGTTTTGGGTCAACTTCAAATGACCATAACTCCTAGCTCAGGATGAGTTAGGTGTACTACAACATACCGTAGGAAAGATCTTTGAATTATCTTTCCAACGTTGCTGAGTTTGCTTAGTTTTGAGTTCGTATGAGTGAGATATGTCCATTTGAAGTTGGGTTGTCTAGATAAGGAAAGTCAAAACTAGATTTTAGAAGGGTACTATTGTGTTTTCATTACCGAATTAATTAAATTCATTTTTGGTAATTAAGTTAGGGTCTAAACTGATTGGATTCAGTTTACGCTATTGAAAATAAGTTACGGTTTTGAGAGAATAGAAAAGAAGAGGAAAAAAGAGAAGAAGAAACAAGGAATCGCCAAGTTCTTGAAGATTTGCTTGTGGATTTCGCCAAGGGTTGATCCTTACGAGGTATGTGAGATCACATAGCATTGGGTTAGTTCACCCACGTGCCAATCATGATTTTATTCAGTGAAATTATGTTCTTGAAAGTTTAGAAATTGAGTTCTTGATTGTTGAAATTGTTGAGGAGTTCTTGATTTAAATTCATGAAATTATATGTCGTTTTGAGTAGATTCTTGCCTATTTTGGTTATGTAGTCGAATCTGGGGAAAGAACCAATTGAATCTAGAGTGTTTAGAGTTGAAAAACAAGCAAGAAAAATTGGAATTTTCTAGGGTAAAGGGGCGGGGAGCCGCGCCACTCAGAGCGCCCCACATCAGTATTTGCAGGAAGAGCTCTGGGGCGCCGCGCCACTCAGAGCGCCCCAACCAATTTCTATTGTTCAGGCTTTGGAGCTCAGCGCCACTCAGTATGCCAGGGTCGCTAGGCCTTCTACCCTTTCCCACTTCTTTCCATATGAGTTCCCTTGAAACGTACCTATATTTTCTAGTTGATTTCTACACTCTAAGGTACGTCTAAAAAACATGAAATCATCCATAACATGAGATCATGAGCCTTGAATACATAATTCAATTCAAGGAAAGTTAAGAGTTAAGTCAAGAGAAGTTCATACAGTTTTCCAAGAGTCTTTTACAGATGTTTTAACTTTTAAGACTTGAGTTTTGAGTTGAGTAAAGTGTAAAGATTGAAGTTCATTTCATCAAAATATTATATGGGGACTATGTATTCCCAAAGAGTAAAATGTTTTCACATTTAAACAAGAAAGGAAACTGAGATTTATAAATAAGCCTCTGGGCTAGTTTTCAGTAAAGAGTAAACGCTTTTACAATTAAGCAAGAGAGGAAACACTGATTTCCAACAGAGCCTTTGGGATAGTTTTTGAGTAATTATCTCAAACAACATAATTATGCTTATAAACATATGAGCTAGTATATTTTGGGAGTAGTATTGAGCACCGAAATAGGGGAGAGTTCAGACAACTCCCAGCCCCCATAAACCATGTAGAGACCATGGGTATAAAAGGGTCATAAATTTTAGATGATTCCTTAGTACTTTTTAGCATAGACTAGTGGATCCACTTAGTAGTCAGGTTCTATACCCTCGGTAAGGTATATGACGGCCCTGGCAGCGTGAGGCAAAATGATGTATTATCACAATAGCTCTTACGTGATGATTGTCTGTTAGAGAAACTCCCACAGAAGTATTTTGTATTATTATATATACAGAGTTACTTATATTTACATATACATTCAGAGTTTATCTTGTATCTTTGCATACATATAGAGTTACTATTATATTTCTAAATACACATAGTTGTTAT
Organism: Solanum verrucosum; assembly: GCF_900185275.1. Classification (NCBI taxonomy): domain Eukaryota; kingdom Viridiplantae; phylum Streptophyta; class Magnoliopsida; order Solanales; family Solanaceae; genus Solanum; species Solanum verrucosum. The sequence continues at coordinate 1,798,645 of NW_026020157.1, forward strand.
CCATGATTTAAAAGATTTTCTTTATATTGCATTTATATTATTGCTTTATATTGAAATGAGTTCAGTTTAGTTGAGTTTAGTTGAGACCATGTTTGTTCTTGCAGTTCCCTTTTCAAGCTTATGTCTTATTTTAGAATTCTCGACGCATGCTCGTACATTCAATGTACTGATGCCATTTGGCTTGCATCGTTATTATGATGCAGATACAGATAACCAGGATCAGCATCCAGCGCATCATTGATTCTAGTTGAGCTTCAAAGTTTGTTGGTGAGCCTCTTTGCTTCCGGAGGATCCCCTTTTATTGCTTTCCAGTATTTTAGTTCATTAGGATGTCGTGGGTCTTGTCTCGACATCCATCTCAGTTATTAGAGGCTTCATAGATAGTTAGTTAGTTCATTTGTCACTATCTTGTTATTGGCTTATGTTGAATCTTGAGTTGCCACTTTGGCTAAGTTGAATGTTATTTTATAAATTCTAAGTTATCTATTGAGCAGTTCAGTTTACTTTTTAAAGTATTTTATCATGAGAAAGTCTTTCGCTAAGAGTTAAGCCAGGCCAAGGGTTTGCTTGGGGCCAACAATGGTTCTCGAGTGCCAGTCTCGCCCAAGGTGTAGGCTCGAGGAGTGACAAAATTGGTATCATAGCATAGAATTCAAGAGTCTTAGGGAGTCTATGAAGCCCTGTCTGTAGATTCCTAGTTATCGGTGTGAAGCGCGCCACATCTATAATTAGGAGGCTGCGACATTTAGGAACTATCGCACTTCTTTCATACTCATTTCGTGTGATAGAGTGTATCTTTATAAAAGTCTCTTTGGAACTCGTGCTTGCTCATGTCTTCGGATCATGCCTCCACGAACAGTTGTCAGAGGTCGTCTGGCTAGAAGAAATGTTGAACCACATGAACAAGGGGTACCTAATGCACCTGAAGTGTAACCCCAAGGAGAGGCCACCAATACTGAGTTTCGTGAGGCCATTCGGATGTTGAGCCAAGTTGTGACCAACCAAGTTGGGCAACAGAGAGAGAATCGACAGGAAGTGGTTGAGACTTCAAGGATCCATGAGTTCTTAAGGATGAATCCACCAAGCTTCACAGGTTCAACTATTACTGAAGATCCAGAAAACTCTTTTGAGAAACTTCAGAAGGTTTTTGAGATTATGTGTGTTGCTAACGCTGAGAGGGTGGAACTAGTTGCATACCAAATGAAGGGTGTAGCTAGGATTTGGTTTGATCAATAAAAGAAGAACTGGGCTGAGGTTGAACCACTGGTGAGTTGGGCTGTGTTCGAGGAAGCCTTCTTGGGGCATTTGTTTCCCCGAGAATTTGTTTCCCCGAGAACTGAGAGAAGCAAAGGTATGAGAGTTTCTCACTTTTAAGCAAGATTATTTGAGCATTCATGAGTACAGTCTGAAGTTCACACAACTTTCCCGCTATACTCTGGAGATGGTTGCTGACATGAGGAGAAGGATGAGTTTATTTGTTGCTGAGTTGTCTTGCCTGTCAACCAAGGAAGGCAAGGCAGCTATGCTAATAGGGGATATGGACATAGCAAGGCTAATGATCCATATACAGCAATTTGAGGAGGACAAGATGAGGGATAAAGAAGAGTTTAAGAATAAGAGAGCTAAGACAATGAGTCCAGGCAGCAGAAGAGTAATGCCAACCGGTCATCTTTCCAACAGAAACAGAAGGGACCTGCTCCATCATGTGCTACTGCACCTGCACTAAGGAACAAAGGTGAGTATAATAGTCAGAATTCACAGGATTTCAGAGCTAGACCTGCCAATTCTCAAGGTAGTATGGCACAAGGGGGTAGTAAGCCTCCTGCATGTGCTAAGTGTGGTAGGAGCCACTCAGGGATGTGTCGTGATGTCTCCACTGGTTGCTTTATGTGTGGCCAGAACGATTATTTTATGAGATAATGTCCTAAGAACAAGCAGGGAAATGATAATGAGAGCAATAGAGCCTAGTCTTCTTCAGTTTCTCCACAAGACAGAGTTGCATCTAGATGAGCTACTTCAGGGGCAGGCAGAGGAGGAAACCGTCTTTATGCTATCATAAGTCGCCAAAAGAAAGAGGATTTGCCAGATGTTGTCATGGGTATGATCCAAGTCTTTAACTTTGATGTTTATGCTTTGCTAGATCCATAAGCGAGTTTATCATTTGTAACTCCTTATATTGCGATGAATTTTGATGTTCTTCCTGAAAAAATTAGTGAGCCCTTCTGTGTTTCTACACCTGTTGGTGAGTCTATTCTAGCAGAGAGAGTCTATCGTGATTGTACCATTTTCGTCAATCACAAGAGCACCATGGATGATTTAGTTGAGTTAGACTTGGTAGATTTTGATGTTATTCTTGGTATGGACTGGGTTCATGGCTGTTATACCTTAGTTGATTGTAGAACTCGAGTTGTCAAGTTCCAGTTTCCTAATGAGCTAGTTATAGAGTGGAAGAGTAGTTCAGCAGTGCCTAAGGGTCATTTTATTTTATACCTTAAGGTAAGAAAGTTAGTTTCCAAGGGGTGTGTCTATCACTTAGTCTGAGTTAATGACTTTAGTGATGAGATACCTCATATTCAGTCAGTTTCAGTAGTAAAAGAGTTTCCAGAAGTCTTTCCAGATGATCTTCCTGGAGTCCCTCTTGAGAGAGAAATAGACTTAGGTATAGATATTATTCCTGATACTCGTCCTATATCTATTCCGCCATGTAGGATGGCACCAGCAGAAATAAAAGAGTTAAAAGAGCAGTTGAAAGATCTCCTAGAGAAAGGTTTCATTTGACTAAGTGTCTCACCTTGGGGAGCTCTGGTCTTATTTGTGAGAAATAAGGATGGTTCCCTTAGAATGTAGTAATCTATGTGTATAGATTACTGTCAGTTGAACAATGTTACCATCAAGAATAAGTATCCTCTTCCGAGAATTAATGATCTTTTGGATCAACTTCAGGGTGCCACTTGTTTCTCTAAGATAAACCTCAGATCTGGCTACCATTAGTTAAGAGTAAGGGAATGTGATATTCCAAAGACAGCTTTCAGGACCCGTTATGGTCATCATGAGTTCTAGTCATGTCGTTCGATTTAACCAATGCGCCTGCAACTTTCATGGACCTAATGAATAAAGTATTCAAGCCTTATTTAGATATGTTTGTTATCGTATTCATTGATGACATTCTAATCTATTCAAGGAATGAGGAAGATCATGTTAGTCATCTCATAATAGTTCTCCAAACTCTAAAGGATAGAGAGTTGTACGCCAAGTTCTCTAAGTGTGAGTTTTGTCTTGAGTATGTGGCATTCTTAGGCCACATTGTTTCCGGTGATGAAATTAGAGTTGATACCCAGAAGATAGATGCAGTACAAAATTGGCCTAAACCCACATCTCCAACTGATATGAGGAGTTTCTTACGGTTGGATAGATATTATAGAAGGTTCGTAGAGGGGTTCTCATCTATTTCGTCCCCTTTGACCAAGTTGACTCAGAAGACAGTTCAGTTTCAATGGTTTGAAGCTTGTGAGAAAAAGCTTTCAGGAACTGAAAAAGAGGTTGACTACTGCCCCAGTATTGACCTTACCAGAAGGTACGCAAGGCTTTATTGTATATTGTGATGCGTCCAAAGTTGGTTTGGGTTGTGTGTTAATGCAGAATGGCAAAGTTATAGCTTTTGCCTCGAGAAACCTGAAAGTTCACGAGAAGAATTACCCGACCCATGATCTAGAGTTGGATGTCGTAGTATTTGCTTTGAAAATATGGCATCATTATCTTTATGGTATTCATGTGGATGTGTTCATCGATCATTAGAGTCTCCAGTATGTGTTTAGTCAGAAAGAGCATAATCTCAGACAGATGAAGTTGTTAGAGTTACTCAAGGATTATGATATGAGTATCCTATATCACCCAGGTAAGGCTAATGTTATTGTTGATGCCTTGTGCAGGTTGTCTATGGGTAGTACTGTCCATGTTGAGGAAGAAAAGAGAGAGTTAGCGAAAGATTTGCACCAACTTGCACGATTAGGAGTTCGATTAATGGATTCCACAGAAGGAGGAGTAGTGGTGATGAATGGGGCTGAATCATCATTAGTTTCATAAGTGAAAGAAAAGCAAGAACAAGATCCTATTTTGCTTGAATTGAAGGCAAATGTTCATAAGCAAAAAGTGATGGCTTTTGAACAAGGGGGAGATGGCGTATTGTGGTACCAAGGTAGATTGTGTGTACCAAGGGTGGATGAACTCCAAGAGAGGATCATGGAGGAAACTCTTAGCTCTAGATATTTTATCCATCCGGGTTCCACAAAGATGTATCGTGATCTGAAAGAGGTTTATTGGTGGAGTAGTATGAAGAAGGGCATTACAGAGTTTGTTGTTACGTGTCCGAATTGACAACAAGTTAAAGTAGAGTACCAGAGGCCTAGTGGTATGGCTCAAAATATAGAACTTCTGGAATGAAAGTGGGAGATGATCAATATGGATTTCATCACAAGTTTACCAAGGTCTCGCAGGCAACATGATTCTATTTGGGTGATTGTTGTTAGAATGACAAAATCTGCCAACTTTTTGCCGGTAAAGACTACCCATTCAGCGGAGGATTATGCCAAGTTATACATTCAACAAATAGTAAGACTTCATGGAGTCCCTGTTTCAATTATATCAGATAGAGGTGCACAATTTACTGCACAGTTTTGGAAGTCATTCCAGAAAGGCTTGGGTTCAAATGTGAACTTAAGTACTGTTTTTCATCTTCAGACAGATGGTCAAGCAGAGGGCACTATTCAGACTTTAGAAGATATGTTGAGGTCCTGTGTGATTGATTTCAAGAGTAATTGGGATGATCACCTACCTCTTGTCGAATTGCTTATAACAGTAGTTGCCACTCTAGCATCCAAATGGCTCCTTATAAAGCTCTTTATGGGAGAAGATGCAAATCTCCTATTGGATGGTTTGAGGTTGGTGAAGTTGGGTTGACAGGACCATACTTAGTTCATCAAGCTATGAAGAAGGTGAAAATTATTCGAGAGAGGTTGAAAACAATGTAGAGTCGTCAAAAATCCTATACAGATGTTAGGAGAAGAGACTTAGAGTTTGAAGTAGATGATTGGGTTTACTTGAAAGTTTGACCCATGAAAGGTGTTATGAGGTTTGGCAAGAAGGGGAAACTTAGTCCCCGGTATATTGGTCCTTACAGAATATCCAAGAGGATTGGCAATGTAGCTTATGAGTTAGAGCTACCACAAAAGTTAGCAGCGGTTCATCCAGTATTTCACATCTCCATGTTGAAAAATATCATGGGCGATCCTTCACTTATCATACCTACTGAAGATATTGGTATCAAGGATAGCTTATCACAAGAGGAGGTTCCTATTCAGATTTTAGATCACCAAGTTCTCAAGTTGATAACTAAAGAGGTAGCATCAGTCAAAGTTCTGTGGAGAAATCAGTTTGTTGAGGAAGCTACTTGGGAAGTTGAGGAGGATATGAAGAAGAGATACCCACATCTCTTCGAATCCGGAGAAGTTCCAAATTAAGGTACTAATTATTTCTTGACATTTATTTTAAGTTGGCATGTTGTATTTACATTATGCTTGTTGGGTGTTTGAGCTAGATGTTAGATGTTACTCCCTTAGCCTGCTAAGAGTAATCTCATTCGAAAATATTTTTGGGTGTTACAATATCTCCCCTTTGGGATCATTCGTCCTCGAATGACGACTGGATTGGGTATGGAATGGGTTACTCTTACTATATTCAAGCTTAGTAATCTAACAACTCCATGGACTCCTATTAACCAGCTCCTTAGGAAATTCTCAACACTTCACTTGATTTCTCATCTTATCATCTCCCTCTTAGGTCTAAAGCTAGCACTTGAAATCTATGGACCTATTCCACATTGACAACTCAATTATGCTATCTAGGTACATATGGAAAATTATAACTTAATTGGAACCTCATCTGGTAATATATCATCTCGGCACACCTTTTAATACTCTTGTGACTTAGCCACACTTTGTTGCCCTTATCTAAAGATTTGGGTCTCTCACTTGTACTACTCACATTCATTGCAACAACATCTCAATTCCTCACCTACTCTATGTCAAGTCTACTAGATCAAATCTCAAGACTAATATCATCACCCTCATGTTGTCATTCTTTTGATCATGACACTCATCTCAAATTCTAGCCTAATGTTTATTACTAAACCCAAATATCAATATGATTACTCGCCTACTATATTAACTCACCACTACTATGCGCAAATTTTAGAAACACTCGTCCACTAGGACCTTATGACAAGTAGTCAATCCTTACCTCTCTGTCTCCATACTCACAAATTACCATCACATTTCACTTCACCACTTTAGTACTACTTACTCACTTACTGTGCATTATCTCAAATAGTTCTATCATTTTCTGAATACCATGGGGTTTTCCTTTCAAAATTCATAAGCCTAGCTTGGGTCTGTCACCTCATGAATACTCTGCTATCTGATTCCACACATATACTTAATCTCATTTAACACGATGACACATCCACATCAACTTTATTCTGGTTAACAATGTACTCTATCTCATCATGACTAATAATTATTCCTCTTATCACGAACTCTTCTACAACCTTACAATTCCTTGCTTGACTAATAAAGGAACTCATCACTTATAACCGACTGGGTGCATGATTGCAATAACATAATCTGCCCCATCACCATCTCATTTCCTTAGATTATTGAACCTCTGCATACTTTCCTCTAACTCTAGGCTCTTTCACTACTACTGCTCATGATCTCATAACTCATGTTACCTTTTTGGGTGAAAATACTAACCAAACTCTAAACATACCTCCTCATAAGGATCTCAGCTGAAACAAGGCTTAAGGAAAAGAGTACGACTCGCTTTTAGTTCAAATGCATGATTCATATAATTATGGGTGCATTCCTTTAAAATTGAACACTTAACACACTCATGGGATTCTCTCAAGCCATTCTCGAGTCTCATGAGTTTCTCAAGATTTTGCTAAGAGTAACTCATTGATAAAGAACTTACTTTGCTTTTCAACTACCTTTAGTATGGGGATAGTCGAATGGGTATGAGAATGCATGAGTTAGAAAAAGTCTCTATGACATAGCTCTATTGCACGATTTAGAGTATGAAAGAATGGGAAACTTTTCTTAAATGTCTATAGTCCCTCATTTATAAAAGTGGGGCCCTCACAACCATAAAAAATATCCTACTTGACACGGCTTCATAGACACCCTGGGACAGTTGAAACATGTGTTCTGATACTGTAATACCCAAAAACTAGTAATCTAAACTAGAGCCTTAAGTGAGGGATCTAGAGTGCAATGTGAGGGTTAGAATTGTAATAAAGACTTCCTGTACTTAGAATGGGGGGTTAAGGGGATAAGCGTCAAGGTACGACTCCCCAAGGACCAACCAAGGGGTCCTTGAGGAGAACTCTGAATAAAAATAATATATTCAACTCGCCCTAATATAGGCAACTTAAGTCTTTAAAACATTTATCAAAAGAAATGAACAGATTTATGAAATTCTACTGTCTATCTATGAAGCCTCTAAATGACAAAGATGGAAGTCGAGACAAGATCCACGACCTCCTAAAAACTAATATAACTGAAAGTAAAAGTGGAACCCTCTGGAAGCAAGGAGGCACACCATAGCTAACTCGAACTCAATGTGGTAACAATGAAACTCCTGTTGATGATCTTGAATACCTGTATCGGCATCATGAAACGATGCAGGCCAAATTGCTCAATACGTGGAATGTATGAGCATGTAAGGGGAAATCTAAATCATAAGCATAAGCTTGAACTAGTAGCAAAGAAACATACTTACCTCTTCTCAAACTTACTCAACTCAAGGAATACTCAAGGATACACAAAACTACTCAACCTTACTCAACACAGAAGTACTTAAGGATAAGATTCTCAACTCAGTGAAATAGGGCTCAACTCAACAATAAGGTACTCGACTCAATGAAGCACAGTTCAACTCAAGATACTTAATTCAACATACTCAATAATTGGCAATAATAAAAGAAGCAATATATGGAAAACTTTTAAAACAGTAGAAAACAACTCAATGTATTGAAGAATACAATAACAACTCAATTTGTATATAATAGAATATAATATAACTCTGTGGGAGTTTCTCTAACTGACAACCATCACTATGAGTTATGTGATGATACAATGTCTCACCCACGCTGCCAGAAGTGTCCTATACTTTTCCACGATATAAGACCTCTCAACTAAGTGGATCCACTAGTCTATGCTAAAAAACATTAAGGAATCATCTAAAAAGTATGGCCCTTTCTACCTACGTCGGCTACATGGTTTATGGAGACTTTAGTTATCTGAACTTGTCCCCATACCGGTGCTCAATACTACTCCAAAAATATACTCAACTCATATGTTTCAAAACATAACTCTTTCTGTGGTTTGAGATTATTACTAAGAATCTTTCTCTAAAGAGAGATGTTACTCAACTGCTCAAAACTCTTTTGGAAATGTTAGTTTCCTCCTCTTTTAAATGTGAAAACATTTATTCTTGGGAATACTTAGTTCCTATATATCATATTAGAGAAAATGAACTCGACTTTACTCTTTCTCAACTAAAGTGCTCCAGTCTTAAAACAAGTTTAGAAAAAGTTATAAAAGACTTCTCAAAATAGGGTTCATGCCGAATGATGGACGTGAACGAATCAATTCAAGGTTTTCAATAACCATACAAAGAAATCGATACTCGGAATCCAACAACTCAGAACTCAAGAACCTCAATAATACTACTCATTTCAAGAATGCTCAACTCATAAGGTTTCATGCGGAATTATGGGCATGGACTACTTAACTCAAGGACTAAAAGATACTTCTCATCTCAAGACTACTCGACTTATAGGGTTCATGCAGAATTATGGGCATGAATTACACAATTCAAGGACTTCATGGGTAATATGTAATAGTCCCATGATTAGGAATATAATCTCGAAAAGGTTAGAAACTCGATACTTAAGACTTAGAACTTGAAAATACTACTTCTCACAATGATGCTCAATTTATGGAGTTCATGCGAAATTTATGGGCATGAACGACTCGACTCAAGGGTCTACATAACAATATGGAACTCATGTAAATGAATCTTCTCATTCTCATACTTACTTCCTCAAAACGTAGCTCAAATTGATAGTTGATCTCAAAGGATTCACAATTGAACTCAAATATTTTCTTTGACTCTACTCTTAACTCTCTCTTGAATGTGAAATATGAATTCAAGAGTTGTGGTTAATGATATGAAGGATATAGGTGATAGTGTAGACTCATGAATATATTATCCTTACTTTCATGCCCTCGTACTTGAGTCTTGAAACAAGTTATTAGAAATTTTAGAAGACTCCACAAAAGATTCAAAGGGACTCTCTAGAAAAGTTCGAATAAACTCTCAAGACTTAACTCTTACTCTACCTTGAATTTGAATTATCAATTCAAGGTTATGATACATGTTATGAATTATTTCTATGTGTTTATAAGTAGTTTATAATGTTTAGAATCAAAGCGGAGTAAAGGTACCCTTTGAAAAAACTCAAATGGACGATACGATGAAAAACGAGTGGGGACAAGCGACCCTGGCGCACGGAGTGGCGTGGGGCGCCAGCCCCTAAACTTCAGAGAATAATTCTTGGCATACTGGCTGGCATGGCGCGCCATCCACCCCTGATGTGATGGTGGCGCATTGCCCCAAGCACCGCCCAGAAAACCCGACGACTTTCTTTGCTCGTTTTCTCACCCTAACTCGCCTAGAATCAAACGGTTTCTTCCTCAATCACTTGGATTCGATTACTTAACATAAGTACACTCGAATATACTCAAAACAACACTCAAATCACTAAATTTATTCTCAAAAAATCATCAAAACCCCAACAAAACAGGTTTAGAATGAAACGTCAAGAACACTATTCAAGAACTTAAATCTTTCAATCTTTATGGACGAATTCGAATATGAAAATCATATTTGGCGTGTGGTTTAATGATCCCAACACTATGGAAGCGTATATACCTCTTAGGTATCAAACCCATGGAGAAAATCCGCTACAAAACTCAAGACTCTCGACGAACGCTTTGATCCTCTCCTCTTTTCTCCTCTATTCTCTTCTTGAAATCTCAACTAAAACCCTAGGCGTATATTAGGATTATAAAACTGAACCTAATAGGATTAGACCCTTAAAACATTACAAAAAAAGAATTAAATTTGATTGGGTAGGGAAAAGATCAAAATACCCATCACTATTTCGGGTAACTTTCCTTATTTCGACAGTTTGACTTCAAAAGGGCATATCTCACTCATCCGAACTCGAAACTTAGAAAACTCAGTGGCGTTGGAAATCTAATTCAAATACATTTCATTAGAAATCTTTTAGCTCACCTAAATCATCATGTACTGAGAGTTATGGTCGTTTGAATTTGACCCAAAACTCATAACTTAAGCATAACTTGCAAAATTTCAAATTTTGCTATTTCCAATTCAATTCTTTTTGGAACTCAAGGTGCTACATCTAGTGACCTTAACACTTAAGAAATTTTTAATTCATTGGTAAAATCTCACTTACTATGAAGAATGGTTCGAGTCTTACTTCGAAAAAATTTCTGGGTGTTACAATTTTAGTGTGTGGTAAGTAGTACTGCTCTTCTAATTCTTCTTTTTATAGCTATGAAATTTTAGTTATATGCATTTTTGTATGAATACATTACTTACCAATATGAAATTTTATCTTGTTATATGTTATTTTCTATAAGACTTCATAAAATATTTGAACCACAAAAATGTCGAGCAGTAGAAATCATAAAAATGCACATTCTTTTGAAAAATCAAATTCTGAGAAAAATGCTCGGAGACGTGAGTTGTATAGATTAATGCCATCTGAGAAAAAAGAGGCCATATTGGCACGTCGTCAAGAAAAAAGAGTTGAATTGAAAAGACAATGTTTATCTATAAATTCAACAAATAATAATTTGGCTACTACATCATCTTCTGTACACAATACTCTTCTTATGAGAGATCCAATACTCCTTTCCGATATATGTATACAACTCAAGTGACAATTAAAAGTAATATAATATTATTACTTGTTTAAATATTATATAATTAATATTAATAATTACTAAAATGTACTTATTCTGAAATATCATATGCAAGGTCTGATATCACATTACCCTGTAGTTCAAGTGCTACGCCTTTAAAAAATAATTATGTCAAGTTAAATTATGTACCAGCATGTTTATTTTGCAAGGCTAAAAAAATTGAATTTGAACCACCTGCATTTTGTAGTGGCAATGGTTCTATTCTACCAACTTCACATGCAATTCCAACACAATTAAAAAATCTTTATCTAGGTCATACTTGTAACACCCCAGAAATATTTTTGAACTAAGACCCGAACAGTTTTTTGTAGTGACTGAGATTTTACCAAGGAATAAAAAAATTCTTAAGTGTTAAGGTCACTAGATGTAGCACCTTGAGTTCCAAAAAGAATTAAATTGGAAATAGAAAAATCTGAAATTTTGCAAGTTAAGCTAAGTATGAGTGAAATATAGAGAGGGGAAAGAAATCATGATTTTTAATAGCAAGATAAAGTGTACTCAGCTTAGTCGAAGGCAGACATCTCAATAGCATGAACTATAATAAAGATAGATCCACTCACTTTGAATTAGAGGTGATGAAATCGAATAAATGTGGGCAGCCATGGATGTTGAAGTATCAAATTTGATAGTTGATGATCCTCAAATGCTAGATGAAATTTTCCAAGCTATGATCGAGCTCAACGAAGATGGCTGTCGATTGGTGTTGTTGTGGATAGAAAATACATCAAGGAGTGTATAGATCTGGAGTGTGAAGGCTGAAATTCTTGTCTCTGCAGATTTCTAAATGTGTATCTGTTCATCTCTTTCCTTTTTGACCTCTTTTCTTTTGTATTTTTTTTGTTGTTACCCTTTTTCATCTTTTTATTTTTGTTTGGACCGGATGTCTTTTTGTTTTCTTATTAGTCAATAAATGGGCCTTTGTGCCCTCATTTAATTTTTTTAAAAAAGAGTTTCAAATTGACTTCAAACGACCATAACTCATAGCTCAGGATGAGTTAGGTGTTTTACCATATACCATAGGAAATATCTTTGAATTATATTTCCAACTCCATCGAGTTTGCTCAATTTCGAGTTCGTATGACGGAGATATGTCCATTCGAAGTTGGGCTGTCTAAATAAGGAAAGGCAAAAGCGGATTTTAGAGGAATATTTTGGTCTTTTCCTTACCCAATCAGATTTAATTCGTTTTTAGTAATATTTTAGGGGTATAATCTGATTGGGTTTAGTTTTATAATCCTAGTTTACGCCTAGGATTTTAGTTGAGAGTTAAAGAAGAGAAAGAAGAAGAGAAAAGAGGAGAAAAGAGAAAGGATCGAAGCGTTCGTTGAAATTCTTGAGAGTTGTTGTGGATTGTCGCCATCGGTTTGATCCCTAAGAGGTATGTAACCTTCCATAGTGTTGGGTTTATTCACCCACACGCCAAACATATTATTTTCAGCGAAGTTTCGTTCTCAAAAAGTTGAAGGATTTAAGTTCTTGAAGTTCATTCTAAATCTTGTTCTGTTGGGGATTTGATGATATCTTGAGATTAAAGTGATTGTTTTGAGTGTTGTTTTGAGTGGATTAGTGTGTACTTAGGTTGGGTGATTGAATCTAAGGAAATCTTGAGAGAAGAAATCAATTTAAATCGATTTAAGATTAGAAAACGAGACCAAAAGTTCGTCAGATTTTTGCCTAAGGAACAGGTGGCGCGACGCACCCCCATAGCGCCAAGAAGACTTGGGCGGCGCGCCAGCAGTGTGTCAGATTTGAGCCCCAGTTAGTTGGGGCTGGCGCGGCGCGCCACGGATGCGCCCAGATCGTCGTTTTTCACCAATTTTTCATCATTCAGTCCGTTTAAGTCTTTCTAAAGTGTTTTAGCACTTCTTATTGATTCTAACTACTCTAAATGACTTCTAAACATCTATAAATCATCCAGAAACATGAATCATAACCTTGAATTCATAATTCAAATTCAAGGTAGAGTTGAGAGTTAAATTTTGAGAATTCTTTCAAACATTCTAAGAAAGTCCCTTTGAGTCATTTTGTGAAGTCTTCTACAACTTCTAGTAACTTGTTTCAAGACTCGAGTAAGTGAGTATGAGAGTGAGGAGAATGTATTCATGAGTCTATTTTGTCATCATGAGATCTTTCATATCATGAACCATAACTCTTGAATTCAAATTCACATTCAAGAGAGAGTTAAAAGTAGAGTTCAAGAAAGCCTTTGAGTTCAATTGTGAATCCTTTGAGATCAACTATCGATTTGAACTAAGTTTTGAGGAAGTAAGTCAGAAAATAAGAAGAGTCGTATACATGAGTTCCATATAGTTATGTATACCATTGAGTCGAGTTGTTTCATGCCTATAATTTCACATGAACTTCGAAAGTTGAGCATCTTTCAGAAAAGTGGTATCTTCAAGTTCTAAGCCTTTAAGTGTTGAGTTCCTAATCCCTTTTGAGAAGTATCTTTGAGTCCTTGAGTTGAATATTTCATGCTCATAATTCTGCATGAATATTAGAAGTCGAACAGTCTTGAGATGAGAAGTATCTTTGAGTCATTGAATTGAGTAGTTCATGCTCATAATTCTGCATGAACTCTGAGTTGAGCATTCTTGAAATAAGTAGTATCATTGAAGTTCTTGATTTCCAAGTATTTGAGTTCTATCTATGGTTATTGAAAACCTTGCATTGAGTCAATCATGTCCATAATTCGGCATGAACCATATTTTAAGAAGTCTTTTACAATGTTTTAACTTTGCTTTAAAACTTAAGTTTTGAGTACAGTAAAGAGTAAAGTTGAAGTTCTTTTCTTCAAAAAGTATATGGGGACTAAGTATTCCCAAAGAGATTTAAAATGCCTTCACATTTAAATAAGAACGGAAACTGAGATTTCCAAATAGCCTTTGGGTTAGTTTTCAGAAAAGAGTAATCGTTTTCTAAATGAAGCAAGAGGGAAAACTTTGATTTCCAAGATAGCCTTTGAGCTAAGTTTTTTAGCACTAATCTCAAATCACAGAAGAAGTATGTTTTTAAACATAAAGAGCAAATATAATGTAATATTTTTGGGAGTAGTATTGAGCACCGATGGGGAAGAGTTCATACAACTATCAGCCCCTTAAACCATGTAGCCATCATGGGTAGAAAAGGCTCATACGTTTTAGATGAACCCTTTTCGCATAGACTAGTGGATCCACTTAGTAATTCAGGTCCTATACATTTGGCCAGGTATAGGATGTGTTGGCAGCGTGCGGAAGATCGTTGTATCATCACAATAGCTCTTATGTGATGATTATCGATTAGAGAAACTCCCACAGCAGTATTTGCATGGTTCTGTAAGGGGTTTTCCTCTTTATATGAAAGGGGGTATGCGAATTCATTCATGCATTGCACAAGTAAACTTTGAGAGGGAGCATAGTATGTCTTTTATGATATTATGATTATGAGTTAACATCATGTTTTAAACAGTTTTCATTTTTCTTTATATTGCACTTGTTTTAAAATGCTTTATATTGAAATGAGTTCATTTAATAAGCCATTTGGCTTGCATCTTTTAATGATGCAGACGCAGGTATTCGGGATCATCAACAGGAGATTCATTGATACATTCGGGAGTTCGAGTTAGTTATGGTGAGCCTCCTTATTTCCAGAGAATTTCATTTACTTTTTAGTTTAGTCATGATGTCGTGGGTCTTGTCTCGACTCCATCTTTATCGGTTAGATGTTTCATAGATAGTCAGTATAATTGAGAAGTCTGTATTATTCATTTATTTTATTAAATGTTTTAAAGACTTAAGTTGCCTATTTTATGGCGAGTTGAATATATTATTTTTATTCAGAGTTAATATTTTAAGTTAAAACTTTGTATTTGAGTTATTGATTTTGTTCAGTTTGTAAGCTTTATATGCTTGAATCAGTTTTTCGCTTGTAGTCAGCCAGGATGAAGGTTCGCTTGGGGACCAGCAATGGTTCTTGAGTGCCGACTATGTCCAGGGTGTAGACTTGGATCGTGACAAACTTGGTATCAGAGCACATAATTTAAGTGTCTTAAGGTGTCTATGAAGCCGTGTTAAGTAGGATCTTGTTTATAGTTGTAAGGGCCCCACTTCTATAAATGAGGGACTGCAGACATTTAAGAAAAGTTTCCCTTCTTTCATACTCTTAATCGTGCAATAGAGATATGTCATAGAGACTTATTTTAACTCGTGTGTTTCTCAGAATCATTCGACTACCCTTCATACTAGAGGTGGTTGAAAAACAGAGTCAGTTCTTTGTCGATGAGTTGTTCTTAGAAAGAGTCTTGAGGAAGTCATGAGATTCCAAAGGGGCTTGAGAGAAGCCCAAGAGTAAGTTAAGTGTTCAGTTTCAGAGGAATGCACTCATATTCATATGAATCGTGTGTTTGAGCTAAAAGTGAGTTGTGCTCTTTTCCTTAAGCCATGTTTCAGCTGAGATCCTTATGAGGAGGTATGTTTAGAGCTTGGGTAATATTTCCACCCCAAAAGGTATCATGAGTTACAAGATCATGAACAGTAGTAGTGAAAGATCCTAGAGTTAGAGGAAAGTATGCAGAGGTTTAGTGATTTAAGAAATGGAGATAATGTTTTGAAGAGCTATATTACTATAGTCATGCACCCAATAAGTTATTCATGAGGAGTTTCCTTATGGGTAGAGTAAGAGTTACTAGTCGAGATGAGATAGAGTATATGTTTGTTAACCAGAATAGAGTTGGTGTCGATGTGCCATCGTATTAGAGGAGACTAACTTCATGTGTTGAATAAGAGAGCAGAGTATTTATGAAATGATACACTAATCTAGGCATATGATTTGTTTGAGAGGGTCATGATGTTCAGAAGGCTATAGAACTGATCAAGTAATGAGGTATGGTACGGTATGGTAGGCGAGCAATCGTATTGATATTCAGGTTTAGTAATGAACATTAAGCTTGAATTTGAGATGAGTGTCATGATCAAAAGAATGGGAACATGATGGTGACGATGTTAGTCTTGATATTTGATCTGGTAGACTTGACATACAGTAAGTGAGGAATTGAGATATTAGATGGAATAGATATGAGTAGTACAAGTGGGAGACCCTAACCTTTAGATAAGGGCAGTGAAGTGTGGCTAAGTCACAAGAGTAACTAGAGCATTAAGAGGTGTACCGAGAGGGTATGTAATCAGAAGAGCTTAAGAGAAACACCGTAGAAAGAGGTCTTAGTACCTGCTTATGGAGAGTTCCATAGTCATGAGATGAACTTCTCTCGAGTGTTAAGAGTAAAAGAGGATGTAGACCAGTTTAGAGATGACGGGATAGGTCCATAGCTTTCAAGTGTCAGCTTTAGACCTAAGGGGGAGATGATAAGACTGAAAATCAAGTCAAGCGTTGATAATAAGATAGTAATGAGTTCCAAAGGTTATGGGAGATATCTTTTCAAAGGTCCTTTTAGTAATGTAGTAATGTTAGAAAGAGAAGGTTAATGATCCTATCGTGATAATGATGGTGTGATAATTCTGTCTAAGGTTATTAATGAGGAGGAAGAAGAAGATGAGGTTTTTCTATGAGAAATAGTTAAATGAGAGCGCTTAGTTGGTTCTGAAGGAGTTAGTTAGTAGAAGTCCATGGAGTTGTTAGAGTACAAAGCTTGAATATGGTGTTGTTAAACATTTGGTGGCTCTTGATATGAGCCCAATGCGGTAGTAAAGAGTATTAGTCTTAGGATAAGATTCCCTATAGAATGGTATAGAACCTGAACCTAAGGATTTGGGTTAAGATTGAAATAGTAAGAGTATACCATTATATTCAGACCTTAGTAAGAGTAACTCCGTTCCATACCCAGTCTAGTCATCATTCGAGGACGAATGATCCCAAGGGGGAGATATTATAACACCCCAGAAAAATTTTGAACTAAGACTCGAACCGTTCTTCGTAGTGAGTGAGATTTTACCAAGGAATAAAAAATTTCTTTAAGTGTTAAGGTCACTAGATGTAGCACCTTGAGTTCCAAAAAGAATTAAATTGGAAATAGCAAACTCTGAAATTTTGCTAGTTAAGCTAAGTATGAGGTTTGGGTCGACTTCAAACTACCATAACTCATAGCTCAGGATGATTTAGGTTTTCTACCATATATCGTAGGACAGATCTTTGAATTATCTTTCCAACGCCACTGAGTTTGCTCAGTGTCGAGTTCCATATAGTTATGTAGACCATCGAGACTTAAGTTTCCTATTTTATGGTGATTTGAATATATTATTTTTATTCAGAGTTAATATTGTAAGTTAAAACTTTGTATTTGAGTTATTGATTTTGTTCAGTTTTTAAGTTTTGTATGCTTGAATCAATTTTCCGCTTATAGTCAGCCAGGATGAGGGTTTGCTTGGGGACCAGCAATGGTTCTTGAGTGTCGGTCATGTCCAGGGTGTAGACTCAGGTCGTGACAATACTGATGAATCAAAACACTTTCTGTCACAACCCGAGCCTACACCCTGGACGTGGCCGGCACTCGAGAACCATTGTTGGTCCCAAAGCGAACCATCATCCTGGCTGACTACAAGCAGAAGACTAACTTAAGCATACAAAGCTTAAAACATAATAAAATTCATTGAAACTCAAATAATTAACTCAGAATATAATCGTATATTCAACTAGCCAAAACTAGGCAACTCAAGTCTTTAAAATATGTAACAAGATAAATGAAATAGACTTCTAAAACTCTATTGTCTATCTATGAAGTCTCTAAGTGACAAAGATGGAAGTCGGAACAAGACCCACGACATCCTAACAACTGATATAACTAAAAGTACATGTGGAACCCTCCGAAAGCAAGGAGGCTCACCATAGCTAACTCGAACTCCATGTGGTATCAACGAAGCTCTTGTTGATGACCCTGAATACTTGTATTTGCATCATGAAATGATGCAGGCCAAATGGCTCAGCACGTGGAATGTACGAGCATGTAATTGGAATTTTAGAGCATAAACATAGGTTTGAACTTGATTAAAAGGAAACATACTTACCTCTTCTGAACTCACTCAACTCAACTCAACTCAAGAATAAGATACTAATCTCAAAGATAAGATACTAATCTCAAAGATAAGATACTCATCTTAAAGATAAGATACTCAACTCAAAGGTACATAACTCAAGATACTCAACTCATGATACTCAATGATAAAGCAACAGTAAAAGATGCAATATCAATGTATTGAAGAATACAATAATAACTCAGTTTGTATATATAAAAATACAATATAACTTTGTGGGAGTTTCTCTAACCAACAACCATCACTATGAGCTATGTGATGATACGGCATCTCGCCCACACTGCTAGAACTGTCATATACTTTTCTGGGGTATAGAACCTCTGAACTAAGTGGATCCACTATTCTATGCTAAAAAGCATTAAGGAATCATCTAAAAAGTATGACCCTTTCTACCCACGTTGGCTACATGGTTTATGGAGACTTGAGTTATCTGAACTCGTCCCCATATCGGTGCTCAATAATACTCCCAAAAATATATTCAGCTCATATGTTTAAAAACATAACTCTTCCTCTGGTTTGAAATATTTGCTCAAACTACCCTCTTAAAAGAGGTAACTACTCTTGAAATAACTTTTGAACTCATAACTCATTTAGAAATCTCAGTTTCTCTTTTATCAATGTAAAAATTGATGTCTCTAGGAATACATAGTCCCTTATACTTATACTTGAAAACTCTTTCTCAAAAACATTTCAAAATCATATTATAATATGATCATTTATGACTCGGGAAGTCATACTGCATAAACATTGATGGTATATATAATACCATACTGCTCATACATTGATGACATACTCGATTGTCATACTAATCATGCTTTAGAAACTCTTTTTCTCTAAACTCATCTTTACTTTCTCAAAACTCAGTTTAAGAACTCAACTATTGGCTTTAAAAAGCTTTTCAAAATTTATAACTCAAATCATAGGGTTCATGAGAAATTATGGACATGAATGACTCAACTCAAGAATGTTAATGATACCTCTCATCTCAAGACTGCTCGACTCATAGGGTTCATGCGGAATTATGGGCATGAACTACTCAACTCAAGGACCTTCATGGGTAACATGTAGTATCCCTATGATTAGGAATATAATCCCAAAATGATTAGAAACTCAATGCTCAAGACTTAGAACTTGAAGATACTACTCCTCTCAAAGATACTCAACTGATGGAGTTCATGCAGAATTTATGGGCATGAACAACTCGACTCAAGGGCCTATATAACAATATGGAACTCAGGTATACGACTCTTCTCATTCTCATACTTACTTCCTCAAAACTTAGCTCAAATTGATAGTTGATCTCAAAGGATTCACAATTGAACTCAAAGACCTTCTTGAACTCTACTCTTAACTCTTTCTTGAATTTGAATTATGAATTCAAGAGTTATGATTCATGATATGGAGGATCTCAATAGCAATATAGCAATTCGATAATTAGGACTAGAACTTTTAAAAGAAACATGAATTTCAAAATCTACTTATCTCAAGAATACTCAAATCTAGGGAAAGTATCATAGATTACACTTTTGTTGATCTGAAAGTAGATGTAGGGTGTGAGGACGAACTAGTCCAACACTATGATAGCCTTACATACCTGGAAGAACAAGGTTCTTGAAGATTTTTGAAGAAGAACTTGATTAAAAGCTTTGAAACCCTAGCTTGAAGGTAAACGATCAAGAAAACCTTTCTTGAGATTCTTGAATTAGTTTCTTGAAATCTCTATGGCCAAGAATTATGATTTTCATTAGTAATTCATAATTGTATGGAGGATTTTGAGTTGAAAAAATTGGAATTATTGGAGAAAGACTTACCTTGAAGAAGAATTTTGAATGGAGTCTTCTACTTTGATTTTTCCTTAGGGTTTAGCCCTAGGGTTTGAGAGAGAAGAGAATGATGGATTAAAAGATGAAAATCTGATTGTTCTGAGCCTTTTATTAGTCAAGAAATTCGTTTAGGGTTTTCTTGGAGGTAAAAAAAACAAAAACAACCCTTTTTAATGTTTTCCCATCGGCAAAATTCGTAACAGCACTATATAGGTTACTAAAATAGTCATAATTTTTTACTCAAAAATTGGATTGACGCGAAATTGGTGGCGTTGGAAAGTAGATTCAAATACCTTTAATTTAATAGGTTATGGCTCATGTAACTATTTATATTCTAAGAGATAAGGTCATTTGAAATTGACCCAAGTAGAATCTTACATCAAAACTTAATCGATAAGGAAACCTCAAGAACTCTTATCAAGAACTCATCAAGAAATTAATTTGCTCAATATTTATGGATAGATTCGCAAAAGAAACTCATGATTTGCGTGTGGTTGAACGAAACTCATGATTTGCGTGTGGTTGAACGAAACTCATGATTTGCGTGTGGTTGAACGAACCCAACACTATGGAAGCTTACATACCTCAAAGAACTAGGTTCTTGGCGAAATCTTGAATTTCTTAAACGAACGCTTGAAACTTTGAACTTTTTCTCCTCTTGAATCTTCTCTCCAAAACCCTAAACGCTTTTGGGGATGAATGAAACTAATTCTAATCAGTTTAGACTCCTAAAACCTTACTAAAAACGCTTAAATCTGATTGGGTACGGAAAAGACCAAAATACCCCTCATATTTTCGGGTAACTTTCCTTTATTGGACAGCCCGACTTCAAACGGGCATATCTCCCTCATACGAGCTTGAAATTTAGCAAACTCGGTGGAGTTGGAAAGATAATTTGAAGACCTTTCATTAGATATCTTATGGGCCATCTAAATCATCGTGTACTGAAGGTAATAGTCATTTTAAGTTGACCCAAAACTCATAACTTAAGCATAACTTACAAAATTTCAAATTTTGCTATTTCCAATTTAGTTCTTTTTGAAACTCAAGGTGCTACATCTAGTGACCTTAACACTTAAGAAATTTTTAATTCCTTGGTAAAATCTCACTCACTACGAAGAACGGTTCGAGTCTTAGTTCGAAAAATTTTCTGAGGTGTTACACTTTCGAACTTACATAAGAACATATAATAATATATTTGCGTTCATTTCCCTTGGAGTAACTTATGATAAAGATTTAGCTAAAAGAAATAATGGTATTTAAACATTTCAAGTTCAAGGACAGATGTACCATTTCATAAATGACATGATTCCTACTAATCAAAAAGGAAAAAACCTCCAATTATTATTTTTTTGACAGTGAAAATGAATTAAGAAATCGAATGGCATGTTCAAATAAACTAAATGAAAATAGTGAGAACTCTAATGGACATATTAAAAATTAATCCATACTCTATGTTTCTAAAATCTTTGATAAATGTCCCACAACTATCTTATTTTTATATTGCACTTAAGTCTGATTCTGGATTAGAATACCATGTATATAACTTACCAAATGTATATGAAGTTGCAGGAATACGGGTAGAACAAGATATTATTAATTCTATTCCTACGCCACATATTCGAATATATACAAAAAGTGATAGAAGTCAATTGGTAAATTATTATTATGGTTGTTATGACCTTTTGCAATATCCATTGTTATTTCCATACGGTCAGAGTGGGTGGCATTGTGGTATTAAAAAAATTAAGCATTCTTGTGACACATCAATACAAATATATTGTGAGCAAGAACAGTTACCAAGTGTAATGAATCTGGAGTGGGAAAGAAACAAGAGTTTGTTGTTTGCCCTAATTCATTTTACCCTTGAATAATGGGTATATTTACAGGTTTGCCCTTGGTCGTCCTAGACTTCATATTTCTCTATATATATATATATATGATCTCTAATTTTAGTATACATATAAGTTTTATTATTTTTATATTAAAATTTTATAATGCCTCTAATTATAAGATAACAATATGAAATATTAAATGATATCATGAACATGACTATTAACTTAATTTAGGATTTGTGAACATTAAAAATCATGAAAGTAAGGAAAATAAAGACAAATAAATATCAAATAATTTTATGAACATGACTATAGTAATATAATTTAGAAGTTATATAATCATCAAATGTCATGAAAGTAAGGAAAATAAAGGCAAGTAAAATTTTCTATTAAAGAATGTGAATAAATGAAGTAGTAGTAATTGGCATATTCATTTTTGCACAATAATAAGAAATATATAAACAAAAAAATACTCAAGAAAATGAGAAAAAAAGATAAATATGATTCTTGGCAAAAAGAAAGTGACATATCACTTTTCTTCTAGATATTTTATATGTTGGTAAAGAAAGTACGTAGATTGAGAGAGACAGACAATTTTACTAAATTATTTTTATCATAACCAAATACTTTTATATTTTGAGTTCGGACCCAACAAATCATAATAGTGATCTCTAAAATTCTCAAAACTTGAAAACTTCTAACAATAATAATAATAATAATAAATAAATAAAATATGTAGATTGCAAAGTTACATATTAATAATCAATTTTTCTATGAATTAAACTGTATCTTGAAAATTACAAATTAACTTTACATTCTCATGTTCTTTAATTATAATTAATAAAAACTGATCCACATAACTATAAAATTATCTACATACTTTCTTGAGTAGCATACATGTATATGTTAACTCCCTTTTCTACTTTTATTTTCAAAAATATCTTGACTTGAAAATACGATAAGTTAACCTTACAACAACACAACAACAACAACAACAAAAATACATAAAAATAAAATTAATTAATCAAGTAAAAACTTTAAAGAATATACAATTATGAGTTGAAGAGGAAAGAAGGACCATGTTCTCAACATAACATAATTCAATTCTCCAAAACCTACAAAGAGAAGGAGAGAGTAAAAATAATTAGATTCTTTAGAAACTACAAAAATAAGTAAAAAAAAAAACTTAAGAAACCACAAAGAGAAGCAAAGGAAAAAAAATCACATCATTTTCTAAAAAAAACCATGATTTGTATCATCTAGAATCCAAAAAATAATATTAAATATATAATTACAAAATAAAAAGTGATAATTATAAGTATTAGACATGTCAAAATCAAACTATGCAAGGATGTCTAGCATTCATATTGTCTAAAAAAAACCTCATGAGTCGTATAATAAGAATAAAAAAATTAAATATATAATTATAGTAGAAAAAAATGATAATTACATTATGCATATCCAAAACATTTTACCTCGTAAAATTCAACCATATAAAACATTCTTCATTATACATATATCTCCTGCAAAATCAGATCAAAGAAGACAAAAAAATGACCAAACAAAGAAACACAAGATGAAAAATAGAAAAAATGAAAATAAAACAAATCATCATACATGTCTCAAGATAAGTTTTTATAAGTGTCATTTTAAGAAGTTATAAATTTGTATATTAAATAATATGAAGGTTATGAATATGAAAGGTTAGAAGTTATAGACATTACTAAATTAATTAAGATTTAAATTTATGTAATTGAAGAGGTATGAATTTAGAAGATGATTTTATAAAATAAAATAATTGAAAAAAATTAGAAAAAATGTCAAAAAAAACTAAAAAAAAAAAGATAAATAAGATTATTGGTCATTGAGAGGTGTCACGTCACTTCTTTTTTATCTAGCTTTATATATATGATTCTTCTTTAGTAACCATTTTTTTTTTCTCTTTTTCCATTTCAGGAAACAATCTTTTTCTTATGCTCTCAATAAGAAATTCACATGTAAATAATATATTCTAACTATCATTAGCTGCAATTCCTTTGAGAGAAATTATTTATCTATAATATAGTGTGGTAATTCTTCTTTTCTCTTCAATCTATAGTTAGATCATTCTTTAAATAAGTAATGTGATAATTCTTCTTTGCTCTTCAATCTATAATTAGATCATTCTTTAAATAACGGTTATACTTTCTTAGTTAACTATTTTTTAGAATATAACTTCGTTTGTAGTTTTCGATATACGTTTCAATTCATAAGACAATTATTTATGATAGGCTAAATTGATGTTCTCCCATTTTTTCAATTCTCATATATCATTATTACAGTTTATTGGTGTGAATTCTTAAGCTTATAAAAAAATTTTAAAAAAAAAACATAAATGACTAGATAAGATGAAACATTTCTGTAAAGTTGTCTGTTTGTCTTTATTCACTTTCTTACCCGAGAAAGGAATCTTTATTTTTTTTCTTTGAGAAAAATCTTTAATCTTTTGAATGAATTCTTGATATTAAAAGTTTTTAATTTATTTAAATATGATAAATAATATTAAATAAAAAATAGTTAAGATAGAAAACAAATTTTTAGATGTTCCATAAAATTAGTAAGAAGTGAAAGAGAATTGATCTGGTTACTTAAAAAGATGAAACAAGAAAAGAAAAATGCATTAACCCCATTTGAACCTCAATAAATTAAAGGCTTTCAAAATATTTGTTGGATGGATAAGGAGGATAGTAAGATTTTGATGTTTTCGACTCTCTAAATTTGTAAGGCTGTTTTGGATAATTATTTCTACTTCTAAGGTGTTTGATTTTAAAAAATCAACTTGAATTATTGATTTGGTGTGATTCATCTATTTTTTTATATAAGGAAGAATTGAGAAATAATGTTAGAATAAATATAAATGTAAGGTAGGATTACGTGAACAAAAAATTATAAAAATGAAAAACAATAAAGAAAATGATAAGAAAAAAAAGGTAGATAATCAATAAAAGTAACCAAAAAAATAATGTAAAAAAGTAAGTAGCGAGAACATGATTAAATAATTATTCTTTGATTTTAATCAAACTCCTACACTATAAAACAAAATATTTAACTTAAAATTACTTATTGAAATAAAAAAAAATTTAAATTAAGTCTCTGAAGATAAGTTCCACCATTGCACTTTCTGAAGCAAAAGAAAATAAAATTTTAAAAAAAAATCCTCTTTTATTAAAAAGAAAAAAAATAATAAACAAAACAAAACCCACATCAAACTTTTTCACCCGTTAAAAAAACACTCAAAACTTGAACTTTGCTTAATTTTTTTGTAGAGAAAATCTAGGATTTGGCTCGTTTCTCACCGGATTAACAAGAAGAAAATTCAAGAGGAGGAGAAAAAAGAAAAGCAAAGTTTAGGGTTTCAAGAATTTTAATCTCAAGAAGACTAAATTGAAAGTTTTTCACTAATTTTATCACTGGGAAGAAGAGCATTCATTCTTAAGTTAGAAAGATATGTTGTTTATGTACAAGAAAGTAGTCAAGGGGGAGTGATAAAGATAATATTATTGTTTTGTTATAAATCCATTTAATTGTGTAGATTGTCCATTAGATATATTCAAGACTTAATTGTCTTCATGTATATATGCCTCCATGTGTCTGCTAGTTTGTGACCTTTGGGAGTGATATCTCAACATTATAAATAGAGATATCACTCACCATTTGGAAGATACACTTGAATAAGAAGAAAAGTTCTCTCTTTCATCTACATTTCTTGCCTTCTTCTCTTGATAATTATATTATTATGAATTTGATTTTATAACATGTTATCAGCACAAGGTTTGTTTATTCTGTTTGTTGGAACAAGGTAATTTACTGATACGGCCAAGTGCTAAGCTTGCGTTTATTTGGTTAATGCCTTTGTTTGTCCAACTATTGAAAATAGTTCTTTATGGATAAGGTATGCAGGTATGCACATCTAACATATATTTCAATTATATTCTAACAAATAAACAGTACTTCTTTTGCCATGGTTTCATCTGTATAATTGTTGTCTTAGTTTCTTAGTCATACACGATGGAAGTTTCTTTTTGAATTGGATAAACTAATCTAGTATATTAAAAAAAAAAACTTTGTTGAAGTTGATCTTGTGATATATCCATGAGTTGGTTAGTCAAATCAGAAGTTTTGATGAACTACTTCTACTGGTTCACTTTTATTGAATATGATTAGTAATTTTTGTAATTAAAGATATTAACTTTTTTTTTGAAATCAATGAAGCAGCAATATCGAAAGGGATGATATTTTAAAGGCTTAAGGGTGTGTTTGCTGCACTTTAGCCTATAATGTCAATGATTGAGGGTAAGACGATGGATTCAAGTTGCATCGCACTAAAAGGATAAGACATCTAGTTAAAGACATGATGCACCTTAATGAAAAATATTTAAGGGTAACACGGTAGATTCAAGTTTTATCGCACCAAGAGGTAAGACATCAATTTGAGTTTTCATGCCCCATGATAAGAAATTGGGTTCTAATCTCATAGAATCATGACCTAACACGCCTTATATGGATAAACGGAAATTGAAAAAATAAAACAACAAGCAAAAAAGGAAGTACAACAATTAGAAGAAGTAAAAAATACTAAAATAATAGAGCTAGAAAAAGAGCTAGCAATATTAAAAGAAATGTATGAAATTAAACAAAAAGAAAAAGAACAAAAAATAAAATTAGCAAATGAGATAATTAAATTTAAAGAAAAATTGCAATTACAAGATGAATTAGGAGAAAAAGAAGAAAATAACCAAGATAATCTACCCGAAATAAGAGTTGATGAAATAAACGATGATGAAATAGAACAACATTCGGAAACAAGCGAAACATATACGGAACTTTTAGCAAACATAGATAATACAAAGAATTTAGAAGTAAATACAGAAGACGTAGACATGGACGAAAAACCTAGCACATCAGGAGTAAAAAACCTAAAAAATTTTAATCCAAAATATTATAATGAAAATTATGAACAATATGATAAAGAAAAAACTACATGGGATAAAAGATTAAATAAAAAATGGACGCCTAAACCAATAACTGGACAACATGAATTTTTAGATTTAGATTGTGTAGCAGACATAAATAAAACAATCCAATTATAGATAGGATACATATCAAAACAATTAATAGATAACAAGATAGTAATAGCAGAGGCACCAGGATACATAGAAAGGACACTTATAGGAACAGTAAAATTATGGCTACAAAATTTAACAAATGAAAGCTTAACAACTTTAAGAAATAATAAAAAATTTGATGGTGAAACAGCCACTACAACCATGGAAATATTATATAAATATGAAATAGCTATAAGAAATGAATTTAGTAGTATGACAACAGAAGTAGAAGAACAAAATAAAGAAAAAATCATAAATCGGAATCTAATGACAAAATTAGCAATATGTAATATGTGTTACATAGATGAATATACATGTGCATTTAGAGAATATTATTATAAAGGAACATATAGCATAGAAGAAAGTAAAGAAATAAGGAAATTATATTTTACAAAATTACCAGAACCTTTTAATTCAAAAATAATAAAAAGTTGGAATGAAGCAGAATTAACGGACACCTTAGGAGCTAGAATGAAATTCTTGCAACGATGGTTTATGGAACTATGTGAAAAACATAAAGAAGAAATAAAAATGGAAAAAATATTAGTAAAAAACTTGGCATGTTGCAAAAATAAGACAACACCTCAATTTGGTTGTACGGATAGGTATTATAAAAATAAAAAGAAATATAATAAAAAATACAGATCAAAATATAAATATAAAAAACCAAGAAGAAGGTACTATGTAAAAAATTACAAAACCAAAAGACCATATAGACCAAAAAGAAAACTAACGGAATGTACTTGTTATAATTGTGGGAAATTAGGACATATAGCTAGAGATTGTAAATTACCCAAAAATTCAAAGAAAAAACAAATATCAGAAATAATAATAGATGACGAAAAATATACACAAATAGAATACGTAGATTATGAATTAGAAAGCAATGATAGTATATATGAATTATCGGAAAATGAAATAGATAATGACATAGAAATAGAAAATGAATTCTATAATATAACAAATGACTGAAGCAGATATACAAACAATAAATAAAGAAAAACATCAAGACGAAGAATATTTAGAACAGAAAATAATATTTGATAATAGTATATTTGAACAAACAAAAGGAAAAGAATTAGACCTAAGCGTAGCAAAAATATTCGAAATACCAACAGTAAGAAACTGGTTTAAATGACAAAAAGAAGAATATTATGTAGTAAGTCAAAGAGAACATATCATAGATTGCAAATACACTAAAGGAAAGGCCAAAATACCAATAATAAATAAACGAATAATAAATAAAGAAATACAAGATATTAAGGCTAAAAATCCAATTAAATATGTACATTTAGGAGGAACAGAAATATTAATAAAAGCATGTTTTAGAGAAGGAATAGATACACCCATAGAAATATACTTAGCGGATGATAGAATTATACAACCCATAGAAAAAAGTGTAATAAGTGCAGTAAGAGGTAACCTCATATACCAAAAATTTAAGTTTATAATAAGTGTTAACTACTCAGTAGCAATAAATGACAGGAATATAGATAAATCACTAGTATTATACTGGCAAATGTCAGGGGTAGAACTAGCCCCAGGAAGTAAAATATTTACAGCTAGATGTAAAAACTTATATGTTCTAACAACAAAACATAAAATAACAGCAAAAAATAAAATAGATAAAATAAAAATAGAAGATCCCTTTGAAAGAATAGTTACAGTCATAGATAAAAACGATTATAGTTATAATGAAATTGATATAGAAGAAGATTTAGAAATAGTAAAAGAAAGACTAAGCACATCGAAAAGGATAAACAATGAGATACCCCAAATATCATCAAAAATGAGTACCTCAAGGAGAATAGATAAAACCCCACAAAAATCAATAGAAGAAGATATAAAACCACATCATTACTACATAACGGGAATAATGGAACAACGAAAATATTTAATATTAATAGATACAGGACGAGAAGAAAACTATATTACAAGAGA
Organism: Solanum verrucosum; assembly: GCF_900185275.1. Classification (NCBI taxonomy): domain Eukaryota; kingdom Viridiplantae; phylum Streptophyta; class Magnoliopsida; order Solanales; family Solanaceae; genus Solanum; species Solanum verrucosum. Next base: position 1,827,542 of record NW_026020157.1, read on the forward strand.
ATTAGTAACGGAAGATGAAATAATAACTATTGAACAATCATGCTCCGAACTACCAAAAACATTAATGTATACCGAAGAAACTACAGAAAAGGAATTAATCATCGGAGGAGTACCAATAGCAATAAAATTCAAAATATATCAAGGAAATGAAAATATCATTTTAGGAATAAAATGGTTGGAACAAGTAAAACCATATAATCTAGAAGACAAACAGTTAACAATAAATTATGAAAATAAAAGAGTAATAATAAAAAAGACTTTGGTATGATAAAAATATGAAAATAAAAATATGAAAATATATATACTTGCAAAGATAATAATAGAAGGATATTACAACCGATATTATACACCAATGATAGATACGGGAGCAGAAGTTAAAATATGTAAATACAATTGTTTGCCAGAAGATAAATGGGAAAAATTAAAAACACCGATAGTAGTAACAGGATTTAATAATGAAGGAAGCATGATCACATATAAGGTAAAAAATATAAAAGTACAAATATGGGATAAGATATTAACTATAGAAGAAATATATAACTTTGAATTAACTACAAAAGATATGCTATTAGGAATGCCATTTTTAGAAAAATTATACCCACATATAATAACAAAAACACACTGGTGGTTCACAACACCGTGTAAACAAAAAATAGGAGCAAAAAGAGTAAATAATAAAAAACGAAAAACAACAGAATGGATAAAAGGAAGTGAAAAAATTACACAAAAATTAGAAAATATAAAAGAAGAAGACCCTAAAATAGAATTAATTATATTCTCTATAGATAAAGTAAAAATAATTCAAGATAAGTTAGAATTATTATATAGTGAGGATCCTTTACAAGGATGGGAAAAACATAAAACAAAAGTAAAAATTGAGCTAATTGATAATAACAGTATAATAACCCAAAAACCATTAAAGTATAATTTTAATGATTTAACTGAGTTTAAGATACATATAGATGAATTACTAGAAAAAGGATATATACAAGAAAGCAATAGTAAGCATACAAGCCCGACATTTATCGTAAATAAACATAGTGAACAAAAAAGAGGAAAAAGTAGAATGGTTATTGATTATAGAAATTTAAATGCAAAAACTAAAACATATAATTATCCAATACCAAATAAAATACTAAAGATAAGACAAATACAAGGATATAATTATTTTAGCAAATTTGATTGTAAATAAGGATTTTATCACTTAAAACTAGAAGAAGAATCTAAAAAACTAACAGCATTCACTGTACCACAAGGATTTTATGAATGGAATGTATTACTATTTGAATATAAAAACGCACCAGGTAGATATCAACACTTTATGGACAATTACTTTAAACAAATAGAAAATTGTGTAGTGTACATCGATGATATATTATTATATTGTAAGACACAAGATGAACATATAAGATTATTAGAAAAATTTATACACATCATAGAATATTCAGGTATAAGTCTAAGTAAAAAGAAAGCTGATATAATGAAAAACCAAATAGAATTCTTAGGAATACAAATTGATAAAAACGGAATAAAAATGCAAACACATATAGTACAAAAAATAATTAACTCAAATGAACAACTAGACACAAAAAAGAAATTACAATCATTCTTAGGACTAGTAAATCAAGTAAGAGAATACATACCAAAATTAGCAGAAAATTTAAAACCATTACAACAAAAATTAAAGAAAGATATAGAATATCAGTTTGATAAAAAAGACCAAATACAAATACAAAAGGTAAAATTATTGTGTAAAAACTTACCTAAACTATACTTTCCAGATGAAAACAAAATATTTACTTATATAATAGAATCAGATGCGAGTGAAAAAAGTTATGGAGGAATATTAAAATACAGGTATGATGACACTACGATAGAACATCATTGCAGGTATTATTCAGGAACATTTAATAATACAGAAATAAAATGGGAAATAAATAGAAAAGAATTATATTCAGTATATAAGTGTTTATTATCATTTGAACCATATATTGTATATAACAAATTTATTATAAGAACAGATAATACACAAGTAAAATGGTGGCTAACAAGAAAAATACAAGATTCGGTAACGACAAAAGAAATAAGGAGATTGGTATTAAATATATTAAATTTTACATTTACAATTGAAGTAATAAAAACTGATAAGAATGTTATTGCAGATTACCTATCACGACAAAGCTACTCAGACTGAGACTGAGGAAGAAGATACAATCGAAAAAATACTCAAAGCTATTACTACACTTTGTACAAAAGTGGATAGTATGGACAACGAGATACAAAAGCTAAAGACTAATGAAGATAATCTGAAGTCTAAAGCTAGTCAGCAGCATGACTATAAAAATGCGGAGCTACGTCAAGCGGAAGACGGAAAAAAGCCAGAGCTAAAAGGAGACGATGGGAAACTCCTTAAAACCCATAATGTTTGTTTAAATACAGCTGCAGGTACAAGTAAACAAGTTAGCGATAAACAACATAAAAATGTGAACTTAAACCAGCTATTTGCAAAACCATTTACCCAAAGGACACCTAAACATGTGTCCATAGAACCACAAACATCTACATACGCAGATAGTTTGCAAAACCAAAATGAGAAAAAGACATATAACTACATTACACGAACCTATATTGAAAATATCCACAAAATCCAAACCTATTTAAACCGCAACCCCAGACCAACTACAAAAGAACCAAACCAAGATTATTTGACACAAAAATTACAAGGATATAACAAGTTAATTGCACAACCGAAAACTAACGCGAATTTAGTAAGAACATGTTACAACTACGGACTGTTAAATACCGTATACACATATGACGGAGAAGAAGTTAGTGGAATACCAGAACTACACAAAGCATTCATCACATACAAAAGAGTTACGAAAGAAAATTTATTTTATATAAAATTTTATACAGCACCAGCGGAGATATTATACGAGGAAATAAAACCTCCAATACAGGTTATAAAGATAGGATTAACTAAAGATATGATTATACCCGAGGATATCGAACAACAAGAAGAGATATGCAAAATAGAGATACCAAGTTTTTATGCCAACAAAAGGATAATTGGTATATCAACAATTATACAAGAGTTAGCAAATAATTATTTAAACGGGAACGCTATATGGAACTACTATGCAAGAGACCAGCTAATGATTTATTCCAATTCAAGGGAGCTAAGGAAAACATATATGGATGAAGTCCAAAGATGGATTTTATCACTACTAAAGCCAGAAGAACGACCTACGACACGAGCACTAAAAGAAGGATTTATTTCAGCAGAATTATTAACAAGATATTGCAAGCTAATTGGTCACAAATACCCTGACCACATATGTTCGAAATGCAACAGAGAAGATAATATATTCCCGGACGTCCAGCTGGAATAATCTAAGAAGATAAGAAGAAGGAGTCAAGAAGACGGAAGACAAAGATAAGAAGAAAACAAAAAAGAAGATAGATATTTTGAAAAAGTGTAAAGAGATATGTAAAAAGTCATAAAAATGTGTATTGTAGTAAGTAATGTGTCATAAAATGTAGTGTATAAGTCGTAAAGTAAATAGTAGCATGCATGTGCATATTAGACAAGTGTAAAAGTTAGGTGTAAATAAGTCTTAATAGGATAAAATAGGAACTATTCATGAATAGTAGTAAATAGTAAGTGGACAGATGTAAAAAACGTATTAGAGTATGTATGTCTATATAAAGAGTCGATTGTAAATGTTGTAAGGCAGGCATTGCCTAACTTAAAACTTTCTTTCAAAAAACTCTCCAACTAAAAATTTAGTATTTAGATAAATGGAGCAAAAATCTGAAATCCAATCAGATATTTCAGATAGCATGGCTAAGCAAGAAGCAAAGGTTTATTGTTCAAAAAATATGCGGAACTAATTTCATATATTCCTGAATATCATATTTATGATTGAATAAATTTATGTTAGTTATTATGTATTAGAATTATTTGAATCATGATTTCTATTTTATTAGCACATTGGAAACAGGGAGAAAACTTCTATACTATGTCATCCTAATGTTGAAATCGGTAGGCGAGGAAGCCGTTTAGGGGAGTAAACAAAGTTGATGCGCTGATAAGAAGAAAGTATCCGCTAAAGTACGATGCTAGTAGTGACAGGAAAACATGATAAAAATAATCTAGTTCATAATGATCTAATATGAATTTAATCAATTATGAATATGATAGGAAGGAATAATTTGAAATAAAAAATCTGCATAATAAAGAACATGACTACTTACCTCCATAATGAAATGATAAAAAACTATGAAACTTTAATATTATATATACTTAAAGATATAAAAATAATTGAATTAAGAAGAATCATATGGGAAAAAATATTTAATAACGAACCAGAAGATATATTGAACCAACAATGGTATGAAATAGACTTACATGATTTAGACTACGAAAGAATAGAATGGTACGATTTATTAGAAATAAATTCAGACTAAAATGAAATACGAATATTTACAATATTGGACAAAATCTATGGAAGATATAAAATTATTAGAACAATTAATGGAAGAAAATTTATGTAGGTATCAAAGAACCCAAGATATGTTATATTTAGAATATATCATAAATAATATTAATGAAATGTTCAGATTAAAACAATTATCAGAAGAATATTACAATAAATATTATTACATATTACCATGAATTTAGTACTACCTAAAAGTAATATTAAAGAGATATCAAAATTAAGACACTTAGTAAATTAAGACACTTAGTAAAAAGATATTATAATAAAAGATACTCACATGCCTTACCACATTTACAACCGACTCTTTATATAGACATACATACTCTAATACGTTTTTTACATCTGTCCACTTACTATTTACTACTATTCATGAATAGTTCCTATTTTATCCTATTAAGACTTATTTACACCTAACTTTTACACTTGTCTAATATGCACATGCATGCTACTATTTACTTTACGACTTATACACTACATTTTATGACACATTACTTACTACAATACACATTTTTATGACTTTTTACATATCTCTTTACACTTTTTCAAAATATCTATCTTCTTTTTTGTTTTCTTCTTATCTTTGTCTTCCGTCTTCTTGACTCCTTCTTCTTATCTTCTTAGATTATTCCAGCTGGACGTCCGGGAATATATTATCTTCTCTGTTGCATTTCGAACATATGTGGTCAGGGTATTTGTGACCAATTAGCTTGCAATATCTTGTTAATAATTCTGCTGAAATAAATCCTTCTTTTAGTGCTCGTGTCGTAGGTCGTTCTTCTGGCTTTAGTAGTGATAAAATCCATCTTTGGACTTCATCCATATATGTTTTCCTTAGCTCCCTTGAATTGGAATAAATCATTAGCTGGTCTCTTGCATAGTAGTTCCATATAGCGTTCCCGTTTAAATAATTATTTGCTAACTCTTGTATAATTGTTGATATACCAATTATCCTTTTGTTGGCATAAAAACTTGGTATCTCTATTTTGCATATCTCTTCTTGTTGTTCGATATCCTCGGGTATAATCATATCTTTAGTTAATCCTATCTTTATAACCTGTATTGGAGGTTTTATTTCCTCGTATAATATCTCCGCTGGTGCTGTATAAAATTTTATATAAAATAAATTTTCTTTCGTAACTCTTTTGTATGTGATGAATGCTTTGTGTAGTTCTGGTATTCCACTAACTTCTTCTCCGTCATATGTGTATACGGTATTTAACAGTCCGTAGTTGTAACATGTTCTTACTAAATTCGCGTTAGTTTTCGGTTGTGCAATTAACTTGTTATATCCTTGTAATTTTTGTGTCAAATAATCTTGGTTTGGTTCTTTTGTAGTTGGTCTGGGGTTGCGGTTTAAATAGGTTTGGATTTTGTGGATATTTTCAATATAGGTTCGTGTAATGTAGTTATATGTCTTTTTCTCATTTTGGTTTTGCAAACTATCTGCGTATGTAGATGTTTGTGGTTCTATGGACACATGTTTAGGTGTCCTTTGGGTAAATGGTTTTGCAAATAGCTGGTTTAAGTTCACATTTTTATGTTGTTTATCGCTAACTTGTTTACTTGTACCTGCAGCTGTATTTAAACAAACATTATGGGTTTTAAGGAGTTTCCCATCGTCTCCTTTTAGCTCTGGCTTTTTTCCGTCTTCCGCTTGACGTAGCTCCGCATTTTTATAGTCATGCTGCTGACTAGCTTTAGACTTCAGATTATCTTCATTAGTCTTTAGCTTTTGTATCTCGTTGTCCATACTATCCACTTTTGTACAAAGTGTAGTAATAGCTTTGAGTATTTTTTCGATTGTATCTTCTTCCTCAGTCTCAGTCTGAGTAGCTTTGTCGTGATAGGTAATCTGCAATAACATTCTTATCAGTTTTTATTACTTCAATTGTAAATGTAAAATTTAATATATTTAATACCAATCTCCTTATTTCTTTTGTCGTTACCGAATCTTGTATTTTTCTTGTTAGCCACCATTTTACTTGTGTATTATCTGTTCTTATAATAAATTTGTTATATACAATATATGGTTCAAATGATAATAAACACTTATATACTGAATATAATTCTTTTCTATTTATTTCCCATTTTATTTCTGTATTATTAAATGTTCCTGAATAATACCTGCAATGATGTTCTATCGTAGTGTCATCATACCTGTATTTTAATATTCCTCCATAACTTTTTTCACTCGCATCTGATTCTATTATATAAGTAAATATTTTGTTTTCATCTGGAAAGTATAGTTTAGGTAAGTTTTTACACAATAATTTTACCTTTTGTATTTGTATTTGGTCTTTTTTATCAAACTGATATTCTATATCTTTCTTTAATTTTTGTTGTAATGGTTTTAAATTTTCTGCTAATTTTGGTATGTATTCTCTTACTTGATTTACTAGTCCTAAGAATGATTGTAATTTCTTTTTTGTGTCTAGTTGTTCATTTGAGTTAATTATTTTTTGTACTATATGTGTTTGCATTTTTATTCCGTTTTTATCAATTTGTATTCCTAAGAATTCTATTTGGTTTTTCATTATATCAGCTTTCTTTTTACTTAGACTTATACCTGAATATTCTATGATGTGTATAAATTTTTCTAATAATCTTATATGTTCATCTTGTGTCTTACAATATAATAATATATCATCGATGTACACTACACAATTTTCTATTTGTTTAAAGTAATTGTCCATAAAGTGTTGATATCTACCTGGTGCGTTTTTATATTCAAATAGTAATACATTCCATTCATAAAATCCTTGTGGTACAGTGAATGCTGTTAGTTTTTTAGATTCTTCTTCTAGTTTTAAGTGATAAAATCCTTATTTACAATCAAATTTGCTAAAATAATTATATCCTTGTATTTGTCTTATCTTTAGTATTTTATTTGGTATTGGATAATTATATGTTTTAGTTTTTGCATTTAAATTTCTATAATCAATAACCATTCTACTTTTTCCTCTTTTTTGTTCACTATGTTTATTTACGATAAATGTCGGGCTTGTATGCTTACTATTGCTTTCTTGTATATATCCTTTTTCTAGTAATTCATCTATATGTATCTTAAACTCAGTTAAATCATTAAAATTATACTTTAATGGTTTTTGGGTTATTATACTGTTATTATCAATTAGCTCAATTTTTACTTTTGTTTTATGTTTTTCCCATCCTTGTAAAGGATCCTCACTATATAATAATTCTAACTTATCTTGAATTATTTTTACTTTATCTATAGAGAATATAATTAATTCTATTTTAGGGTCTTCTTCTTTTATATTTTCTAATTTTTGTGTAATTTTTTCACTTCCTTTTATCCATTCTGTTGTTTTTCGTTTTTTATTATTTACTCTTTTTGCTCCTATTTTTTGTTTACACGGTGTTGTGAACCACCAGTGTGTTTTTGTTATTATATGTGGGTATAATTTTTCTAAAAATGGCATTCCTAATAGCATATCTTTTGTAGTTAATTCAAAGTTATATATTTCTTCTATAGTTAATATCTTATCCCATATTTGTACTTTTATATTTTTTACCTTATATGTGATCATGCTTCCTTCATTATTAAATCCTGTTACTACTATCGGTGTTTTTAATTTTTCCCATTTATCTTCTGGCAAACAATTGTATTTACATATTTTAACTTCTGCTCCCGTATCTATCATTGGTGTATAATATCGGTTGTAATATCCTTCTATTATTATCTTTGCAAGTATATATATTTTCATATTTTTATTTTCATATTTTTATCATACCAAAGTCTTTTTTATTATTACTCTTTTATTTTCATAATTTATTGTTAACTGTTTGTCTTCTAGATTATATGGTTTTACTTGTTCCAACCATTTTATTCCTAAAATGATATTTTCATTTCCTTGATATATTTTGAATTTTATTGCTATTGGTACTCCTCCGATGATTAATTCCTTTTCTGTAGTTTCTTCGGTATACATTAATGTTTTTGGTAGTTCGGAGCATGATTGTTCAATAGTTATTATTTCATCTTCCGTTACTAATTCTCTTGTAATATAGTTTTCTTCTCGTCCTGTATCTATTAATATTAAATATTTTCGTTGTTCCATTATTCCCGTTATGTAGTAATGATGTGGTTTTATATCTTCTTCTATTGATTTTTGTGGGGTTTTATCTATTCTCCTTGAGGTACTCATTTTTGATGATATTTGGGGTATCTCATTGTTTATCCTTTTCGATGTGCTTAGTCTTTCTTTTACTATTTCTAAATCTTCTTCTATATCAATTTCATTATAACTATAATCGTTTTTATCTATGACTGTAACTATTCTTTCAAAGGGATCTTCTATTTTTATTTTATCTATTTTATTTTTTGCTGTTATTTTATGTTTTGTTGTTAGAACATATAAGTTTTTACATCTAGCTGTAAATATTTTACTTCCTGGGGCTAGTTCTACCCCTGACATTTGCCAGTATAATACTAGTGATTTATCTATATTCCTGTCATTTATTGCTACTGAGTAGTTAACACTTATTATAAACTTAAATTTTTGGTATATGAGGTTACCTCTTACTGCACTTATTACACTTTTTTCTATGGGTTGTATAATTCTATCATCCGCTAAGTATATTTCTATGGGTGTATCTATTCCTTCTCTAAAACATGCTTTTATTAATATTTCTGTTCCTCCTAAATGTACATATTTAATTGGATTTTTAGCCTTAATATCTTGTATTTCTTTATTTATTATTCGTTTATTTATTATTGGTATTTTGGCCTTTCCTTTAGTGTATTTGCAATCTATGATATGTTCTCTTTGACTTACTACATAATATTCTTCTTTTTGTCATTTAAACCAGTTTCTTACTGTTGGTATTTCGAATATTTTTGCTACGCTTAGGTCTAATTCTTTTCCTTTTGTTTGTTCAAATATACTATTATCAAATATTATTTTCTGTTCTAAATATTCTTCGTCTTGATGTTTTTCTTTATTTATTGTTTGTATATCTGCTTCAGTCATTTGTTATATTATAGAATTCATTTTCTATTTCTATGTCATTATCTATTTCATTTTCCGATAATTCATATATACTATCATTGCTTTCTAATTCATAATCTACGTATTCTATTTGTGTATATTTTTCGTCATCTATTATTATTTCTGATATTTGTTTTTTCTTTGGATTTTTGGGTAATTTACAATCTCTAGCTATATGTCCTAATTTCCCACAATTATAACAAGTACATTCCGTTAGTTTTCTTTTTGGTCTATATGGTCTTTTGGTTTTGTAATTTTTTACATAGTACCTTCTTCTTGGTTTTTTATATTTATATTTTGATCTGTATTTTTTATTATATTTCTTTTTATTTTTATAATACCTATCCGTACAACCAAATTGAGGTGTTGTCTTATTTTTGCAACATGCCAAGTTTTTTACTAATATTTTTTCCATTTTTATTTCTTCTTTATGTTTTTCACATAGTTCCATAAACCATCGTTGCAAGAATTTCATTCTAGCTCCTAAGGTGTCCGTTAATTCTGCTTCATTCCAACTTTTTATTATTTTTGAATTAAAAGGTTCTGGTAATTTTGTAAAATATAATTTCCTTATTTCTTTACTTTCTTCTATGCTATATGTTCCTTTATAATAATATTCTCTAAATGCACATGTATATTCATCTATGTAACACATATTACGTATTCATCCCATTGAATTTGCTCCATTCCTTGAAAAGAATGTGGTAGCAATGTATGATAACTTTGAAACCCGTCATTTGATTTGCTCAATTCTATCGTATGAATGCGATAGCAATGAATAATGAGTTTGAAAGACGACAAATTATTGAATGTTTGAATAAGGGCGTGGAGGGACAAAATTATAATAGTCATCATTGTGGTAATTATAAAAGGAAGAATAATATGAGTTCTTCAAATAGTCTTCAAACTATGAAAATAATTTATAATCAAAATGGTATGAAGATTATTGGACACGCGGTTATCGTGCGACTTAACTTGATAAGTTTGTAAATTCTCCATCAAAAGAAAAAATATAAAGTGATGGTGCACTTTATCTTTCAAAGTGACGTTGAAGTGGTTCATGTAAATATGTCAAATATAAAGGTATGACATATATAAATGTTTATGGTCAACTCATGAAGCGATTGTAGCTTGTAATAAGCATCATGAATGCTTGTCCATTCTTTAAAGTGAATGTGTCAAAATATGAAGAAAAATATGAATAAGAACATATTCACTTATGGTTAAAAATATGTCACAACTCACCTCTACGGAAGGTTTGAGAGAAATAAATAAATTTTATTTGGCAAAAATGGCCAATGGTCGTGTACGTTTATACGTCATAAATATTATGGTATGTTTATTGTGAACTACCGAAAGGGTAAAAGAAAGAAATAATTCTTGCCTATAAAGTTTGTGGCCATGACCAAAATAATATTATTCCGTGGCAATACAATTTTTTCATTGGTTGTGTACCTATGGTACAACAAAAGTATGGATGGTGTCATGGAATATGTGATAGTACACAAAATTAATTGCAAGCTCTAACGAGTTGTGTTATTACCAGAGGAATAATATTAGGATTGTAGTAAGTCTCAAAAGAAATTTTTAAAGTTTCAGATTAATTGAAAAGAAATATTGTGACTATAAATTATGAAAAGATTTTATATTTTTAGATTACTACAATCGAAGCGGGTTATAAATATTTATGTAAAAGATTATCCATTTTTTCCTTTTCTTTGTTGCACACAAACATGGGCATGTTGATGGAATCACATGCAAAAGTAAACTATAAGTGTACTGAAATAAAGATCAGTTGACATGACCGGTTGACCATTCTGATTTAAATGTGATGCAAAAGTAATGGATAATTCATGTGGCTTATATGATGAAGAAATAAAAAAATTCTTCAAGAATTCTCTTATGTTGCTTATTCGCTGATAATTTGATCATTGTATCATTGTACCAGCTAAGGTTGAGATTGTACACCCTCAGAACATATAAGAAGGTGAATATGGGCTCATTCACCTGCCATGTGGACCATTTGCAACTATATGATAGCTGCCTCTATGCGATGGTCACATGTGTTTTGTTGTCAACTTACAAACTGGTGTTTGTAAGGTTGTTTGCTCGAATTGTTAAATTAAGAGCACAGTTTCAAATTATAAAATTATGTTGATATATAATGCTGGTTGGTTTAGCAGAAATTATATGCCTCCAATTATAGCTAAACCATTAATTATGAGAACAAATCTCCCAAAAAAGAAATTTGGTATGAGATGAATTTATTTTACACGTAGCAACGCTTGTACGCATCAAGCCAACAAAGGTCCCCTATCAAAATTGGTTCAGGGTCAGGAACCAAATGATTTTCATCTAAAACATTGAATGTGCGGTTATGATTTAATTTCTCCACCATGCACAAAGATGAATTTCCAAATGATGTTGGGATGAATGTTAGATTTCCTAACATTAGGGAGAGAGATGATTGATAGTTGAAAATTATATATGAGGTTAATTATAAATTATCTAGATCCTCGTTAAAAGAAAATTTGAAATTGAAGGGATAACTCTTTTGCATAATGTTGCAAATCTATTGCTAGATGAATTTACTGACCCTATGATATAATTCAGCTGCAAATGTTCCAATGAGAAGTCCTTGAAGGACAGAGTCTATGATACGCCTGAAGCGTAATAGACCAATCGGTTGCAAATGTAAAATTCCTTGAAGAAGGAGAGGAGCAAATGATCAATATGGTCATGATAATGAGGCAAGTGCTATAAGAGAGCACCACGACATAACACCTCATAGAACCTTGGAAAAGGTTCAGGTACCTGAAAAATGATGAAAAATGAAGAAATCTCGATAAGTTATGTCGAGTATATTTTGTTTCACTTAGAAAAGTGATGTTTTGAATTGATAGTCCATAAATCAAGGTATAATGTCAGCGGGGTACAAATAAACTATTATGTGATGGTATAACCGTAAGATATCAAGTACGGATTGTGCATTGGGGCATAAAGGTTTGTCGCAAAAATCATAACATTATTAGAGACGTTTTCTCCTATGGTGGATGCAATAAGATTTATTTTTGATCTGGCAACATATAAAAACGAATGAATATAATGAATAATTATCATGTCTAGCTAGACAATATTGAAGGTTATATGAAAATCCTTGAAGCAATCAAGGTGTCTGAAACATATAAAAGTTTGAAAGAAACTTTTTCAATAAAGCTTCAAGAATTCTTATTTGGATTGAAATAATCAAGAAAGAAAGGGTACAAAAAAAACCCTCATTACCCTTGCATTTTTATGGAAAGGTCAAGATTTGAATTTGTTATAATAGTTGTGTATGTTGATGACTTGAACATTATTAGCACTGATAAAGAGCTTTCAAAAGTTGTTGAGTGTTTGAGAAGAGAATATAAAATGAAAAGATCCTAGAAAGACAATTTTTTGTCTACAGATTGAGAATTTAACGAATGAAATATTTGTTCATCAATCGGCATACATAGAAAGTTTTGATGTGATTTTATATGGACAAATCACATTCATTGAGTGCCCCAATGATTGTGAGATCGCTTTACATAAATAAAGATTCACTGCGATGTCAAAAGAATGATGAAGAGTTTCTTGGTGATGAAACTCCATACCTTAGTGCAATCAGGGCACTAATGCATCTTGCTAACAATACTCGACCAGATATCTGTTTTGCAGTAAATCTACTAGCAAGATTCAGTTCCTCCCGAACAAAAGGAAATTGAAATGGTGTTAAGCACATACTTAAATATCTTTGAAGGAACATATACATGGGTTTGTTCTATTTCGAGGAATTCAAGTCAGAGTTGATTGGTTACGCATATGCAGATCCGTATAAAGCTCGGTCTCAAACATGTTATTTGCTTACATTTGGAGGCACAATAATATCTTGGCGATTAATGAAGCAAACGTTGGTAATCACTTCTTCAAACCATGTAGAAATAAAAGCCCTTCATGAAGCAAGTCGAGAGTGCGTCTGATTGAGATCAATGACACACCATATTCATGAAACGTGTGGTTTTTCTTTGAAAAAAGAATATATCAACCACAATGTACCAAGATAATCAACTGCAAATGAATGTGTCCACAAGATGATTGTTGTTATGAACAAGTTGAATGAGGAATTTACTTGTAGTAACGATGCCACGAATAGAGTGATTTTCAAGAATGTATTCGGCTAAGCTCAAAGCCTCATCATATCCATGAAATCAGAAAATGATATATCATAAATAAGTTCAATCATGCAACATCTTTGTGAATATGATTTGATCACAAAGACATTGTCAACATTTGAAAAGTTGGTATATACGATTGGGTACATCATCACGAGAAATTGAGTGATATTTTGATCAGGGGAGTATAATACGTGTTGCACTCTTTTTTGCTTGACCGAGATTTTGTCCCACTTATTTTCCTAGCAAGGTTTTTAATGAGGCAACAAATAATGCGTATCAAAATATTTGTGTACTCTTTTTCCTTCACTAGATTCCCTCCAATTTTTCCTAGTAAGGTTTAACGAGACACATTATCTATGGACATCTAAGGGGGAGTGTTATAAATCCAGTGAATTGTGTGGATTGTCCATTAGATATATTGAAGACTTAATTGTCTTCATGTATATATGCTTCCAAGGTGAAAAGAACTCTTTGGATAACTATGTATCTGCTAGTTTGTGACCTTTGGGAGTTATATCTCAACACTATAAATAGAGATATCACTCACCATTTGGAAGATACACTTGAATAAGAAGAAAAGTTCTCTCTTTCATCTACATTTCTTGCCTTCCTCTCTTGATAATTATATTATTCTGAGCTTGATTTTATAACATATATAAAAAAAATTATCCATATATTAGTTATATAGGTATTAATTATTCTCTTTGTACTCCGCATAAATAACACAAATTTTATCATAACTTATAAATGTATTAATTATGCGAATTTCAAAATTGTCAATCAAACATCATATTAAATTTATATATAAATAACTTTTTTCTTATCGATCTACCAAACATTATATAAGTTATACCAACTCTAATTAAAATTGTCAAAAGGGCTGGTCCATCTCCACCCAGCCCAAGCCTCATGGGCCAAGAAATTTGATGGGCTAGGGCAAACTGGCCCTTCATTTGGAAGAGCCTGAAAATGCTCAATCCAACCTAACCCTCAAAAGGGTCGAGGGCTGGGGTGGGCTAACCCTTCTTTTTTTCTTTTCAAACTTAAAATTCTATAACATAAAAAAAATTAAGAATATTTTCAAATCAAATATGACAAATAATGGTGTTGTTTCAATAAGACTAGCAAAAAATCTAGTGTGATTAGCATGTATCTAGGATACTAGATACGCGAGATACATGTATCTAGTGTGATGAATCCCAGTTACGCGAGTGAGATGAGAGGGAGACGAGGGTGCGGGATTTGTCTATGTATCCTAGATACATGTGAATCTACTTGGATACATTGTATCTAGAACACATTAACCTAATTTTGAGTACATGTATCTCGATATACATGTATTTGGAAGTACCAAAATCTAGTAAGATTCGTAATTTTACAACATAACGTGCATTTAAGTAATTAACTCGTATACTAGTGAGATTGTTGTAAGTTACCCTTAAATAAATAGTTTTGTTCCATAAGCCCTTCCCAAACCGACCCTCATCAAGCCTCAAGGGCAAGGGCTTATATGGGTTGGGCATATATGCCTCAGTTTCAAATGGGCTTGAAAGAACATAGCAGATGAAGAAGAAAATAGAGAGTTAGAGAATAATGTTGCAAATTGTATTCATACCAGAATGTATTCATATTAATTTTTGTTTGTGAATTGTTTTTCTTTCACTCAGAATTTGTATTTATTGTATTTCTTTTTTAGTTTGTAGTCATTCAAATAGGTATGTCAAATGGATTTATATTCCTTAAGCATAGATGTATCCTATTTTTTTCACAGTCAATTTGTATTTTTTTTAGAATATTGTATCATTCCTCAACATATTGTATTATTTCCACTATGTATGCTATTTGTTTCCAGAATCTTGTATACCTACTTCTTATATAGTCAATTTCTATTATTGTTTTTAGAATATTGTATCAATCCTCAACAGATTGTATTATTTCCACCATGTATGTTATTCTTTTTTTTTAGAATCTTGTATTTTTTTCATAATCATATTCATATGTAACGATTAGATTAGATTAGGAACAATCAGTAATATTTTTGTATTACAAATAAAAGAAAAATATATTTGACAGTCATGTATACAATTTTGATCACTGGGATACAATTTGTAGTTTTCACTGTGAAAGTATAATATCAATTTTGATTTGAATGGTAAAGTAAACACATAAAATGTAAAAATTATAAGTATACAATTACGATGAAAACTTGATAAAAAGAAAGTTGATCCAATCGAATAAGAAAGGGGATTTTTTTGTAATTGAAACTGATGAGAATTTTAAGTGATATGCTCATTTTTTTAAAATAGTATCTCTCTTGATTTTGTCCTTTCTGTTATTAAACAATTATATTCTTGCAAATAAAAAAAAATACATAAATCAGATACATAACTAACTAAAATATTGACATTTTAAATAAATATTAAAAATGTAGCTAAAGGATCCTATTAAATGTCAAAATATTGATATTTGAAATTTTTTCCAAATTATATATCAATCCTATCCCAATAAGGGGTTGAGTTGGACAGGCCCCGTGAGCCAAACCCATTTTGACGGCTCTAATTCTAATATATGGATAAGACTTATTTTTTGGATAAACAACACAAATCCCACGAGTTTAGTATCTAATTACTTCATTTCCCTCTAGTTTGTATAATTACATATCGTACCATATTTTCCACTTCCGATACATGTATATGTCGCTTTTCGATACATGTATCCGAGAAACATAGTAGTTAGATACATATTTATTAAGTCTAACTGATTAAGGGATGTAACTGAAAGTCATGAATTATGGAGAAAATCATGCTTGCAATAACTTTGCAATATGCTAATGCATTATAACATGAAAAAATATTCAAAAAAGTAAAAACCCTTCCATTTGTTTTAGAAAATTCACCCAGCTATTCCTTTCTTCTTCTTTTTAAAAAACTTCGAGTTTTTTTCCAGCAATGGCCTATAACATTATTTCATTAAGAAGATACATAAAATATTCGAATTCCTCAAAACTTGTGGGTTATAACTCAGATACATAATTGAAGCCTATTCAAAAAATCTTACACTCAGATACATGTGTATAATTGACAAAGATTCAAAATTGACAAAAATAATGATGGATATTTACTTAGATACATTTGTATAATTGACAAATACATGTAAATCAAGATACATTATAATAATGAAATTATTTTTTACCTTTTTGTATACTTCTGATTATCAAGATTTAGTTTTAAATTTGGGATATGCAAACATGTATTGAGACGATTAAGGAAGAGAGGGAGATAGTGAAGGTTTTTGAAGATGTGGGGTGAGAGAAGACCGTTGGAGGGGGGGTGAGAGATAGAGACGGATTGGGGGAGGGAAAGGCATGTGTGAGAGAAAATACAAGGAGAAAGGCATATGTGAGAGAAAATAATTTAAATTGCTAATTAACAATTAATTAAAGAGTTTAAATTTTGAGATAATTATTCAATACCATAATTAAGAGATTTGGGTATTTGATTAAATATTTTAAAATATGTGATATAAATATTAAAAGTGGCATTATGTGTAATTTTTGTAAAGTATAGGTAAATTAAGTATATATGGCAGTAAAGTATGCCTTATTATGTAGTTTTTCCATAAATACTGCTACTAAGCGTCCATCAAGATAGTAGGGACTTTGAATTAAGAGTGACAATAAGGAGTAAAAATAAAATGGTGGTGACATAAGTCTTAATTATTGAGTGTAGGTGACAATTATATAATTAAGGATTAAGGACTGTGGGAGTTGCCCTCAAGTTTTTAAGTTGACAGTTTGGTCCATTGTATTAAATGAGGGGTAAAAGGGTAAATGATTAAAACCTAATTTAACCAATTTTGGTGGGAAGCCAGCGAACCGAACCAAACCAAAAGGGGAAATAAAAGCTTTTTTTCCCCGCCTCCCGTTGCATTCCTCCTCCTCCTCCTCCTCCTCCTTCTTCTTCTTCTTCTTCTTTCTTGCTTGTTTGCCTTCTTCCCGCATCATCATCATCTTTTTCTTCTTATTGTTCGTACATTGTTGGTTTTGGCTGCTAGTCCTTGTGCTTCTTCTTCTTCTTATCTTCCTCTTGAATCAAATTTAAGTAATTAGTGGATCAGATTTCGTTTTGTATCAATTGAAATTACTTCATAAGTGATTGTGTTCACACATCATTAAGTAAGATTAGTAGTTCTTTGAATCATTCATCATCATCTGGGTATAACTTACAATTTTTTCAATAATTTGCATTCACGAAACCAACAGATGGTTACATATGTTGCAATAGTTGACTATTGAAACAAATGTTAGTCTTATGTTGCAACAGAAAGATTATTTCAATCGCAACAGAATAGTCATATGTTGCAACATATAACTTACACAAGTTGCAACATATAATTTATGTATCGCAACAGAATAGTTATATGTAGCAACATATGACTTACATGTCGCAACAAAATAGTCATATGTTGCAACGTGTGATTTATTTGTCACAACAGAATAATTATATGTAGCAACATATGACTTACATATCCCAACAGAATAGTCATATATTACAACATATAACTTACACATTTTGTTACAACGTGTGATTTATTTATCGCAACAGAATAGTTATATGTATCATGATATGACTTATATGTCATCACAGAATAGTCATATGCTATAACATATAACTTACACATGTTGCAACATGTGATTTATGTGTCGCAACAGAATAGTTATATAGAGCAATATATGACTTACATGTCGCAACAAAATAGTCATATATTGGAACATGTAACTTACACATTTTGTTACAACATGTGATTTATGTGTCGCAACAGAATAGTTATATGTAGTAACATATGACTTATATGTCGCAACAGAATAAGCATATGTTGTAACATATAACTTACACATGTTGCAACATGTAATTTATGTGTCGCAACAAAATAGTTATATGTAGCAACATATGACTTATATGTCGCAACAGAATATTCATATGTTGCAATATTTAACTTACACATGTTGCAACATGTGGTTAATGTGTCGCAACAGAATAGTTATATGTAGCAACATATGACTTACATGTCGCAACAAAATAGTCATATGTTGCACCATATAACTTAATTTTCCTGGAAATTTCCAGAGCATCGGGGAATTTACATTTCTTATATAGAAAAAGCGTGGTAATTTTTAATGTTTTTCGTAAGTATTCTCGTTTTTATCAATGTATTCTGTCTTTTAAATGTGTTATTTCTTCTATAATTTGAGTTTTTCAACAATAACTATTCAAATGCATTGAGAATGATTAATCAAGCAGTAGCCGGAGGCCACATTGATGCATCCTATGCGCTTGCCATAATTTCAATCATCAAGGACGGTGAATTCATGAGAGAAAAGTTAATGTTCATTGCCAAAATGAAACAAATAAAGCCACAAAAAATCAAGACATGTCGACATAAGTTACGACAAGTTTTAGATAGAATGTGGGTGCTAGAACCTCATGTGTTGGGAGAAAGACACATTTGTTGCACTGTTCATCAACATGAGCAAAGCCATCGCAAGAATGACTGGCCCAAGAAAAGTGACGATGAAATGATATACGTTGTGAATTATGTAGTTGTGATTTAAAACTAGATTATGTAGTTAAATTTTTGCCTCATACCACTATTTGGTATTAATTCAATTAAGTTGTGGTAACATATGTACATTCTGTTGGATAATCAATTGATTTTTGTGTTGAAATTGCAATATATTTGCCTTATAAAATTGTTGTTCAAACTGTTATAGCATTTTTTTATTGCTCAATTATGGTCCAAAGTACTAAAATATGGTTCAATTTGACATTTTACATTATTAAATTGCTTAATTTATCGCTTAACACATCCATTAAATTGTCATATATGGCAACAGATGTACATTCTGTTGGATAATCTATTGAATTTTTTGTTGAAATTCCAATAGATTTGTCATATGTTGCAACATATGGATAACATAACATGTGGTTTTTGGTATTAATTCAATTAAATTGTGACCTAATACAACATGTAGCACGTTTAAGTACAAAATTATGGTCTAATACAACAACCTTCATCAATTCTATTAATTATTCTTACAAATACCATTATACCACTAGTTCATCATACAATGACTAAGTAATTTCATATGACAGTTATATAACACCTTTGAAAATCGTTGTTCAAAGTGTCATAATGTCTTTTTATTGCTCAATTACGGTTCAAAGTACTTAAATATGATCCAATTTGATATTTTTCATTATTAAATTGCTTAATTTATTGATTAACTCATCCATCAAATTGTCATCTGTGGCAACAGATGTACATTTTGTTGGATAATCTATTGAATTTTGTGTTGAAATTGCAACATATATGCCATATGTTGCAACACATGAATAACCTAACATGTGATTTTTGGAATTAATTCAATTAAATTGTGACCTAATACAACATGTAGCACAAATATATAGTCCTATAACATGTCTAAGTATAAAATTATGATTTAATACAACAACCTTCATCAATTTTATCAATTATTTTTACAAATACTATTATACCACGAGTTAATCATACAATGACTAAGTAATTTCGTATGATAGTTATATAACACCTTTGAAAATCATCGTTCAGATTGTTATATAATCTTTTTATTGCTTAATTATGGTCCAAAGTACTAAAATATGGTCCAATTTAACTATTTTATTATTAAATTGCTTAATTTATCAATTAACACATCCATCAAATTGTCATATGTGGTAACTAAGGTAAATCTGTTGAATTTTGTGTTGAAATTGCAACAGATCTGTCATATGATGCAACATATGGATAACCTAACATGTGGTTTTTTGTATTAATTCAATTAAATTGTGATCTAATACAACATATAGAACTAATATATAGTCATATAACATCTCTAAGTACAAAATTATGGCTAATACAACAACCTTCATCAATTCTATCAATTATTTTTACAAATATTATATAACACTAGTTCATCATACAATGACTAAGTAATTCCATATGATAGTTATATAACACCATAGGGAATTGTTGTTCAAAATGTTATAGAATCTTTTTATTGCTTAATTATGGTCCAAAATACTAAAATATGATTCAATTTGACATTTTCCATTGCTAAATTGCTTAATTTATAAATTATCTGATCCATCACGTTGTTATCTGTGGCAACAGATGTATATTCTGTTGGATAATATGTTGAATTTTGTGTTGAAATCGCAACAAATCTGTCATATGTTGTAACATATGTATAACCTAACATGTGATTTTTTGTATTAATTCAATTAAATTATGACATAATACAACATGTAACACTAATATATAGTCTCATAACATGTCTAAGTACAAAATTATGGTCTAATACAATAACCTTCATCAACTCTATCAATTATTTTTACAAATACTATTATATCACTAGTTCATCATACAATGACTAAGTAATTTCATATGATAATTATATAACACCATAGGAAATTGTTGTTCAAAGTGTTATAACATATTTTTATTGCTCAATTATGGTCCAAAGTACTAAAATATGGTCCAATTTGAAATTTTTCACTGCTAAATTTCTTAATTTATAGATTAACTCATCCATCAAATTGTTATATGTGGCAATAGATGTACATTCTATTGGATAATATGTTGAATTTTGTGTTGAAATTGGAGCAGATCTGTCATATGTTGCAACATATGGATAATCTAGCATGTGATTTTTTGTATTAATTCAATTAAATTGTGATCTTATACAACATGTAACACTAATATATAGTCCTATAACATGTCTAAGTACAAAATTATGATTTAATACAACAACTTTCATCAATTCTATCAATTATTTTTACAAATATTATTATGCCACTAGTTTATCATACAATGACTAAGTAATTCGATATGATAATTATATAACACCTTTGAAAATCGTGGTTCAAAGTGTTATAACATATTTTTAATTCTTAATTATTATCCAAAGTACTTAAATAGGGTCCAATTTGATATTTTTAATTGCTAAATTGCTTAATTTATCGATTAACCCGTCCATCAAATTGTCATCTTTTGCAACCTCTAAAACTGATCCAATCGGTCCATTATTTCATTTCTAGAAGGGATATAAATTAGGGTTTTCATTTTCATTTTAAGATAAGATAGGGTTTTCCTGAGATATAATGATGTTATTTATTTCATCAGCCTGTTATGTTCTTTGTTTTTTAACACACAACTAATTGATTGGTTTGGTTAAACCAAATCATTAAATAAGAGATTTGTATGTCATGTTCTGTCAAATCAATGATATCATTAATTTTGCAATATAGTCGTTGGGTAAGAATGAATTTCTTTAAATATAGCTAAGTACTAGAGATCTCATGAATGAGTTTTGTTTGTTTATGTTACTTTTGATATAATGTCAAATGCAATACTAAATCGAATGTGTAATGATGAGAATGATCCCATGTTAGGTGTGAAAATCTGCCGCAACTATGGAGACTTACTTTCAATGCAAACTTCATGGTCGAAAGACAATTCAGGTCGAAGGTTTTGGTCTTATCTACGCTATCGTGCATGTACATTTCTGCATCTTGGTCTGGAGATCTATTGTTTGTCTTTATTTTGATTTTTGTTTAATTTAAATTCTTTGTGATGTGTGGTGTATTTTAGGTGTATGCATGCAACCTTTTTAGATGGAGGGATCGTGAAGATGTTGATATACGATCCAAGTTCGTTATTCTGAGATTGGCGAAGAGAATTAAGAAGTTGGAAATTGATGATGAAAGTCATATTAAAAGAAGTAATAAATGGGTGATGAAGGAGAAGAAGAAGATCAAATATTGTAACAACTGAAAGCTAATATTCGTGTTGATTGTTGTGGACTCTTTTCTATTTTTAAGCATTACCAAGAAGAATACTGTGAAAGATGGAAAATTCTTATGTAGTTGTGTACAACCAAAAAGAAAATTATTATAGTGGTCAAAATAAATAAACATAATTTTCCACTTTTGTTCCAACATTTTTACTTGTTCTTAACATAACATAACATCAGTAAATTATTGTTGCTACAATGACACCTATGTTGCTACAGATGCCCCATATGTTGCAATATATGAATCAAATGTTGCAACATATGAAGCATATGTTTCTACAGATGACCCATGTATTACTACATATGAGTCAGATGTTGCAACAAATGAGGCATATGTTGCTACATATGAGTCAAATGTTATAACAAATGAGGCATATGTTGTTATAGATGACCATGTTTTGCAATATATGAGTCAAATGTTGTAACATACGAGTCAAAAATGTTGCAACATATGAGACTGTTGCTACAGAAGCCCCATGTGTTGCAACATATGAGTCAAAAAATGCAACATATGAGGCATATGTTGCTACATATGACTTATCTATGGCGATGACTCATTTGTTGATGTAAGTGTCTCAAATATTGCATCATATCACCCTTATATAGCAATATTTGATTCTGTAGTGGATAAATAGTGTTAAAAGGAAATTGGTTGGAGCAACATAACATCACATACGATGTACTTGTTCTCAATATAACATAACATAACAGATAAAATAAAACATTATCATTAGTTACAAACATTATCATCGACGATAAATTAGGAATGATGAGGACAACGACGACTTGCTATAAAAAATATCATAATAGATTAAACTTGTGTTGTAGAAATTTCACAATAACTGAATCTGTGAAGAAGAATAATGGAGAAACAAACAAGAGAGATGAAAGGAAAGAAGAAAACAAAATGGAATTAGTAAAAGTAAATTAAATTTGGAATATGAAGCGACCTTTTATAGAAGAGAAAGGGAAAATGAAGGTTGTTTTCTACCTTTTAATTTTTTTTTTTGAATTTTGACAATATAACGTTGCAACATATGACAATTCAAAGTGATATATGTTGTCACATATCTCCTTTCTGTTGGGGTACATGCATAAAATTATGTGATTTTTTTACAACAGAGATTATATATGTTGTCACATATCACCTTTCTGTTGGGGCATATACAGATGATTGTGTGATTTTTTTACAACAAAGATTATATATACTGCCACAGATACCACATTTCTTCATTTCCAACATAATTGACATTTGTTCCAACAAAATAAATAAAAAATAATAATAAAACCTTCAAATGGATATTATTGCTTCTTCACATCACAACTGACGACTTTCTTCTCTTTCTCTTCCTCTTTCTCTTTTTTCTCTTTCTCTCCCCTTGCCTTTTGCGATTGAGGAAGATACTGGAGCAGTATTCATTGATTTTTTCTTTTACTAATTATAGATAGTGATCGAAAAATTGATTTTTTCAACCTCTTACACTTCAAAGGCTGTGAAATCTTCTTGGATGTATGAACATCAATATTATATGTCATTTTCTTAAAAATATTAGTGAGTTCTTTAACACGACTAATAAAATATTCATGTTGCTGCTCACATCTTTCGCATCGACATGTTAAATGATGAAGCATCACTAATAAAAGATTGAGTTGTTGCCACAAATGAAGCTCATTATGACATTTTATCTATCAGGTAAATAAAAAAAGGTTGAGAGTTTACAACTGATTATAAAATAATAAGGTTAACAATTTATCTTATATTGATACATATGAACATTTTGTTGCCACAGTTGTACTTTTTGTTGAAACAGATGAATCTTCTGTTTCAATATATGGGTAACCTATTACTACAGATGATCATTATATTGCTCTAACACATATGTGACATGTTCCAACATATGACAACTATGTTGTAATATGTTCGAACATATCACTAATATGTTGCAACATACGACACAAGATGAACAAAATGTTGGACAACTGAACAAAACTAAATTTCTACAATCATATGAACAAAATATTCACAAAAAGAAGAACAAAAGCAACAAAAATGACTCTTCACTGAACAACAAGCAAAAATGACTCTTCACATATACATTTCCAAAAATTAGGATTTTTTTTGGGTTTGTCGATATTCTTTCAAAAACAAAAATAATAGGTACCATTACACCATTACTAAAAAAAATAGTCTATAGAACGATTTCTTGTTCATTAACCCAAGAAAAGAACTTAGTATCAAGAGTGTGTTGTTTGAAATTGTAAAATCTTTCAAAAAAATGACTTACCCATTTTAAGTCAAACACGACCTTCACTTCAGAAAGAGAGAGAGAGTGACAGCCAGAGATGAGGAGAAAGATAATGGGAGATAATTTTCTAAGGAGGAAGAAGAAGAAGAAGAAGAAGAAGAAGAAGAAAAATTTATTTTCTTTTACTATTTTTTTTACAAAATAGTTTGAATAGAATTAAAGTAGATGACAAATATAATGGTTTTTTTGTATTTTATAAAGGCGAAATAGTCTGATAGACTCTTATACTTGTATGAAGTTGTATTCTAAATCTTTCTACTTGACCCATTGTCAACTGAACCCTTAATTAAAATGAGACTTTTAAACCCTCCAACCATGTGTATAGCTCACTCTCTCTTACATAAATGACATGTCATATCCACATCAGATATAATAATGCCATGTCAAAATTATTTCATAAATATTTTTAAATTATTAACCAAAAATGTTATTCCATAAAAGACAAAAATAATAAATTTTCTATTTACAAAAATAAAATAAAATAAAATAGTTATTTCTCTCACCTCTCCTCCACCTCCCTCAACCCACAACCACCATTAACACCATCTTCATTAACCTTTTTTTCTTCTTCTTCAAGGCCATTGTCTATAACTGTAACTCGACTCTTCAAGTTCTTAAAAATTATAATTCAATTTTTTCTCGAAGTTTCTAACATTCGTAACTCTAATAGTATTTTTTTATCAACGTTTACATCATCTATTTGAATCACCATAAATTTCTTTTCTCCATTAATGCCAATAAATCACCATTAAAATATCACAATAAGTCACAATATTTGTACACAATTTTACATAACACGTTTCACCTAATTTCACAAAGACATTCAACAATCACTTTTCATCCTTCAAGACTATTGAATCTTTGTCACCTTATGGATTGTAAATAGCCCAAAAAAAGGAAAGGAAAACAAATCTACCATAACAACACATTTTCGTTTCTCTAGAAAGAAAGAAAATATGAAAAAAAGGAAAGAAAAGAGAACTTTTAGATGGTTGGGAAGGGGAGAAAAAAAAAGAAAGTAATGGGGATTGGATGGGGAAGAAGGTAATGGTAATTAGAGAAAGAAAGAGAAATGGGGTGGGTTGGGAGGGAAAGAGAAAGAATTTTTTTTTTTAATCTTCTTTTATTTTGGTTTTTTTTAAAAAAAAAACATTTTTTGTCTAAATTTGGAGTTCACGCTCTTTCTACGCGTGAAATCACGTGTTGGTGCCAACTCAATAATTAAATTGCCACATAGGCTTGGTCAATGATCAGAATGACTTAAAATATTGAGTTTTATTGAGTTTAAGGATCCAGTTGACAAACAATAAAGTAGAAGAGTTGATAATACAAACTCATACAAATACAAGAGTCCATCATACCATTTCGCCTTTTATAAAAGATTACAAAATTTTAAAAATATTAATTTAATCCCAAATTAACTTAGTTACGTTTTAAAGTGAATTTGACCATTTCTTGATCAAAGTGTCATCAAAAATCAAACCAAGACTCAATTAACACCTTTCATTTAATTTTCTCAAGATAGTATAGATATAAATATAGATTTTCCCCTTTATCCTTTAACCCCGCGTGGCGCGTACACCCACTTTCTTTCCGTAATCGCCAAAAGAACGCTATACACCCTACCCACCCCTTCTTCACTCTTCCCCTATCGATTCCTCCTTTGTATTTCCCTGTGAGAATCCGTTCGGATGGTACTAATCCGTACAACAGCTGGCCCTTATCCATGGAGGAATTTCGAATTTTCTCAGGATTCACGAGCAGAATTTTTCATCAAAAGAAAGGAGTTTTTCAGATAGCCACTCCAAGTTTAAGAATTTTTAGAAGAGCGTTTTCTTCTTCGGTTGTTTCTAGCTTCTGAAGTTTCACTGTCAAGCTGGTCGTTCCTAGTGGCTTCTCCAAAAAGGTAGATTTCCTTCCAATCTTAATTAGTTTTAGTTAATGTTGCGTACTGTGCTCATGAATAGGATGCAGTTTCAGTTTCCCCTTTTGAATCTCATTTCTGTCGATTTTATGCATTTCCAATGCCTCTTATTGTCTTAGTACTAGACATTTTGGTTCATGTTTATGTATTTAGTTGTTTAAGTGTGGAATGTATTTCCTAAGTATGTTGTTAGCCTGGAATCTCTATTGAAATTGTGGTTTCAAGATTTGTGTTTAGTCTCTTATTTTTTTTAAACCTGATATTCTATGTTCAGGTGTTCTCCATAGCTAATATTTGTCTGAATCAGTTTGATGGTGCCTCGTTTAGCATAGTGTGATGTTATTTTGGAATGGTTTAAATCCTTGTTCGATAAAAAATGATTTACCCCCTTTTCTTTTGTTGTTTTGATCTTAAGTCTCATCTCGTATAGTCTCAAACTTGTTCTTATTCTGGTTTAAGTTTAGATTTCAAGATGAAATTTATCTCAAGTTCGCAGCTGTTTAAATTTTGTACCTATCTAAGCTTTGAATTATTAGTTCAATTGTTCTATCTTGATCTATCTTCTGTTGCTGTTCTTTTCATGGCCTACTGCCCTACTCTATTGATTGTTGATATAAATAAATTTCATGCCTTCTGTGCATTCAAGTTCTACATTAGAATTTAGTCCCAGTGGTTAATATGAATACAATTACTTGCCGTGTAATTGCTATCTTTCAAAATGTAATCAGTCAATGTATATGCCAATGTCTTCTTTAAATGTAAATGAGTTCTTTTGTTCTAGAATAAGATCCCAAAAGATAGAATCTCAATTTTTTCACATGATGCTTCCTTATTTCTTTTGATTCTTCCAGATCCTTTATCCGAAAAGTGTTTCTCTTTCTCTTTTGGATCTAGTCTTACTGGTTTATTATTTAGATTGAGCTTAGTTCATTTAGAATAGGATGACTAATGGCTTAGGAATCATCCATTTTATCTGTACATGAACAACATAATAGATGTTTTAAAAGCATTTAATGGTTATAATAACTTATTTCAATTTGATTTTTCTTATATGACTTGCTTCTGTTAGTGCATAATTCACGACTATTTGGTTTTAATTCCCAACTGCTCCTTCTATCTTATGTTTGGAATAATGAAGCAAACTATTAATTCCTATTTTTATTTGCCTACATGTGATTCTGAGAGTGAGTCCATCTTGGACTTGAAATTTCTATCCTTGCATTTCCGATTGGGCCATGTAAGCTCGACCAATAATCAGAGAGGTCTAAAATATTTATTTTATACATATTCAGGGATTTGGATGAAACCTCGTCAAGTACTAGTGTCCAATTTTCAATTCAAGGTAAATATAAGGGTCTCTTAGGCTATTTGGTCAGAAAAAAGGGAAAAAAGTCAATGACTAAAAACCTCCACTTTCTTATTTCCATTTTCCAATCAAATCATTTATTTCATTCTCAAATTATGTTTCAACTTCAATTACTCCTCTCAATTCTCACTTTGTCCTTTGCTGCCCAATCATATTCTTCCACGTCGCAATTCTCTATTCTCCAATCCAATCATCACCCTAAATCCAACCTCTTATCCATCTCTGTCACTGAGTTTGGTGCTGCTGGCGATGGCGTCAAATACGACACCATTCCGATCCAGAAAGCTATAGATGCATGCTCGACCATCGTATCCAAACATCGTTGTCCATGCCACGTTATCTTCCCCCCGGGAAAGTACCTAACGGCAACAGTATTCGTGAAATCAGGCGTCGTATTGGATATTCACCAGAAGGCAACAATTTTGGGAGGATCAAAGTTAGAGGATTACCCGAAGGAGCAGAGCAGGTGGTATGTGGTACTGGCGGAGGATGCAGTGGATGTTGGGATCATCGGAGGAGGAGAAATCAATGGACAGGGATTGAAGTTTGTAGAGAGATTTGATGACAAGAAGAATGTGATGGTAAGCTGGAACCATACGGGAGCTTGCCTTGGAGATGAGTGTAGGCCGAGGTTGGTAGGGTTCATCAGCTGCCGGAATATTAAAGTCTCCGATGTTAGACTCATTGAACCTGCTTATTGGTGGTACGTGCTCTTCAACTTCTTTTTTGGGGGATTGGAGAACCAAAAGGTTCATTTGATTGAGGGAATTTATTTGCCAAAAAAATTCCTACTCAATTTGATATGAATTATTAGATACTTCCAGTTACTTCTTTGAATTTGAATATTTTATATTTTACCTTGCATTTTGTTTGGATGGTTGTTATATATTGTTTCATTACCAAATTGTATTGTTGAAATGATATAACATTTTGATAGATTATATCGTTTTTTGTTGTTATATGGTATTAAACATCAATAACTTGAAAGATAAACCTACAAGAAAAGTAGGATATAAGGTAGAGCTACTATAAAAAAAATAGTGTAAATAATAGAATAGGATTATTAAATAATAAGTAATGACAAAATGAGGAAAAAAAGTATCAATGTGAGCACACCAAATTGTTGGTTACGCAAAATGAGGCTTTTCGTCGTTACTTAACGATATGATACATTAAAATAAAAAACAATCACAACAAACATTGTGTTTAAATCAAACAACATAATATAATTCAATATGTAACAACAATCAAGTTGTTAATGTATGATCTCATCCCAAAGAAGTAACATACATACTTTTACCACGTAATTTTTTTTTCACATGATAATTTCCAAGTAAAATATATTTCTTACTTCTTAAAATTTATCAATTTTTTAGACCATCTATCCCGGGTCAACTTAGTAAAAGTTTTGGTTGGAACTACATCTTTATGCTAAATATTTTTGTTTGATTAATTTGGTCAAATGTTTTTTTACAGATTTGACCCTAATAAACAATAACAGTTAAACAAAATATGTATTATATTTAAAGAAGATTATTTTTTTACAGAGTTCGGAGTTTATTATTCTCGGTAAAATTTTGCATTAGGCTTAAAAAGAAAAAGTTCTAATTTTTTGATGAAGTAAAAAGAAAATAGTTTTAATGAAGTATCTTTTACAAATTTGATCCAAAAGAAAATACAACGACAGAACAACAACATACTAAGTGAAATCTCACAACTGAGGTCTGGAGAGGGTAGAATGTATGCAGACATTACCACTACCTCGTGGAGATAAAGAGATTTTTGAAAAATCCTTGACTCAAGTGCAATAAATCTAGGTACAAATTAGACAGAGACAATGACACCAAAATTAGTACGATAATTGAAATATCAAAACAAGAACTACAACAATACTAGTATAACGACAATGAAAAACACCAACTACCGTAAACAAGACAACACTACACAATCTTAAAAATGACATTGAATAAGCTAGTCAGCCATTCCAACTTGTTGTATCCATGATCTTCCAAAACTCCATTGCGATCTCATTTGGACCTGTCGCTTTTCCTTGCTCATCCTACTAATAGCATGCTTCACTTCCTCAACCTTAAAACACCTATAGTACCCAAAATCCCGATGTCTTCGGAGGGCTCCAACTCACACAATGTCTCTGTCCCTATCTTCATTCAAGAGTTTGTGGAATTGAAAAAACTAATCTCTATATCTAAAAGAATAAAAACTATAATTGATAGTGTAAAAATATTTATGCATTTAGTTTTAGTGTAGTATGGGCTAAAATAGTAGACAATCTGTGATCTTTCCTAAGTTAATGCACGCACTTTATACTTGCTAGTTTTAAAATAATATATAAAACAATAAACTCTTAATGAATGTTCACACTAGGGTCTCTTTAATTTATAGACAAAATTCAATTTGCATTTCACTTCATCCATTTATTTGTTGTGATTGTGTGTGACTGGATATAGAATTTAAGATATTAAGAAACTGTTTTACCATGAGAATTTTTCACTTTTTTCTGGAATGTTTTCACTTTATTTGAAAATTATGTTTGGCCATGACAGATCCTTTGGGGTGGCCTAGTGGTTTGGGCTTGGGACTTCCATGTTGGAGGTCTCAAGTTTGAAACCCCTTGACAGCGAAAGCAAGGAGTTTGCCTTCTGGCTCGAGCTCGTCGCACCGGACTTGCCTAGTGCGGGTTACCTTTCCTATGTGATTTGCGAGCTATTGCATAGGAGCGGGGGTTTTACCTGTGTGCACCCAAAGGGTAGCGGCTGCAGGTTTCCCTTGTCATCAAAACAAATATTTGGCCATGAAAATGAAGTTGTATTTGAAATTTGGAAAACAACCAAACCATGTTTACACTTTTTTTTACTAAGTCACCGTTTGGCCATGAAAATGAATGAATTTGAAATTTGGAAAACAACCAAACCATGTTTTCACTTTTTTTACTAAGTCAACGTTTGGTCATGAAAATAGAAAAGTATCACTCCTCTGTTTCAATTTATATGAGTTAGTTTGACTTGACGCAGGTTTAAGAAAGAAGAAAGACTTTTGAAACTTATGGTCTAAAATAAGTCAGATATTTGTGTGGCTAGAAATCATTTTATCAAGGGTAAAAATGACATTTTAAAGTTAAATTGTTATAAAGAAATATGTCATTCTTTTTAAGACTGATTAAAAAGGATAGTAAGTCATATAAATTGGGACAGAGGGAGTAACTTTATTTGGAATTTTCAAAGTTGGAGTTGTGTTTGGTCATACTTTTTACTAAGAATATTCAGAATGTGAGTGTATTTTTTCTATTATGATATATACTCTAATTTTTAAAAACTAGCATATCACCCAACTTGACTAATTACATCATACAAATAATCAAATTTGCTCTAAAAGAGTAATATCTCAAAAATATAGTCACATAATGTTATAGATTAGCTTTCATATACGAGCTACTACGTACTATTATAAATATTTTTCACTTTATTTGAAATTTTTGAAGTTGAAAGTGTATTTTGTTATAACATTTTACCTATATGATGTAATGTAATGGTTGTAAAAACGCTAATATCACACTTCACATCAAAGTGAAAGCGTGAATAATTTTTAAAATGTTGTGAAGTTGCGTAAAGATAAATGGTGTCAAACATTTTTAAATGTTTCAAAATAGAAAGTTTCATATTTAAATGGAATTGAAGGAGTAATAAAAAAGGATTTCCTTATTCATATTATATTTCTTATTTTGCTTGCTACTAGTTTAGTCCAAGTATGATCATAGATATAGATTGGTGTTCATAGATATTGAGCTTTAATCTTCTTTTTTCCCCTTTAAAGGTCAATCTCTTAAATTCTGTTGTTTTCAAACATTATTCTCTATTCCGTTCAGTGTTGTGCAATTATTTCAAGAAGCCATTTAATGGTATGATGTTGTTGCAGTTTGCATGTTGTACGAAGTGATAAGACATCAATCTGTGATGTAACCATATATGGGAACTTCAATTCACCCAACAACGATGGTATAGACATAGAGGACTCTAACAATACAGTTATCACTAGATGCAACATCAACACAGGAGACGATGCTATCTGTCCAAAGTCATCAAATGGACCTGTCTACAACCTCACAGCAACAGATAGCTGGATTCAAACAAAATCTTCTGCCATCAAACTTGGAAGCGCTAGCTTTTACACGTTCAAGAATTTCTTGTTTGACAACATTACAATTGTTGAATCTCATAGAGGCCTCGCTCTACAAATTCGAGATGGAGGTATTCCACTTTGGATTTTTCTGCTAGAATGACAATTGATATAGTATTAAATTGCAAGATTTACACCTTTCTATCTTTGCTCCTTGCTTCACACTAGCATTTCATGAATACATTTTACCCGTGCAGAATTAAAACTTAAATCTTATACTGTTCTGATGTTTTAATTATCCCATTTTCGTTTATTACCTACAAGCCTCAATGTTGCTTGTTGTAGTTGCCAGGAACTAGTCATTGCAATGCCAAACAGCTTGGTGCACCTAAATTAAGAACTTGGAGATTCTGATTGCTTAACTTTGTTGAACTAACATGATCAATTGGATTTTATGTTATTTATGGCACGTAATATGATCCTATTTCAGTTAAGTTCTTACTTGTTATTTTATGTTGCCCCTTATGTACTGACGAACATGGTTCTTCAGTAACTATGCAAGAAGTAATTGCAGAATAAAGTAAATCAACACAAGTTTTTACGTGTCCAAGAATAATGGTGTGTGGCTGTCAATAAAAAAAAAATATTGTGAAATTTGAGGTTCGAACCCGAAACTCCTTCATTCAAATGGACACCCATTACCACTGCACCAAAGGCATAACTTTTGTCAAGGGTGTCCAACTTTAAATATATATCCTTTAAATGTAGAATTTGACATATATATATATACGCCGCTGCACTTGATAGGAATAAGGTTCTTCTGACTGTTATCAATTGATTCTCTCTCACACGAAGACACAGTTGATTCTTCTTCTTTGTGCACTTTCTTCTCTTTATGTTTTGATGTCCTAGAAAACATCAAAGTAACACTTTATATAGGAGTAGATGGCCGCTTCTTGTTCTCCCAATTCAACATGGATTTGATCAAGAACCCCAAGATTCTAAATCCAAGTTTGACATGCTTTTGGCCACTGTTTTGCTCTCCTATTTCCAAAGCTTCTTCCATGTATCCAAATATGATATTGTTTCCATATTCTTCCTTGATTTTTGCATCATTGGGTTAGTCATAATCATAATTCCTCAAAGAATCTTTCTATTGGGATCTGTTTTGCCTCGATCAACTGTCTTATTACAGTCTACTGTGAAGGACCTGGTTCCTTACTTCTCCACAGTGTACTCTTGATAGCAGCTCTTGTAGTAGACATGTTAACTGGTATTTCAGTATTTTTTTGTTATAATCACGAGCAGTTCGTATTTGAGAGATGTATGAAATCTTATTCTTGCATATGTTTGTTATGTTTTGCTAATCATTTGTTAATCATCAAAACTTCATATTGTTAGCCTAGCTCATAACTCATATAGCTCTCCCTAATTCATGGCTCTTAGCTCAACATTAGTTTTCTTGTATTTATTCGTTTGTTCGACATACTTGAAATGATTGTTCTACATGCTTGAAATGTAAGAACTAGATAGTACAATGCTTTTAAACCTCTCTTTTTACTCTTTTCTTTGATCTGCTGAATAAAAGACTAATTGTTAAGCTAAGTCTCAAGATTGTTATCTTATTCTCATGCATCTACCTCTACTTTCGTATCTTGCTTTTTCAAATTTCAGTTTGCTTTGTCTTATTTGATCATTTACCGAGCAGGAAATGTTAGTGACATGATCTTCTCAAACATAAACATCAGCACAAGATACTACCACCCTTCATGGTGGGGAAGAGCAGAGCCTATCTATGTGACAACCTGTCCAAGGGATGCTAGTTCAAAAGCAGGTTCAATTTCCAATTTGCTATTTGTGAACATCACAGCAACTTCTGAAAACGGCATCTTCTTATCGGGGTCGGGAGGTGGAGTCCTGAGCAATCTAAAGTTCTTAAACATGAACCTGACGTACAAGAGATGGACAAAGTTCCCAGATGGGTTGGTAGATTACAGGCCAGGATGCCAAGAACTTGTAAAGCACCAACCTGCGGGATTCATGATGGAGCATATTGATGGTCTGGTTGTTGAAGATGTAGTCATGAAATGGTCTAGTGATGAATCAATGAGATGGAATAATCCATTGGATTTCAGGCCATCTACTGTAAATAATATTTCTTTGCTCAATTTCTACTCCAGATCCTACCAAGAACAGTAAGGATGAGGGGATAAACAGGAAGCTGCAAGTAAAAAAGAATTGTTCTATAGAAAAATAAAGCTGCAAATATGTGCTCATGATGAACGCAAAGGGATGTTGATTTGAGCTCGTC
This sequence comes from Solanum verrucosum, assembly GCF_900185275.1. Taxonomy (NCBI): domain Eukaryota; kingdom Viridiplantae; phylum Streptophyta; class Magnoliopsida; order Solanales; family Solanaceae; genus Solanum; species Solanum verrucosum. Next base: position 1,862,159 of record NW_026020157.1, read on the forward strand.
CCAGTTGAGCGCCCATTCTATGTTTCCCCATGGCTGATTTGACCAAAGTTAACCGATTCTGTTACCTATTCGGAATGGTTACCTTTTAGCTACTCTGTTTTGCTTTCTCGGATGATCTACGAATATTGGTGATTGTAACGAATGTTACACCAGTGTGCCATAAAGATATTTTACCTAATATACTCTGGTTTGCTATCGAGTTCAAATTTTGCTAAGTGGTGTTTGGATAATGTTCAAGTTGAAGGTGGAAAAGAAATAAATATTGTAAGTTGAGTTGAAAAAATAAGCAACATCCGTTCAACATGGTGGCTGTTTTGTTTGTATTTCGGCATGAGCAGCCCAATCCTGTTAACTTGGTGTTGGCGGATTTGAAAAATCAAAGTATAGTTCAGTAGGTTAACCTTTAAATCTCTTGTTTAGGAGGTTCAAAATGATATATACGTAGTAAATTTGAAAAATACCTTATATATTTTGTCATTGAGTAGAAATAAAAGCAAAGGTTGGAGTAGAGTATACTAAATATGGTTAACCCCATGAACAAGATGAGTCTATTTTTGTATACGAGTAAGCATGTATTTTCCTCCATGATAAAAAAACCATATTTTTACGAACAGAGACAACTCTTGTACGGTTGTCTAAGTTGCAATGGTTCACTCTCCGAGGCCTTGTTCGAAATGGCGAAACAAGGCCTCCAAGTGAAATTCAAGGAATATGATATTCTATTAAACGAATGTATAACCCAAAGGGCTATAAGAGAAGGTCAAAGGGTACATGCCAACATGATCAAAACTCACTATCAACCTCCAGTGTACCTCAGGACAAGGCTTATTGTTTTCTACATAAAATGTGGCCTTTTAGGTGATGCTAGGTGGGTGTTCGATGAAATGCCTCAAAGGAATGTTGTTTCTTGGACTGCCCTCATATCTGGCTATTCTCAAAAAGGGCATATATCTCAAGCTATCCATCTTTTTCTTCAGATGTTGACATCAGGTACTTCTATTTCTTTGCCCATTACATACACTTTACCTATATATCAATGCAGCATTGCAGCGGAGACACACACACATAAACATATTCCTTTCAATCATTTATTTGCATCTGTTGTGACATACGAAGTGTTAATTACATACTCCCTCTGTTTTAATTTGTTTGATTGGTTTTGAATTGATACGGAGTATAAGAAAGTAAAGAAGATTGCCGCTTCTTGTGTTCTTAAATTAAAAATATATAAAATGTACCAAAATGTCTTTTAATCTTGTGGTCTTTGAGGCCTGCAGCCCTTTTTGATTACCTTTTGTTGTGCCCCTACATCTAAAGGGAGAGGATGGCGGCTTTCTTGTGGTATTAATTGCCTACTCATTCCATTTTTGGAGGATTCATTCCCTGTTCCTGCAGCTGAGAAAACCTCAAGCTACGCCTCACCCACCTCATCATCTATAAAAAAAAAACATAAAAGGGTCAAAATTGTCCTTGAACTATGCGAAATAGACCACTTATATCCTCCGTTACATTTTGGAATAAAAAATACCCCACTGTTATCCAAAGAGATCACAAATACCCTCAAAAGTTTACAACCCAAATTTTTAGTGACGTGACATGCCACATGGGACAATCCCTCCACCTAAGCGTTGCCAACTAGGATTCCCACTAAATTATGATTCATTAATTCTAACCCAATTTATAACCCAAACTCTAACCCATTGCTCCTGACCCGATCTGCTAAACTTAAGAGGCAAACATCAGTCTTGAATTCAAGTTCTCACAATCTGAAATTTCAGTAAGACTAACGAATGGTCTCTTTATACTCCTTCATAAGTAGCAAGTTTATCACTCCAGTTGACAATCTCAGAGACTTTCTGCTGAACACCGAACATAGCGCAATGAAAAGTCAGCTAGGACAAAGAAAGAGCTATCAAGTTTCAGCTACCATACCTGTTGGCCATGGTGTATGATTCCAGAAGTGTAGTTCTTAAGTCGTTCAGATGGATAAAGTTGATTATAAACAAGGGACTGGCCGACTGCTTTGTGTCCTAAAGGTGGATTTATCTTTCCATATTGAACAACACTACCAACTAACTTGAATCCAAGATCGATGTTTGCCTCTTAATTTTAGCGGGTCGGGTCGTTAGCAAGAATGGGTTTTGGGCGTCAGGATTAATGATCCATAGTTTAGTGGGAATCCTAGTTGGCAACGCTTGGGCGTCAGGATTAATGATCCATAGTTTAGTGGGAATCCTAGTTGGCAACGCTTGGGCGTCAGGATTAATGATCCATAGTTTAGTGGGAATCCTAGTTGGCAACGCTTGGGTGGAGGGATTAGTCCCACGTGACTTGCCACATCACAAAAAAATTGGGTTGTTAACTGGGACATTTTTTATTCCAAAATGTAATGAAGGGTATAAGTGGTCTACTTCGCATAGTTCAGGTCTCAGGAGCAATTTTGACCCTTATTCTCAAAAAAAAAAAACCAAGCTAGAATTAAAAAGTTGTCAATAAAGAAAAGAGACATTCTTTTTTATATATATTGAAAAGAAAAGTAAGACAATCAAATTGATATGGAGGAAGTACATTTTATTGACCTTCTTTATGTTGAAAAAATAGTGTAATGCATCGGATTCACCCTTGAAATTGAAATTTCATTTGTCCTCTTTTGACTAGACTGTAAAAAAAAAAATTGTTGCAGGTACTGCGCCAAATGAGTTCACTTTTGCAACAGTGCTTACATTATGTACTAGTGCCATTGGGTTTCAATTTGGGAGACAAATTCACTGTCTCTTAGTAAAGAGCCCTTTCGAATCACACGTATATGTGGGAAGCTCACTCCTTGATATGTATGCCAAAGCTGGCAAAGTTCATGAAGCTCGATATGTTTTCGAAAACTTGCCAGAAAGAGATGTTGTCTCTTGCACTGCTATAATCTCAGGCTACGCTCAACAGGGACTATTTGAAGAGGCACTAGAGCTTTTTTGCAAGTTCCAGGCAGAGAGAATGTCTTTCAACTATGTTACATATACTAGTGTATTAACAGCCTTATCAGGACTTGCTGCAGTTGAACAAGGTAGACAACTGCATGCCCATATTATTCGATTGGAACTGCCTTTCTATGCGGTGCTTCATAATTCTCTCATTGATATGTACTCCAAGTGTGGAAAATTCACTTATTCAAGGATGATATTTAATCAAATGTCCGAAAGAACTGTGAGCTCATGGAATGCGATGCTTGTTGGTTACAGTAAACATGGGATGGGAAAGGAGGTAGTTGAGCTCTTCAAAATGATGAGAGAAGAAGACAAAATTAAGCCTGATGAGATAACTCTTTTAGCTGTGTTATCTGGTTGCAGCCATGGAGGAATGGAGGATAAAGGTGTAGAGATTTTTAACGATTTAAGTAGTGGAAAAGATAGGGTTGAGGTTAGCATTGAGCACTGTGGTTGTGTGGTTGATTTGCTAAGTCGATCTGGCCAAGTAGAAAGGGCCTTTCAGTTCATCAAAGAGATGCCTTTTGAACCAACTGCTGCAATTCTGGGTTCACTTTTAGGTGCTTGCTGGGCTCACCTGTATGTTGATATTGGTGAAATTGTAGCCAGACAACTTTTGGAGATAGAGCCAGAAAATGCTGGAACTTATGTAATTCTTTCAAACATGTATGCATCGGCAGGAAGGTGGGAAGATGCTAGAAGAGTAAGAGAGTTGATAAAAGCAAGAGCCATGGTAAAGGAATCTGGAAAAAGCTGGATTGGTCCTGATTTTATCCATGACACAGAAAAACATAATGGAATGAGGACTTATATTCCTCATCAGAGCTTGCTTAATATGGATGAGCAGCGAAAAAAGAAAACGCTACTCCATTGTTCCCAAGGTAGAGCTCAAACACAGCTCAGTTTGATGATTTATTCACATGGAAACTATTGGTGAAGTCTTGCTCCAAAATGGAATAAAGCATATTTTGGTAAGAGAACTTGATATTTCTTCTTGTATATAATGGGGTAGAGTTTTCTGATGGAGCAACTCATAGGTTTTCTTCTAATTGTGAAGTGATCAACTCTTCAAAGTGTTTGATTATCATTGATTGAAGATGCTTGCACTGGTAGCATCAGACAGATGATCATTGGTTATCCAAACCAGGTTGTTTGGTTTCAGTGTGCACATTTTCACAAACATTATTGAGCTTCTACTCTGTAAATGGTAACAGAGTACAAGTAGAAACACTGCTTCAACAAGCAAAAAATTTGGTGGCTCAAATAAATGGAGACCGACCCTTCCATGCAATGTTTGGAAAACTGTACTGTACGGGATAAAGATCCGGTCAAGTAATGTTCAATGACCTTATAGATTCATACCTAAAGCTGTCAATATGGGTTGGCCCATCCCATCCGGGCTAATCCATACATGCTTTGAAATTTGACGGCTGGGCTAGCCCATTTTTGGTGTGGGCCAGAAAATGGTTGGCCCAGCCCACAAGTACGTGGGCCGTAGGCTTGCCGGGCCAACCCTCTTTTCATAAAAATATATTTTTATAATTTTTTAAATTAAATTATAATTTAAAAATATTATCATAAATATCGACAAGATAATATTATATGGTGTTAGTGTTACTACTTGTTAATCAAATCCACAAATAAAATTATCTTTATAATATTTATTAAGTTTGATTTAAAGTAAAATCATAAATAGCTAAATAAAAATATTAACCTAATTGTTTTTCAATGATCATAATAAAACACAAAAACTATGACAATATTCCATAGTCTACGGCATATGTACGTAGTGATTCCTAAATTTTAGGGAATTTTTATTTTATGTAATACATATTTTATAAATATAATTTATATTTAAATTATAATATTTCAAAGTTTAAACTGATTTTGAATTTAGACTCTTGTTATTTTTAATACTCTATTTTATTTTTTATTTTTTAATTAATTTTTATGTGGCCCACAGGCCGCCCCTATCCATATTTCTCAAGTTCCACAAATCGGCAGACTTATTCAGGCTGGGCTAAAAAGCCCTTTTCTTAAATGGGCTTCAAAAATCGTAGTCCAACCCTATCAAATTACGGGTTAGGCCAGGCCGGCCCAACGGGTCTAGCCCATATTGACGGCTCTATTCATACCATGTGTACTGTATAATAATCTATGGTTGAGATCTATTTAATTTTATATACTCATCATAATAATAAAAACAACAAAGCTGTCAACTATTTTTAACTTTTAAAACTATTAAATAAAACAATTAAGTGTACCGTTGCTAATATTTTCAAGAAAAACAATTAAGATTGGCAGGAATATGCAGACCTCCCGACTTTTTTACCGCCAAACCTTACCTTTTTTTTTAGCAACTAAACTAAAAATAAAACAAAAAAAAAGTCAAAAGAGGAAAAGGAAGAGTCTCCAACAGAGCTCTTCGATTTTCTTTCACCGTTAATGGCCTCATCTTCTTCCTTGTGTACATGGTGGATTTGCACTTTATCTCGGTAAGAATCACTCTCCCACCATTCGTTCCTTATCAATTTGTTTTTCATTTGAGCGTTGCTATTTTTGTCTTATTCGAATTTCAAATTTGTTTCTGCTTGACTCGCGGATCTCCATTTTTCTACCTTTCTTCGTCCACTGACTCCTTCTTCATCTTTCTTGTATGGTTCATGTAAGATTTCTCGTCTCTGTAATTTATTCACAATATTATTCTTGAGACCCTCTACATTGTTGCGTCTGTTTCCGTTCTGAGATTTTGTCGAAGTGAATGAGAATAAGTTGTTTTTGGTGATGTTTTCTTTGTTTTTTTTTTTTTTTTGATGTACTCGTGTTTGAAGTTGTTGATTTTTCCTTTACTAGGCTGTTCACGTCATTATGTTCTATCTGTTTGTGTTTTCCTTGTGTTGAATATGAAGTTAGGAACTAGAGCTTTGTCCATGTTGACTATACACTTTCCTTTGCTTGTTAGTTCTTTGAATCCCCTGAATTTTTGTTTTCTATTCCAATCTAATGCTAAATTGGCCATGTAATCTGCTAGTTTGTTACCTTCTCTATATATGTGATGTACTTCTGTGTCACAGTAATTCATAAATTCCTTGGTATCCTCAATTATTGTGTTGATCTGCCAAGGCGTCTCCCATTCACCCTCTAGAATTTTCTTCAATAATAGAGAGTCTGTCTCTATTATACATCTTGCATATCCCTCTGCGACACCATATGCTATAGCCTCCCTAATTGCAATTGCCTCTACCTCTGTATTGGTAGTGTCAGGTATTATGTCTGATTGTGCAAAAAAAAGTCACCTGTACTACTTCTGATACAAAAGCCGTATGAGCTTCTTCCTGGGTTTCCCCTACTTGCACCATTAGTGTTGAACTTGATTGTGCCAATAGGAGGTGGATGCCACTGGACCATCTTGTAGTGCACTATAGTTTTGAAGCTAGCTAGGGACTTCCACTATATTTGGCCATTGGGTTGGTAGATTCCTCACCTTTGGGAACTTAAACTTTGCCAATTGTCATATATTAGTGTTTACCTGATGCACTAATCTGTTGAAATTGATTGTTCCTCCATGCTTCAAGTTATTTCTTCTTTTCCATAATTCCCATATGATGATACTAGGTACTGCCTTCATGACTTGTCTTAGTTGTGTCGAGACAGGCCATGTCCACCATTTAATTATGAGTTGTGATAATTGCATTCCATCATGATTGATACCTGCACACATTGAAAACTTTCTCCACAACCTTTCAGCAGTATAGGAGATTAGAAAAACATGAGACATAGTCTCTCTTTTAGGATGTTGGCAGCAATGACATCTAGAAGGCAGACTAATTCCCATTCTTTGCACCACCTCATCAACAAGTATCTTTTTTTTCTTCTAAGAAATCTAAGATTTTCAAGACGTAGAATGATATGTATTGAGATAATTCCAATCGAAATACAAAGAGAACAACTAAGAATATAAGCTATGAAAAGAAGAAGAGGACGATAGAATTCTCATTGACTGCCTTTCTTACGTGAACTGATGGTTATAGCAACCCTAGGTACTGATGCAAAAATTAAAAGTACAAGGACTAATATGTAAAGACAATAAAATAAGATAAAGCGCCAATATAGTTAACTGTGAACTTGTTAACTATATTAACCAACTGCTGCTAACCCATAACATATCAATACTCCCCTCTGAAATACTTCATTGACCTCATGGAAGAGAAAATGTTGGAAATCTGATCTTCAGTGTATGAATATTCTCCCATGTGGCTTGATCAACTGGAAGATTGTCCCACTGAATCAACAACTGCATAACTGCTTTATTACCTTGCTGCACCATATGTCTATCAAGGACCTTAGAGGGAGCAGGGCAATAAGGACTGGACAAGCCAAGGACAGGAGGGTGGCTCACAGTAGCTGGGACCTTGCAGCAAGGTTTGAGCAATGAAACATGAAAAGTGGGATGCAATAGAAGTTGGGAGGGAAGAGAAAGTGTATAGGCTTCAGTGCCTACCACACGAAGGACTTGATAAGGGCCATAATACTTGTAAGAGAGTTTGGAAAAATGTTTGTTGGACAGTGTGATCTGCCTATAAGGTTGGACCTTTAGGAAGACCCAATCTCCAGGTTGAAATTTTCTGTTTGATCTCTTCTTGTTAGCCTGATCAACCATTCGTTGTTGCGCCCTACTGAGGTGAAATTTGAGCATCTGCAGCTTGAACTCTCTGGTAACCAAGCTCCTATCCACTTCAATGACCTCAGAATCACCTTGTTAGTAAGGCAAATGCAAGGGGTGAGGTTGTCCATACAATGCCTCATAAGGAGTGGTCTGTGTGGAACTGTGGAAAGTAGTGTTGTACCACCACTAAGCAAATACCAAATAATGAGCCCAGTCCTTTGGAGAATCTGCACAATTGCACCTGAGATAAGTCTCTAAACATCTGTTCACAACCTCAGTTTGTCTGTCGGTCTGCTGTGGAAGTCTTCAGTGTCACACCTTGCATAGCAAATAACTCCCGCCACACCTTGCTAGTAAAAAGGGGATCCCATTCGCTAACAATGTCTTCAGGAAGACCGTGTAGTTTAAATACATGCTCCATGAATAGATTAGCAATATCCAACACAGTGTAAGGATGAGAAAGGGCAACAAAGTGTACATATTTATTGAGTCGGTCTACCACAACCCATATGACCTCTTTGCCTTTAGACTTAGGCAACCCCTGAATGAAATCCATGCTCACACTGGCCCAAGCTAAAGAAGGAATAGCTAGATGTTGAAACAATCCTAGATATGTAGCCTTGTCATATTTACACTTCTGGCATATCTCGCAACCTTTGATATAGTCTTCTACACCTCTTCTTAGTCCCTTCCAATAGAAAAGAGAAGTAATCCTCCTATAAGTATGGTCAATTCCAGAATGGCCTCCATGAACTGAAGCATGCCACAATGTAATGATTTCAGCTCTTAGGGAGGTATCACCTCCTTTAACCAATCGACCTTTCCATCTCAACTGCTGGTTGATAAAAGAGAACAGGATACTCAGCTTGTGGATCAACTTTCTCAATTCCGTATCAGAATCCCAACTGCTCATGATGGTTTGCAGCAAGTCGGACCTAACAACACCTAATGTAAGTGAAGCTAACTCCACTGCAGGAACCCTAGACAAAGTATCAGCAACTTTGTTCTGCTTACCCTTCTTGTATTCAATAGTAAAATCAAATTGCATCAGGTTAATAATCCATTTCAGTTGGGACCCAGTATGAAGTTTTTGTTCTAACAGGAACTTTAAGGCCTTTTGATCTGTTATAACAATGAAGTGCCTACCAGTGAGATCTGGCCCCACCTAGACACAACCATTACCAACGCAAACAACTCTTTGTCATAAACAGACATAGCTTGGTGGTGTAGAGAAAGCCCCTTGCTCAAGTAGGTAATAGGTTGTCCTAGCTGCATAATAACATCTCTTATACCAACATCACAAGCATCAGTTTCCACAGTGAAACTCAAGTTAAAATTCGGAAGAGCTAACACAAGAGCAGATGTTATTGCATCTTTCAAATTCTGAAATGCTTTAGTTGCTCCTTCCGTCCATTTGAAACCTTCCTTCTTTAATAGATCAGTCAATGGTTTACTGATCTGACCATAACCTTGGATAAACCTTCTGTAATAACATGTAAGACCAAGGAACTCCCTGATTTGCTTAAGGGTTGTAGGTTTTGGCCATTGCTGAACTGCTAGGATCTTCTTTGGATCAGTGGCTACTCCGACAGCCGATATGTAGTGCCCTAAGTACTCTATAATGTTTGTAGCAAACTGGCACTTGGAGAGTCTAGCATACAAGTTGTGTTGCTGTAATAGCTGCAACGTGATCCGCAAGTGAGCTACATGATCCTCCAAACATTTACTAAAAATAAGGATATCATCAAAAAACACCAAGATAAATCTCCTTAGGTGCTTTTGAAACACTTGATTCATTAAACCCTGAAAATAGGAATGGGCGTTAGTCAATCCAAACAGCATCACTAGGAACTCATAGTGACCCGAATGTGTCCTAAAGGCAGTTTTGTGGATATCAGGTGCGGCCATTCTGATCTGATGGTACCCAGACCTGAGATCAACCTTGGAAAACCATTGTTCACCCCCAATTTCATCCAGAAGCTCTTCAATAATAGGAATAGGGTATTTGTATTTGATAGTAATCTGATTCAAAGCCCTGTAATCTACACAAAGTCTCCAATTTCCATCTTTCTTCCCCACTAAGCTAACTGGTGATTTAAAGGGACTGCAACTATGTCGTATGAGTCCTTGGTCCTTCAACTCTTTCACCATGTTCTCGATAACATCCTTTTGAACTGGTGAGTATCTGTAAGGTCTTGCATTCACCGGATTTGATCCTTCCTTCAAGGGAATATGGTGATCAAAGGATCCCCTAGAAGGTGGTAATCCCGTCGGTTCCCCAAACACAGAAGTAAACTCATGTAGAACCTGTTGTACTTCTCCTGGCACCTCAACTAAAGGTGTGGGTTTTGAATCTTGTGTAAACTTCTCTTCTTTAGGAGTAACTTTGATCATAAACAACTGAATCTCCTCCTGCTTAATATTGGTAAGAGATTCTGATTCAACTCATTTCATCTTGGGTATGTTACCAGGTAAGCACAATGTTTTTCCTTCATATTCAAACTTCATAGTCATCTGTTTGAAATTAAAAATAATGTCTCCCAAGTCAGTTAGCCACTGAACCGCCAACACCACATCACAAGTACCAAGGGGTAAACGAAGGAAATCTGCCCTGAAGACACTTCCTTGTAGTAACCATTCAACCCCATGACACATGCCACTGATAGGAACATAATTTCCATCAGCTAAGCTAGCATCTCCCCAGTTACAAGGGCTCACCTTCCAGCCCATCCAAGCCACTAATCCACTTTCCATGAAGTTGTATGTTGAACTTGTATCAATGAGTATATTGAGGGCCTTCTTATGACAATGTCCAGTCAATCTCAAGGTTCTATATCCCTTGATTCCAGTCATGGTAAGTCTCAACCACTTCAGTTAACTGCAATAACTCACCTTCTTCCTCCAACGCTACACCCTATTCCTCCAATTCTAACAAGAACAACTAAGCATTGGTCTTACAGACAGGTCCCTGCTCATACTTCTCATCACAGATATAGCAGCAGAGTCTTTTGGCTCTCTTGTCACTTAACTCTACAGGAGTAAGCCTTCTCCTCGTAGGTCTTTCTGCAACAATAGGTGGAGGAGGTTTAGGCAAGTGTAAATTAGGTGTAGTTTGGGGCTTAGCATAAGAGTATGGTTGATTTTTCATTGTTTCCCTCCACTGTTTCGAGAAAATAGACTCTTGTAACCGAGCTAAGTGATACGCATGAGGTAATGAGTATGGTCTATGAATACTTACAGCATCCCCTAACTCTGGTTTCAGCCCATTCAAAAATACACTAATGGCATGATTGGGATCTAATGTCAACCAGGTCATGGCTCTATCTAACACCTCTTGGTAACTAATAACACTGCCAGTTTGCCTTAGACTCACCAACTCACTCATGGGCTCATCGAATTCAGCCCCCAAACCTATCAGATAATGCATAGGTGTATTTTTCCCATGTTGGAATATCAAAGATGATTACGACTCCTCATGTAGGCCTGGTGCCATTGCAGTGCAAGGTCATCAAAATACAGAGCTACAATGGTCACTTTCTGTTGAGACTGAACCTCATCGAAGGAGAAGAATTGCTCTACCTTATACCACCAATCCTGAAAAACCTTGCCATTAAATCAAGGAAAATCCACTCTAGATAGACGTAAGAGTGAGGGGTTATGTTGATTGAGGGAATATTGGGGGTAAGGGGTATAGAGGTTGGGTGGCTTTTGGGTCATATGTGGAGCGTGGTTGACAAAATTGGGATTGAAGGGAGTCTTCAATTGGGGACTTTGGGGTAATGGGAATCGCATAGTGAACTAAAATTGTGTGGATAGAGTAGGGTTAAATTGGGTAGGATGAACCAGATTCTGGCTAGAAGTGACTGGGTTCGTTTGATGGGTAGGTGTCCCCCGGATGTCGGATTACTCGTCGTGGTTTTGTTAAACAATGGAGGAGAAGGAATTGAGTTCATAATACCTGGTATTCCTAGAGGTCCGCTAGTGGGAGAGTATATTTCCTCAGAGAATCTAGGTGTTGCTGGTCGCTTTCCATGGCCATTCTCAATTGCCTTTTTCGGCTCCAAAAATGACTTCTCATTCACTGTTTCCAACTGATTTTGTCACGCAGTAACATTAGCAATGTCAATGGCCATTCGATCCAGACGTGTAAGAACTTCCCGAATTTCAACGGCCATAGTTGATTTCCACAGATCCCGAAAGTGCTCTGATACCACTAATATGTATTGAGATAATTCCTATCGAAATACAAAGAGAACAACTAAGAATATAAGCTATGAAAAGAAGAAGAAGAAGACAATATAATTCTCATTGACTGCCTTTCTTACATGAACTAATGGTTATAACAATCCTAGGTACTGATGCAAAAACTAAAAGTACAAGGACTAATATGTAAAGACGATAAAATAAGATAAAGGGTCAATATAGTTAACTGTGAACTTGTTAACTATATTAACCAACTGTTGCTGACCCATAACATATCATAGAAACAGTGATTCTTTTGAAACACAAGGTTTGGTTTTGTTCTCTTCTTTAAGTTCGATTCTTTTATATATATTAAAGTTGATTTTTTTATATTTGTTTGATCTAGTGATATATTAAGTTGCGCAAATTCTCACTTTTGATACTGCAATCTTGTATTGGATTTTTAAAATTATACTAATTTTAAAGAATTTGACACTTTTGAGGAATCTGAATAAATATATTTTAACCCATCGGTAGCCCCCTAAAGTTGACACAATGTTTCACTTAGACACCTTAACTGAACAATGTTTATTTTAGACACCTCATGTAGGGTCTCGTTGTGTTATTTTGACACCTTTTTAATATCAGCAAAAACATATAATGTGTGTGGATTACACTCACGAATGACGTGTAAAGTGACAAATTAAACGATGACATTTGTCATTTGTATCAAAAATAATTTTTAAATAATTAATATTGAGTAAAAATAAAAACTAACCAATAAATTAATGACACGTGATATTTTTCCCCAAATAAAAATAAAATAAAATTTAAGCCAACTAAAAGAACCACCCCCCCCCAAAAAAAAAACAACCCACCCTGACTGTCTTCTCCAAAGCCCCCCCACCCCTGATCATCTTCTCCAAACCACCCAGACCCACAACCCCCGATCACCTTCTCCAAACACACTTCCTCCTAACCCCCGATCGCCTTCTCCAAACAAACAAATCCCCCTTCTGATTTGATTTTTTTTTTGGGGTCTGCAAAATACCCCTTGACTCCCCCGCTTTGCTTTCTCCAAATCTCTATCCCTTTTTGCAGAAATTACCCCCACCCACATCTGCATGCAGCGCTTCGTTGAATTCACTCCCCACAAATTATCGAAATAAGCTTTTATCAATCTTTTTAAATTCACTTTGTTGTGAATATTAGATTCTTATGAAAGAATTTTATGAATGAGTTTATTCTTAAATTTTAAAAATATTTTTCATCATTTTTGTTGAAAAACCTTCATTCACAATGGATGAAATTTAACTTGGGCAAAATGGTGGCTGAAAATGGGGAAGAAGATGAAAAAAATAATTAAAAATTAACTAAATAACCCTTTCACGCGCCTATCAATGAGTGTATTACACTCATTATGCCATGTAAGCAAAAAGTGTTCAAATGACACAGTGAAATTCTACATGAGGGGTCTATAATTAACATCTCTCTATTACGGTGTCTAAATGAAACATTGTGTCAACTTTAGGAGGCCACCGATGGGTTAGGCCTTAAAAAAAGGTGTCAAAATAATGCAATGAGACCCTACATGAGGTGTTTAAAATAAACATTGTTCAGTTAAGGTGTCTAAGTGAAACATTGTGCCAACTCTAGGGGGCTACCAATGGTATATGCCTCAGCAAAAACATACAATGTGTGTGGATTACACTCGCGAATGACGTGTAAAGTGACAAATAAACGATGACATTTGTCATTTGTGTCAAAAATAATTTTTAAATAATTAATATTGAGTAAAAATAAAAACTGACCAATAAATTAATGACACGTGATATTTTTCCCCAAATAAAAATAAAATAAAATTTAAGCCAACTAAAAGAACCCCCCACCCCCCAAAAAAAAAACACCCCACCCTTGATTGTCTTCTCCAAAGCCCCTCACCTCCGATCATCTTCTCCAAACCACCCACTCCCCACACCTCCGATCATTTTCTCCAAACCACCCATAACCCCGATCGCCTTCTCCAAAACCCCCAAACAAACAAATCCCCCTTCTGATTTGAAATTCTTTGTTGGGGGTATGCAAAATATCCCCTGGCTCCCCCGCTTTGCTTTCTCCAAATCTCTATCCCTTTTTGCAGAAATTACCCCCACCCACATCTGCATGTTGCGCTTCGTTGAATTCATTCCCCGCAAATTATCGAAATAAGCTTTTATCAATCTTTTAAAATTTACTTTGTTGTGAATTAGATTCTTATGAAAGAATTTTATGAATGAGTTTATTCTTAAATTTTAAAAATATTTTCCGTCATTTTTGTTGAAAAACCTTCATTCACAACGGATGAAATTTAACTTGGGCAAAATGGTGGCTGAAAATGGGGATAAAGATGAAAAAAATAATTAAAAATTAACTAAATAACCCTTTCACGCGCCTATCAATGAGTGTTTTACACTCATTATGTCATGTAAGCAAAAAGTGCTAAAATGACACAGTGAAATTCTACATGAGTGGTTATATGTTGGTATATTATACCACATATACAAAATATTACAGTTGAAAATAAAATAGCAAAAAATGAATTAACAAATCTTTAGGCTGAGGCACGGATATCTCACTCTCTTTAACGAGATTCAAGCCCACTGAGGCATATTCTACACCGATCCAACAGTAATACTCTTGACTTGTCCCCTCCAGGATACAACATCCCAACAACATCGTACAACTCAAGCAACTTTGGATTAGTTGAAGAGACCAAAGCTCCACATAAAAACACCTTCCTTCAACATACAAATATTCTCTTTTGTATAGTGAATATAATTGAAGACTTAGAATATTTTCTTTGTCTCAACTCTCTCTTTCACTACACTTACCTCACTACATACTACAATATTTTTCCACAATTCTCATCTTCTTTTTTTGACATTTCACAAAGGAAGAAACACCACTATTTATAGGGGAAGAATTCTTCTTTGTATTGAATAAGAATAATGTGGATAATAATGTAGGTAAATGAATGACCTAAATGTTACATAAGTTACAATGTATAATGTGGTAGAATAATGAGTGGAATTAGTGGTAGATCATGGCAATAGTGGTTACAAGAGTTACACCACAAAAATGACTTCATTCTTATCAACTTATACCCACTAACATATGCACTTAATATTTTAATTTTAATATTAAAATGCATAAACACCAACATTCCCCCACTCATTTCAATATTAAAATAAGAGAGTGTTTCACAATTTAGTTGAAGGTAGACTATTATGCATAATGAAGGTGTGCTCTGCATTGAACCTTCACTTAGTAAAACAATAGCATTTACTCCAGAGTCAGTAGTGGTCTCACACTTGAACTATGACTACTTAAGGGAAATAAAGTATTACTGCTTACACACAATAAACAAGGTGTTGACATAAGCTTTTTTAGCCAGCACATTACCGCTTTGTGCTATCCCGATTTTCATGAGTGTTTTTGAGAACAAGCTCATTCTCATAGAATGCGGCCTACTTTCATACTCACATAGGTGAAATCTGTCAAGGGTGCTCCTATAATTTGACACCCCACTCATACGAGATACAGACTTTCATTAAGAGTTCAAAAGACTCAACCTCCACAAATCATTATAGGATAAATGCACTTACATCATAGGGATTAAATCAAATTAATATTAGTGCATTTCACAACAAGTCATCATATGATTCGTTCTTCCCATTGAACCTGGTTATAGGATCTCTAGTCCCCAGGTTGGGTTTCCTCATATATGACTCAGAAATTTATGAGCTTCAATTTCATCCCCATCGATGTGTTTCAGACTCTTCTTCTTGCAAATGCCTTAGTTCATGAATTTGCAAGATTATCACAAATAATTTTAACACAATTAATATTGATGGTATATCAATGATCAATATGATCGCCCAATATTGTGTTTTCTTTTCATGGGTTTGAATTTACCGTTATAATAACGATTTTGTATTCAACCATTATATTGGTGCCATCACAATTAGTCAAAATTAGAAAAAATAATTTTTCAAAATTAAGTGTTTGATATAGTAAATAAATTCAGTTTTTCACTTGTTGAAGCTTAATTTTTTTTGCGTCTACCTCTATAGTAGATAAGTAAGCAATATAATTTGCTTTTCTCACTTCCAACAAATAACATCAATTTTCTTATCTTATTTGTTTGTACCTGCTATGTACTTTTTCTACAAACATAATATCAAGTCAGGTTGTTAGTCAGATAGCTCATATTTTTATTAGCCTAGCAAACTCCTTTTTTTTTGTCACAACCTTCTCACACAATTGAATGAATAGGAGTTGCAAGACTCACACAACCAACAAAATTGTATTTCACAATTATTTGAATATTATGTGACTTGATAAGAAAATTTTCATCACATGTTTTATGGTATTTTTTCATTCCAAGAATGAAATTTATCTCACCAAAACATTTCATGTTAAATGACTACTCAACATGGTTTTCATAATTTATTTATAACTCTCATGTTAGAGCCAAAAGTCATTACATTATAGGCAAACAATAACATGTGATTTATTCCACAATAAATATATGCATTTGTAATACTCTTTTTAGAGCATTTCTCAAAGATGTAAAAATTATTTTTTTTCACAATGACTTTTTTTCCCTCATTTAATGTGCCCTCACTATTTCAAGAATTTAAATATCTTTTTTTTCATGAAAAGTAGTATCACTTTATTCATGAAAATACTAGGTAAAAAGTTTTTCCTTTACCTTTTCTCCGCTTGAATTGAGCAAGTAGAAAAATACTTTACCATACACCTCTTCTTTTTCATCTCTTGAAGAGAGCGACGTTGAGCGGAACTATGAGATTCCTATCTTGTTCCCACCATATTTCTTGATCAAAGCTATCTCTGGCCAGTAACACCATCTTCCAAACTTGAGATCCACTGCTCCATTCTACTACTTGAGGCATATACCTCTTGTAGTACTTATTCCACATAAATTGGGACCATAGTGAATTTTTTGTTCTAAAATTCCACCAAAGTTTTGCAAAAACAGTTTCGGACACATCAAAAAGAGATCTAAAACCAAGACCCCCCTTCCTCTTTAGGCAGGAAAATATCATCTCAAGTTATCCAGTGCTTTCCTCTGCCATTTTCCTTGAAATTCATAAGTAACTTTGCAAACATCCTATGAAGATCCTTGATTACACATTTTGGTGGTACTAAAACTGATAGCAAGTATATGGGGGATACTTTGCAACACATGATTTATAAGCACAACTTTATCCCCAAAAGATAGGAGTTTACCTTTCTAGACTTGCATCTTATTTTGAACTTTCTTAATCAATTCATTAAAATTAGATTTCTTCATCTTTGCATGGCTAATAGGGCACCCTAAGTAGATTATGGGGAACTTACCTCTCACAAAACCAGTATCTTCCTCCACCTCTTTTATCATAGTATTACCAGCTTTATTAAACATGTAGAAGTAATTCTTATTCTTATTGATCATCTGCCCTGACTAATTTTCATACTCTTTCAAGGTATTCATAATAAGAGCAATTGATTTCTACTCAAAATCAACAAATATGATTGTATCATCTAAATAAGTAAGATGATTAATTTCTCACTCCAATTTGGCATCCCATAACCTTTGAAGTCAGCCTTAGAAAACAACTGGTTTAGAGCTCTAGTGAGCACAATGATAATAAATAAAGCTAGGGGATAAAGGATACCCCTGCTTCACTCTCTAGAAGAGTGAAAGAAACCATGTACTTGCCCATTAATTAGTATAGAGTACCAGTTATTGGCAATCAGTCTCCAAATCACATCAACCACCACTGAATTAAAGTCCACATGTTTAAGTACTTTAACTAAGAAACTCCAATTCACCCTTTCTTAGGATTTAGCCGTACCAACTTTATCACAACATTGGATGGCTTTCCTCTTTTCCTAATATCTGTGATAATTTCCTGAGCTAGTAGTACATTTCCAAAACTGCCTCTACCCTTCACAAAATCAGCTTGGTTCACAGAAATTATCCTTGATAATAAGCCTTCCAGTCTATCATGTATTGTTCTAAAAATCACCTTATTTATGAAATTACTTGGAATAATAGGCCTTATGTCTGAGAAGGTCTGAATGGTCTCCTTCTTAGGCAACAAAATCAAATTAGTGAGATTTAGGAAGGGTTTTTCCCCGAAAAAAGATTGAACAATACCTGCAATTAGGGGTGTACAAACCAAACCGACGAACCAAATCAAACCGAAAAACAAAATCGATTTGTGGTTTAGTTTGGTTGGTTTGGCGGTTGAAAAAAAAACCGACCACTCTTGGTTTGGTTTGGTATTAAAAGAAAAAAAGTCAAACCAAACCAACATAATATATATATATATTTTTTTATTTTTTTTTTATTTTATTTTTTTTATTTATAGATAAAAATATTATTTATAATCTACTTTGTTAATATATTTTTAGTTAGTTTATAGTTTTCAATGTTTATATATATTGTTTCAATTTGGGCTTATAAAAATTTGTATATATATATAATTTTATTTCATTTAAAGATAAAAAATATTATTTATAATCTACTTTGTTAATATATTTTTAGTTAGTTTATAGTTTTCAATGTTTATATATTTTATTTCAAATTTGGGCTTGTAAAATTTGTAAATATTTTGTTTTGTATTAAGATCCGAAGTTACAATTATATTGTTATAGTTTTTCAAATTCGAAGTGAACAATTTACTTTGTAAATATTTTATTTTGTATTCAGTTTGCCTCTAGCCTTTAATCTTATTAATTTAACATAATGAACGTTGATATTTCATAAAAAACATTTTGTACTCATGTGAATTTTACCGTCTTTTCGAAAATTTCTATTCATTTAACATTTTTTAAGTTTAGCTTATCACACAGGTAAGTGAAAATATATTTGATCTCTTTTTCAAATACCATATAGTTGTAAAAAACTGAAAAAAACCGAAAGAACCGACTAAAGCCGAAACCGAAAAAACCAATTTTATGTGGTTTGATTTCGCTTTTAGATTTAATAAACCAACATAATTGGTTTAGTTTTTTTTTTTCAAACCGTCTTATGTACACCCCTACCTGCAATATCAGCCCCTACTATCTCCCAACAGTCCTGAAGGAAGTGTCTTATAAAACCATCAGGACCCCATCTACCCATTAAGCTCAAAAATCATTTTTTTAATCTCACTCTCTTCAGAAATTGCATGCAAGAGTTCATTTTCTTCTGCAGTCACAAGATGCTGGATATTCTATGATAAAGAAAAATCACTATTAAAGTTGGTTCCAGAAAATTGATTCTGAAAGAAACTTATTGCTTCATCTTCCACTTCATCTTCTCCTTAAGCCCATTGACTATCTACTTTCATTATTATCTGATTATTCAATCTCCTCTTCTTGCCTCTGACCAGGCCATGAAAATATTTTGTATTCTTATCTCCCTCCGAATACCACTTGATGTTTGCCTTATGTATCCAAAACTCCTTCTCATAGTGTAGATACAACTAATATTCAACATGACATTGGTGTAGCATAGCTCTATTAAATGAAGTAGGAGATTCTCCTTCATCCTAACTATTTCTTCTTTTATCAATAGTTGCTTGAATACGTCAGCAACTGCTCCCTGCTCCATTTGGCTAGTGCCAGTTTTGTTCTTTTTAATCTCAACTTCCATTGTATAAACATATCTTCATATTGGTCTTCAGTCTTCACTCCAGCTAGCCTTCACCACATCTTTAAAACCAGTCTTGTCGGTCTAAAATTTTAAAAACCTAAATGGTTTTATACAATTTTGTACCAGACCACGACAAGTTAGTAGCAAAGGCGCATGGTCAGACCCTGTCCTTTCTAGCTGTTGTAGTTCCATGTTGCCAATCAGATCATGTAACTTCTGATTAATTAAAACTCTATCTAATCATTTAAAAATGCATTTGACATCTGCTCTTCCATTCCACTAAGTAAAGGGACTTCCAGAGAAATTTATATCAAACAGATCACAAGAGTTGATACAGAAAGCAAAATCCTCATATCCTTGGATATATACGGGAAGACCTCCTATCTTTTCATCATTCCCTAAAATTACATTGAAATCTCCCCTACCATCCAAGGCTCTGAATAATGATCACTATTAAAATATAAATCATTCCAAAGTTCTATTCTCTCCTCTACAGAACATTTGGCATATATCATAGTAGTTAGCATTTGTTTTCCATCTTCCAAAGTGAGTTGAAGGGTGATTTTCTAGTTAGTATCTGAGATCACCCCTACTTGAATGTGGTCCTTCACAAATACCCAAATTTGTCCATTTGAGTTTTAATTCACATACTTCATTCCTAACCTCCTCTTGAAGTTTTGTATTTGTCTAGCATCTTGAAATGGTTCCAGCAAAGCAATTAGGAAGAATTATGGTGTTTGTGTAACATTTGAACTTTGTAAAATGCATTTTGAATTCTCACAGACCTTATGGCATGTATTCATGTTGGTTGAACATCAACCTCCTTTTTAGATTTACATTTTTTGCATTTAGATAACAGTAAAGGAGAGCCCCCAAGGCCTAGCTCAAGTGGCAAAAGGTGGAGGATTTGTGGCTTAGGTCGCAGGTTCAAGCCCCACACCATGCAAAGCGAAGCCCGGTATTTAAGTGGAGAAGGGTAGAGGGGCGGGCCCATTATCCACCGAGTTTAGAAGGCTGTGATTGGTCCAAAGGGCGGGTCACAGACGGATTTCTCGGTTATCAAAATAAAAAAATAACAGTAAAGGAGAGAGTCCAGCATCTTTACATACCTCAACTGCTTTTTGATCACTATTTACTTCATCCTTAACTCCTATGAATTCTATACCATTTGTATCCTTGCTCTCCACCTCTTTATCTTCTTGACTTTGATGCGTGTAATTTCTCCACAGGGGCTGACTTTGCACTACTAACCATTACTGCTGACCTGTTAAGCTTTGTTGTTGTTGATATATCAAGAACTAGTGCTGATGGATCTGCAATTTGAAGGGGTACTTGATATTCTGCCTCAGCTAACTCTTTGAAGATTAATATATCTTCCTCTTCTTTTTGATATGTCTATACTACTACAATAGCACCATATTCCTGTATATTAGGATGCTTGAAACTACTAACATTTGGATTTTGCTCTGCAGATGCAACCCTCAGCTGCCTCTCACCTTCTCCAGTCTCTGCATCTATTCTTACTTGTTGATGTTGAGATTTTTGACCCAGCAACTCCCTTATTTCCCCATTATGATGTGTGGCTACTTTATTAATATTTTCTTGCTTTGTGGTTCTATTACTGCTGCTTGTTGATTCCCCTCTCTTTCTTTGATAATTGGCAAAATCATTTGTTATTCACTCCTTTGTAGATGAATGATGGTGTCATTTACTATTTTTTCCCTGGCTTCTGACTTCACTAGGTTTATCAGTGCTATCATTTACCCTAGTAGATTCCTCAGGATGCATCTCTTCATTCTTCTCAAACAGAGAAGCAAAAGCATTATCAGCGCTATCTCTTGAGCCTTTTACATTGACAGGTTTTCAGTATTTCTGAATTACTCTCCTCCCTCTTGTTGCAAAATCATTGCCTTGTTCTTCATTGTTGCTACCTTTATTCCCTTGTTATGTATCCTTATCCTTATTTATCTCAATTTGCCTCAGTTCAGGATGGAAGCTTCTGCACATTTCCTCCTCATGACCTTGTACTTTACATTGTTTACAATATTTGGGAAGTATATCATATTGGATCTTAACTCTTTATATTCTAGACTCAGTTGTCTTTTTGTTAATGATCTCTATTTCCACATGTTTAGGAAAATCACCTAACAGGTCCACTTGCACCTTGACCCTTGCACAATTAGGCCTAGTTTTATTAATTATAGCCATATCTAAATGTAATGGTTTTCTAACAGCCGTAGCTAATGAAAACAAAGGTTCTTTCACAAAGTATGTGGGTTTTAGATCCGAAAAAGAAATCCATGTCATAGCTTGTGTAGTCTCTTCGTCAACCTTAAATTTAGCATCATATATTAGTGGCTTCATAGTATATGAATATTTGTCCTTAGCCAAAATATAGTATATGCCTTTTGACATCAAGTTTGTGAAATCTGCTATTCCTCAATAGGCCTATTTAACACTCCCCTTTAATCACTGTCGTGGAATACTAGTGCGGAGTTCTTCCGACTTCGGCCAACCATAGAAAAATTTTCCAACCACGGCGTATTGAAGGTTCTCCAAAATATTCATTCTATTAACTTCCTCGTATGTCCACACAATCCTTGGAATCCCATTATTATATTGGAGTTTCTTCAACAGAATAGGTTCAATTCAAGCTTTCTGGACCTGAGTGTCAGTGGTGGAGCCAGGAATTTCGTCAAGGGTGTTCAAGCTTTAAAAGAGTGGAATTTTTTTTTTAGCGAAGTGGGTGCACAAAATATATTTTTTACTAATGAGTGGGTGCATCCAAATTTAAAATTAAATTATATATCATTTAACTAAATCATACAAAAACTGAAATTATAAAACTATCAATGGTATAAATCCAAACTAACGGAGAAAAATTAAGAAAAACAATTTTAGCTGCCAATTGAATTGACTCCCTTTGGTTCATATCAAATGAATTGTTGCGAATTTTTTCGTGAATATTTTGTAGTTCAAAAGAATTATTGAGACTTTTTTCTATATTTACCTTTTCTTTTATTGAAATTCTTAACTATTTTTAAAAAATAATTTAGAAATAATCAAAAGAATAAAAGTAGAAAGTGACATTTAAGTATATCTTTAAATGTAATTTCTTAGTACTATTAATTCAAGGCTAGAAATAGAAAGATAAAGACAACTACTTTTGTTCCTTTACTTCTTCTTTTTTGAAAAAAATGTGCGTTGCAACAAGAATCGAACTCAAGACCTCAAGCACTCAACTAGGCGAGCTTATCGCTGGACCAACACCATTCGTTGTGTTCAAGTGTGTTCATTTATCTATATATTCAAATAATAAAGAATATTTTGCCTATATACGGCGAAAGGTGGTCAGCTGACCACCCTTACTGGGTTGTAGCTCCGCCCCTGCTGAGTGTTGCTATGATTCATTAGAACGGTAGCATAATTATTAACCCACAGGATAAGTATCGTTAGGCAACAATTTAGGCGCGATATGCAAATTAATATTGTCCACTCGAGAACTTTCACCTGTGTTATTATGTTTTTGCGGTGGAAAATTACTGTTTAATAGCAGATTTGTCTGGCCAGCCCAAAGATTAGACTAACCAGTGGCCGGAACGACCATTCATAATATTAGGTTAAAAGTGATGTGCAGCGGCGACGATGTATCAGTAGAGAGCTTTTTAAATAATTTCCAGCGTTATTATATGTTTTTATCTATTGTTTTAAATTTGATAGTTCTCGCAAAATGAAAGTGTGGTTGAACAGTGATGTTGAAGTCATATAATATATTATTTTGTATGCGTGAAGATATTATTTTAATCTTTTTTAATTATGTTTTAAAGCTAAAATATTCATGTTAAAAAAAATACGTAAAATATAAAGATATTCTTTCATCGCGGAATCTCAAATAAATAACCACTCTCTTCGTTCCATTTTATATGAATTGGTTTGACTTGAAATGAAATTAAGAGAAAAAAAGATTTTTTTAAAAATATTGATCTAAAAAAGTAAGTAATAGATACTTGTGTGACTATAAATCATTTCATCAAGGGTAAAAAAAACTATTTAAAAAAAATTCTTCTGAAAATAAGTTGTTTTTAGCAGCAATGTCAAACAAGTTCTTCCCTTTTTCTGAAAATAGATATTTAAAATAGTTTCTCTCTATAAAATAATCTTAATATTAAAAATTAATTGATACTTACCCTTTTTTCGTAATTTGACTCTCAAAAGCACTTTTTAAAAAGGATTAGTCAAACATAATTTGTTTATCAAAAACACTTTTCAAATGAAATAATCAAACACAAATTACTTATTTTCAAAAGCATTTTTCTAAAAAATCATGTTAAAAAAATATTTCTAAAAATAAACAGTTTTTAACAAAAATGTCAAACAAACTCTTAACCTATGAACCATATCACTATCACCAATATCATCATATAGAGTTTATAACTCATCCAAATACCTTTGTTCTACCTTTAACATATTAAAATTTCATTGAACATATATTTGATTATTGAACTCTGTTTTTTTATCGAACATGTTAACATTTATCTAGAAGATGCATGAAAACTAATAAGCTCGCAATATTTATTATAGTTTAGTGCTTAAAAATTCTAGTAGTGAAACATATTTACGTTTATTTAGGAGATGTATGAAAACTAATAGAACTAGCAATATTTTTTATACTTCCTCCGTCCCTATATACTTGTCAAATATTTTCTAATTGACTTTTCTTTTTATTTTCCTTTTTCACAAATCAAGGAAGAACAATTTTTTCCTTCCTCTTATATCCTCAATTTATTAATATTAAGAGCATGTTTGGAATTGCTTTTGGGAGGTCAAAAGTATTTTTTTGAGAAAAAAACACTTATTTTGAGAAATTAAGTGTTTGACAAATTTTTAAAACTGCTTTTAAATGAAAGCAGAAACAGTTTTTCTGTTGTTGGAAAGAAACTAAAAATTTCTGCTTTTTAAAAAAAGTAGAATATAAAATTAATTTTTTTAAGACTAAAATATCCCTTACATATGAACATATTTATCAATACATCCCTTATTAATTAATTAACATATCTTATGATTTTATTGAAGATTTTTTTTATATATATAATAAATTTTTTATTTTATTTATGTTTTATATTATTATGTATATATTACTTTATGTATTAATTTACAGAATTAAAAATAAAAGTAACAACGATATTTTTGTAGGATTAAAAAAAGAGAAAAAGTAACAATTAATGATTTAGACCCTCCCCCAAAATATAACAAATAACAAAAAAAAAAAAACTTAATTTACTTATTATTTTATTTTAATTTGAAATTTTTTATAGGTTTTGAGTATTATAACAAAAAAAAAATAGCTAAGGTTGAATAAAAAAAAAAGGTAACAAATATAAAAAAAAGGTTCCTCTTTTCAATATTTTTCAACAATATTGATTGAAAATTTGAATAGTATATTTTAAATAATTAAATTTAAAATGTAATTAAAGTTTCTGTATTAGATGTTACTAATAGATTCTCTCTATAAAATAATCTTAATATTAAAAGTACATTGATATTTGTCATTTCTTTGTAATTTGACTCTCAAAAGCACTTCTTAAAGAAAATTAGTCAAACACAAATTGCTTATCAAAAGCATTTTTCAAATAAATTTGTCAAACACATTACTTTTTTTGAAAAACACTTTTTTGAAAAGTTATTTTAAAAACGCGCTTAAAGACGAAGGAGATAATTAATTGCTTAGAAATTATAGTAATAAATATGTTGACTTTTTAAAATAATACTTCATTTGTCTCTAATTACTTGTCCACTTTTGAATAGACACACTTATTAAGAAAACAATACTTGACATAGTGAGTTTACAATTTTACCTCTATTAATTATGAAGTGGATGAATTAAAAATTTATTATTTTCAAGAAGTTCTTCCTTTTTCAAAATTAATTAATTGAGAATATAATAAATAAAAAAGTTATTCTTTCTTGATTTGTTAAAATGGATAAGTAATTAGGACAGATGGAGTAATAAATTTATAAAATGAGCATCCATAGGTTCATTAGTCTTAAATAGATAAAGCCGAAAAAACATGAAAAAACTGCTCAATCCAATGTAGTCAACTAATTTTAAATTCCCCAACCTCTCTTTAAGAACCATTTTTTTGGTAAATATAATATCAGTAATACATTTCTTCCGCTTAAGTTTAACGTTATTTTAAGTCTTTTATCTATTGTTTTAAATTTAAATAGTTGTCGCGGAAATGAAAGTATGGTTGAAGTGTTGAGCAGTGATGTTGAAGTCATATAATATATTGTTTTGTATGCGTAAATATAGTTTGTTAATCTTTTTTAATTATGTATTAAAGCTAAAATATTCCTATTTTAAAAAAGTAAAATGACAAGATATTCTTTCATTGCGGAATCCCAAATAAATAACTACTCCTCTATTTTATTTTATGTGAGTTAGTTTCATTTGACACGAAGTTTAAGAAAAAAAATCTTTTAAATTTTTTGTCTAAAATAAGTGATAGATGTTTGTGTGACTATAAATCATATTAAGAATAAAATGAACATTTTAAAATTAAATGTTATTCTTTCTTAACCGACTTAAAAAAAGTACGTAAAATTTATAAATTGGGACAGAAAGAGTAACATTTTTTTACCAGATATACGAATATGATAGTGGAAAGAACTTGAAATCAAAGAGAGTTACTCATATTCGCTTCGTTCCTTTTTATATGTCATCCTTACTATAAATAGTTGGTTCATAATATTTGTCATTTCATAAAATCAATGCAATAATTACAATATTCTTCTTATTGGAAAAATCCTTTTGACCATTAAATTTGGCCAGAATGGTAAAATAGCATATTTTACACTATGTTATTTTACCTTTTTGAACATTTTTACCCTTTAACTTTAATACCTTTTAATTAAAAAATGAAAAAAAAGATCAGTTTATTTTAAAATAAAAAGGACATTATAGACTTTTTGAATTTCTGGCCAAATTTTCTGATCATTTAGCATTACACCTTCTTATTTACCTTTGTGAGTTATTAGCCTTGAAAATTTACATTTGACTGACATAGAAAAATTAAATCAAATATTCATATTGATTGGTCAAATTAATTGATCAAAATAAACAAGTTCATATTCATTGATTGAAAAGATTTCAAAAAAAGTTAAATAAAAATAGAATGGTAAATTTACTTAATTTTTTAATGGACATGAAATAAAAAATGGTAATGGAAACGGAGAGAGTATCATTCTATTAAACAATATATGAATGAACTTTTTTCTCTCTGATCCCGATAAGTAATTATATTAATGCATTTAAAATATTAAAAATCTTATTTGCACATAACACGAAATGTAACAACAATTTAGGGGAGAAATAATATTTTTACCCCGTTCATCTTCTAATCAACGTTTGTCTGAATTTCACAATTTTTTTTCCCTTAAAATACTTAAAATTAAAAGCAAATAAGATAAATGTTTTCTCTGTCTCTAGTTACGTTTACTTTTGAATTAACACACCTATTAAGAAAATAATTATTGACATAATAAATTTATCATTATATTCCTATTGATTATAAAGTGGATAAATTAAAATTTTAAAAATTTTCAAGAAGTTTTATTTTTTTCAAAATTAATTAATTAAGGATATAATAGATAAAAAAATTGTTGTTTCTTGATTTGTAAAAATAGATAAGTAAAAAATAAAAATTAGACAAGTAATTAAGAAGAAAGGGAATAATAGTATTTTTTTATGATTACTATGAAATGGTGGTGACTCGATGGGGGAAACCCCTATGAATAAGGCAAGATGAAGTCTTCAAAATCTCCAAGTATGTAAGTTGAAGTCTTCAAATTCTTCAAGTCTGCAAGTTGAAATCTTCAAATTCTTCAAGTCTGCAAGTTGAAGTCTTCAAATTCTTCAAGCCTAGTCTTTGAAAAATGAAATATCTCGACAAGACTTGAAGAAGGGGGCATTTGTAGTCATTTAAAATTTATTAACTATAAATTTATTAAAGTGATTCATAATATATTAAATTCATGAATATATTAGTCCAAATAAATATTATGGATTAATATAATTGATTTAATTATTTAAATATGATAAATATAAATTTAATTAAAGCCCGCTCCATAAAGTTCATATGTCATGTCACTTAAATCTGATTGGCCGAAGGGAATCCTATTCCTATCACAACTCATCTATTCTAAAACTATAGATAGGGGTCCACATAATTCAGAAAAAGAACCAAAAATTCTAACAAAAAGCTAGAGAAAGCTTGTGGATTAAAAGCTACAAAATTCTCTACAAGCTACAAGTTTAAGAATTCAAGAACTCAAGAGTTCAAGAATTTAAGAATTCAAGAACTCAAGAGCTTAAGAGTTCAAGAATTTAAGAATTCAAGAACTCAAGAATTCAAGAATTCAAGAACTCAAGAGTTCAAGAATTCAAGAATTCAAGAATTCAAGTGTTTAAGTTTAAGAGTTGAAGAATTGAAGAATTCAAGCGTTCAAGTTCAAGAACGATCAAGATCAAGACCACCGGATTCAAGATCAAACTCGAAGCCCTTGGATTCAACTAGAAGTCAAGATCAAGATAAAGTTCAAGTTTAAGAACGATCAAGATCAAGATCGTCATATTCAAGATCAAGCTCGAAGCCCTTGAATTCAACTAGAAGTCAAGATCAAGATAAAGTTCAAGTCAAGATCAAGATCAAGACCACCGGATTCAAGATCAAGCTCGAAGCCCTTAAATTCAACTAGAAAGTCAAGATCAAGATAAAGTTCAAGTCAATATCAATTCCAAGTTCAAGTTCAAGATCAAGCTCAAGAGCCCTTGAATTATATTTGAAAAGGCGAATTCAGAGAAATCATAGAGATTGTAACACTCGCACTTGAAATAATAAAATGATTGTTGCATAATTTTTCCGTTCTTGATTATTATTTTCTCGACGCGAATTTTACTGTCTACAAATTCTGGTACGCCCAGTGGGACAATCTCTACCTCTCATCTCAACTTTTCAAGCATCACAAAATATCAAAATGTCTTTCACAATAGAAGAACAACTAGCAAGCTTAACGAAAGCAATTGAAGGCCTGGCCAAGTGCGCACACGAACAAGATGCTAAACTTTTCAAGCTAACAAATTAGATGGATAGCATGATTGAGAGAAGATCGAGTCAAGCACCTCTGAAGCTTCCTAAAGTTCAAAACGAAGGAGAGTCTTGCGTTAAGCAAATAAAGATCCAAGAAATTCATATCTCTGCTGAAGGTTTGATTCCAATTGATCAATTGAAGGACTTTATCATAGAGGCTATCGAAGACAAATCTAAGTCTTCATCCAAATTTTCTCCCACATATGTAAATCCATATACAGAAAAGATTGATAACTTGAAAATGCCTAAGGGCTATCAACCTCCTAAGCTTCAACAATTTGATGGCAAAAGGAACTCCCAAACAACATATAGCGCACTTTATCGAGACTTGCAATGATGCTGGGACGTATGGTGATCATCTTGTTAAAGAATTCGTTCGATCTCTTAGAGAAAATGCCTTTGATTCGTACACAAATCTCGAACCTAATTCTATAGATAGTTGGGAGTGGTTAGAGCAAGAGTTTCTTAATCGTTTCTACAGCACGAGATGTGTCGTTAGTATGATTAAACTGACAAAGGCTTGTCAAGGTGAAGATGAGCTAGTTGTTGACTTTATCAATCGCTGGAGAAGTCTGAGCCTCAACTGCAAAGATCGCCTTAGTGAACTTCTAGTATTGAAATGTGCATCCAAGGTATGAATTGAGGTCTTCGCTACATTTTGCAGGGATTAAAGCCCAATACATTCAAAGAGTTGGCAACTTGTGCACATGACATGGAATTAAGCATGACTTTAAGAGAAGATCAACAATCTCTTGTCTGTGGACCTCATGAAGATGAAGATATAGAAGAACTCCTAAGTGGGGGCAAGTCTGCATCCGAAGATGACTTTGAAGAGTCAATGTATATCTAAACGCTCCTAGACGCATGAGGCTAAGCCGCATATCACAAAACTCTTCAAATTTGAGCCAAATCTTCAAGTTGAAGCGCTCATAGACGTATGAGACTAAACTGTATATCACAAATCTCTTCAAATTTGATTTAAATCTTCAAGCTGAAATGATCCTTGAAACACGAGCTTAAACTATATGTGACTTAAATGTTCAAGTTTGAGTTAAATCTTCAAGTTGAAATGCTCCTTGAGACACGAGCCTAAACTGTATATTATAAAGCTCTTTAAATTTGAGCTAAATCTTCAAGTTAAAATTCTCCTTAAGATATGAGCCTAAACTGCATGTCACTCCTAGCCCGCAAGAGTATAAACTGTGTACGACACAACAAAAAAACAATAAAAAAATCACTCAATCCCAGAACTACATTGTGACTTGATCCTCTTCACTGAGGTACGTAGACACTTAGAATATATCCTAAGTTCAGTTGCATGAGTGTCAAAAACCACTTGATCTGTCACATGAAAGTTAAAGCTATGAGTTGTCTTCCATCAAACTTCAGACTTGCACCAAATGATGGTGACTCGATGGGGGCAAACCCCTATGAATAAAAGTTGTTTCTAGATGATGTCTTCAAAATCTCCAAGTATGTAAGTTGAAGTGTTCAAATTCTTCAAGTCTGCAAGTTGAAATCTTCAAATTCTTCAAGTCTGCAAGTTGAAGTCTTCAAATTCTTCAAGTTTGCAAGTTGAAGTCTTCAAATTCTTCAAGCCTAGTCTTTGAAAGATGAAATATCTCGACAAGACTTGAAGAAGGGGGTATTTGTAGTCACTTAAAATTTATTAAATATAAATTTATAAAGTGATTCGGATTATATTAAATTCATAAATATATTAGTCCAAATAAATATTATGGATTAATGTAATTGATTTAATTATTTAAATCTGATAAATATGAATTTAATTAATGCCCGCTCCATAAAGTTCATATGTCATGTCACTTAAATCTAATTGGCCGAAGGGAATCCTATTCCTATCACAACTCCTCTATTCTAAAACTATAAATAGGGGTCCTCATAATTCAGAAAAAGAACCAAGAATTCTATCAAAAAGCTAGAGAAAGGTCGTAGATTAAAAGCTACAAAATTCTCTACAAGCTACAAGTTTAAGAATTCAAGAACTCAAAAGTTCAAGAATTTAAGAATTCAAGAACTCAAGAGTTCAAGAATTTAAGAATTCAAGTGTTCAAGTTTAAGAATTGAAGAATTCAAGCGTTCAAGTTCAAGAACGATCAAGATCAAGACCGCCGGATTCAAGATCAAGCTTGAAGCCCTTGGATTCAACTAGAAGTCTATCAAGATAAAGTTCAAGTTCAAGAACGATCAAGATCAAGACCGCTGGATTCAAGATCAAACTCAAAGCCCTTGGTTTCAACTAGAAGTCAAGATCAAGATAAAAGTTCAAGTTCAAGAACGATCAAGATCGCCATATTCAAGATCAAGCTCGAAACCCTTGAATTCAACTAGAAGTCAAGATCAAGATAAAGTTCAAGTCAAGATCAAGATCAAGATAAAGTTCAAGATCAAGACCACCGGATTCAAGATCAAGCTCGAAGCCCTTGAATTCAACTAGAAAGTCAAGATCAAGAAAAAGTTCAAGTCAAGATCAAGATCAAGTCTAAGTCCAAGTCCAAGTCCAAGTCCAAGTTCAAGCTCAAGAGCCCTTGAATTATATTTGAAAAGGCGAATTAAGAGGAATCATAGAGATTGTAACACTCGCACTTGAAATAATAAAATGATTGTTGCATAATTTTTCTGTTCTTGATTATTGTTTTCTCGATGTGAATTTTATTGTCTGCACACATATTAAGAAAATAATGATTGATATAGTGAGTTTATCATTTTACCTCTATTAATTATGAAGTGAATGAATTTAAAAAGATTTTCAAGAAAAACTACCTTTTTCAAAATTAATTAATTGGGGATATCATAGATAAAAAAAATTATTCTTTCTTGATTTGTCAAAATAGACAAGTAATTAGGGACGGAAAAAATAATAAATTTATAAAATGAGCATTCATAGCTTGAAGTTCATTAGTCTTACAATAGATAAAGCCAAAAAAAAACATGAAAGAATTGCTCAACCCAATGCAGTCAACTAATTTTAAATTCCCCAAACTCACATAACCAATTTTTTTGGTAAATATGATATGAGTAATACATTTCTTCCGCTTAAATTTAGCGTTAGTTTAAGTCTTTATAATATATTGTTTTAAATTTAATAGTTGTCGTAGAAATGAAAATGTGGTTGAACAGTGATGTTGAAGTCATATAATATATTGTTTTGTTTGCGTAAATATAGTTTGTTAATCTTTTTTAATTATGTTTTAAAGCTAAAATATTCCTATTTTAAAAAAAAGCAAAATGACAAGATATTCTTTCATTGCAGAATCCCAAATAAATAACTATTCTTCAATTTAATTTTATATCAGTTAGTTTGACTTGACACGAAAATTAAGAAAAAAATCTCTTTTAAATTTTTTATCTAAAATAATTGATAGATATTTGTGTGATTATAAATCATTTTAGTTAAGAATAAAATAAATATTTTAAAATTAAATGTTATTTTTTTAACTGATATAAAAAAAAAGTAAAATTTATAGGAAAAATCCTTTTGGCCAGAACGATATTTTACTTATGTTATTTTACCTTTGAACATTTTTACCTTTTTAACTTTAATATCTTTTAATTAAAAATGGAAAAAAGATTAGTATATTTCAAAATAAAAAAAAATTATTAATTTTTTAAATTTCTGGCTAAATTTTCTAACCATTTAGCATTACCCAAATTTATAAATTGGAAACTGAGAGAGTTACATTTTTTACCAGATAAATGAATATTATAGTGAAAAGAAGTTGAAATCAAAGAGAGTAGTTACTCGTATCATCCTATTCAACAACATGAATAAGTAATTATATTAATGCATTTAAAATTTTTAAAAATCTTAATTGCACATAACACGAAATCTAACAACAATTTAAGGGGCAGAAATAATTTTTCTACCCCGTACATCTTCTAATCAACGTTTGTCTAAATTTCACAATTTTTTTTCCATAAAAAACTTAATATGTAAAGCAAATAAGATAGTGTTTCTCTCTAATTAGTTCTTCACTTTTGAATTAACACACCTATTAAGAAAATAATAATTGACATAGTAAATTTACCATTTTACCTCTATTGATTATAAAGTGGATAAATTAAAATTTTAAGATTTTCAAGAAGTTTTACTTTTTTTTTTCAAAATTAATTAATTAAGAATATAATAACCAAATAAATTATTATTTCTTGATTTGTGAAAATGTACAAATAAATTAGACAAGTAATTAGTTCCGAGGAAATAGTAGTACTCCCTTTGTCTCTAATTACTTGTTCACTTTTGAATTGACACACCTATTAAGAAAACGATAATTGACATAGTGATTTTATCATTTTATCCCTATTAATTATGATGTGGATGAATTAAAAACTTAAAACTTTTTCAAAATAATTAATTAAGGGTATAATAAGTCAAAAAATATTGTTCTTTCTTGATTTATCAAAATGAACAAATAATTAGGAATAATTATAAAAAAAAATAGATAAGTAATTAGGGACATATGGGAGTAATTTTTATGATTTTTGCCCTCAAATGGATTGTAATGATGGCGGGAGGCGTAACGTAACCGGGAACGACCGGTCACTTTCCCTCCACCGACAACCCCTAAGTTGATTCCTGTAATCTTAATTAATCAACCAAATAATTATTATTAATAATTATTATCCCCACTTGTCTTCATATTCTTGCACTTGTCCAGTCTCATTGAATATCAAATACTTAATAGAGTTGGGTACGTAAGTTAATTCTCTGTTTTCATTTTGCGCATTCTGTTTTCCAGTAATTTTGTCATCAATCCGTGAAGGTGATGGCTTGTCGCTGTTTTGCATTTTTCATTCCGGCTGTTTTGTCCAAATAAAATTGTAGTTTGAATGAATAAATGATATATATATATGTGCATTGTTTAGATAGATCTCTGATTGCTTAATTAGATCTTCTTCTTCTTGAATTTTTTCTTTTCTTTGTATATATGAATATGAATGAAAATAAATATATTTGGAGATCGTGGGACAGTTACCCCTCCTGCTCCACGATCCTGTAACCGTCTTGCCCCTAAAGTTGTCTTTTTTTCCTCTCTTTGTTTGTTGATAAATAAAACACTTAAATGCTTCTGCAAATGTTCTCGATTTCACCTTCTCTAATGCTTCCTTCCGTTCTCTTGCCGTTTTTCATATCTTCAAATTCAAATTCAAATTCAAATTGAAAGAAAGGCAATCACTACTACTAATAGAATTAGACTTGTGGATTTTTTTATAACTAGTGTTGGCTACCATATCAGATTCATGCCTTTTGTTTTCAAGATCCTAAAATTACTCAAAGATTTCTTTAGATTTGACTGGAGTCATACCTCTTGACTGGCCTCTCTTTGAATGTCATTCTTGTGTTACATTTGAAAGAAAAAAAATGTGCATTAATTCTCTACTGTGAAGATACTAAAAAGATGGCTGATTCACCTTCAATCCTACTCCTTTGTCTCTCTTATTTCTAGACAGTCAACTAAAACATACAAGCTGCTTTCCGTCTTACAGAAATGCTCTTAATTACAAGTGTCACGATAATTCAGCATTGTTGATCTGAAAATGCCTGTTATGATTATGAACACATGTATGACCTTCATTACCAGCAACCCCATTCTGTTAATAGTTTAAATTCTATATTTGTGGTTAGGCTTATGTAGAAATATCATAGTAATCACGATTCTCTATTTCTAGAATGCTGTATTTCTAATAGAAACTATTTAGCTTTTGACGGTGCTTTTCCATGAATTTGTTTTGCTATTAGGCTCACAAAGTCTTATAATTAAAAGCTCTTTTATCAAGCGTAGTTTGTAGTCGCTGTCTGGTGTATTCACAATGTATTGTCTTCTCAATTTTATAGTGATGATGGATTATCTGTTTCCTAGCTTATATGGTTTCTTTTTTTTTTTAACTACAGATTAATAGGTGAAGTATATTGAGCATGAAGGAAATTGAACGGAAGCATGGTCTAAACACTAAGCAAGCAAAACGTGCGGTAAAGACAGAGAAAAAAGACTACAAACAGCAGGAAAAGAGTACTGACAAAACATCGAAAGCAAAAGAGACTGATCATAAAGCTTCACTTCCTAGACCAGAGTCCAGTGTCTTAGTAAGTGATCCAAACACGGGCACAGAGCCCACTGAAGTTTATGAAAATGTGGTTATAGATTATGTCGATGATGTCTACAGCTCTGAGGAAGCAACTCAGCAACCAAAAACACGTAAAATGGTTGACAAACATGGCAAGGATAAAATCAATGATCGTTCTAGTGATATGGAGAGTGAACCCAAAGAGGGAGTGGAAGAGGAATCAGATATTGAGACAATAAATGATTCAGTTTCATCTCAAGGAGATCCACAAATAGCTGAAGATGAAAATGTAGAAAGAGCTTTGACTGTAAAGGTCTCTAGAAAGCTTGCAAAAACTGAAGGGAATAATTCTTCCCAGGTACAACGAGCTAAATCTGATCGGAAAGCAAACAATTCCCAGGGTAAGGCATCAAAAAGTACAGCAAACAAAGCCAAAGCACCTAAAAAGGATCCATCTAAAATGACATCCAAGAGTGTCAATGAAAACTCTAAAAATATGAAAGTCCATCCCAAATCTCTATCAGATTCTTCAGAAGAAGGTGATGAAAAACTTGTTAAAGAGGTAGAACAAGCAGACATTTTGGATGAGACTTCAGTTAGTGCTCAAAGTGTTGGAAGTGATGATGAAACAGTCAACACCGAGGATATCTGTGAGCAAGAAGATAAAGCAGTTTTAGAACAAAAGATTGGAGAAATGGAATCAAGGCTTGAGAAACTTGAGGAAGAGTTGAGAGAAGTTGCTGCCCTTGAAATTGCTCTTTACTCTGTGGTATCTGAGCATGGAAGTTCTGCACATAAGCTGCACACACCTGCCAGGCGCCTTTCTAGACTCTATCTTCATGCATGTAAATACTTGTCTCAGGACAAACGAGCTACAGTTGCTAAAAACACTGTTTCTGGCCTTGTATTAGTTGCCAAGTCATGTGGTAACGATGTGGCAAGGTATGTTAATACTTTCATTTATTGGATCATGTGTTACTTTTGTACTTCTTATGAACCTAACGTTTTTATTCCCTTCTCATGAAGGTTAACATTTTGGCTGTCAAATGCTGTTGTTCTGAGGGTAATCATTTCTCAAGCATTTGGAAGTTCCTGTAGCTCAAGCTCATTGGTGACAATTACCGAGCCAAATGGACGAGGAAATAAAACTGAATCAAAGGTTTCCTCTTTAAAATGGAAGACACATCCAGGAAGCAAGCAGTCAAGTAAAAATGACCTCTTGAAGTTTTTTGATGATTGGCAAGAAACAAGAACTTTTACAGCTGCTTTAGAAAGAGTAGAATCCTGGATTTTCTCGCGGATCGTTGAATCAATATGGTGGCAGGTAATCAACTGTACTTTGCTGCCTGTTATACCAATGTTCTCAATTAGGACTTGACGTGTATAGAACACTAATTAAGTGCAAATCCTATTTTACTGCATCAAATAGGTAAACCTTTTATGTTCTGTTCTACATGGTAATTATAATGATTTATCCAAACATGCCATCATTAAAAAGGTGTTCAAGTAATTAATCTCTTAAGTTCAAGTACGTTAATATATTCTCCTTTTGGAACTGATTGATCAATTTGGCTTTAGACCTTGACTCCCAATATGCAATCTCCTACGGATGATCCAATGACAAGCAAATCTGTTGGGAGGTTATTAGGGCCTGCTTTGGGTGACCAGCAGCAAGGGAACTTCTCCATTAACCTATGGAAGCATGCTTTCCAGGAGGCTTTGAAGAGACTATGTCCTGTACGAGCTGAAAGCCATGAATGTGGTTGCTTGCCTGTTTTGGCTAGAAGGGTGAGTATTCTCCAGTGTTTCTACTTTTCATTTGCTGTATTTTTACCACACTTTCATCTCCCCGAGTTTTAGATGCAGGTGATCAAGGAAAAGCGCATAGTATTCTTGCACTTCCATTGTATCTGTATTTTTTTAAAGCTGCCTGTGATAAGTTTTAGTTTCACTTGTTAGTCTGAAAGCTTTACGCCTCCATATATGTACCTTTTCAGGTGATTGAACACTGTGTTGCCAGACTGGATGTTGCTATGTTCAATGCAATTCTTCGTGAGTCAGCTCATGAGATCCCAACTGATCCCATATCTGATCCAATAGTTGACTCCAAGGTGTTGCCTATTCCAGCCGGAGATTTGAGTTTTGGGTCCGGTGCACAACTGAAAAACTCGGTAAGTAGTAGTCACTATTAACTTGTTTGCGAATTCCTGTAAATTTTTTTTGGACGGTCTTTTCGTTTCTGTCTTCTGGGCAAAGTAAAGCTGCTTGCTCTTCATGGGAATCTTTTTCTCTGTCCTTGGCACCTGCACTTTTTCTCTGCCAAATTGTCAACAATGCACTACGTGCTCTGAAAGCCTTAATGATCTTATGTTCATTGGTTCATGCTCTTGGTATTGATAGTACATCTTTTCTCGCAGGTTGGCAATTGGTCAAGATGTCTTACTGATTTGTTTGGCATGGATGCTGAAGATTCTGGGAAAAATGATGAAGACAGCTCTGGAGATGATCATAGAAAAGGTGGAAATCAACTAGAACATTTCTATCTTCTCAATGCCTTAAGTGATCTTCTCATGCTTCCCAAAGACATGCTCATGGACCGCACAATCAGAATGGAGGTACAACCTTTGGTTTCGCCAAATATGTTAGAGGTCAATAGTGCTATTTCATTCTGTCTTTAATGAAAATTTTAAATGTTGCTCCAGGTATGCCCATCTATCAGTCTTCCATTGGTTAAGCGAATACTCTGCAACTTCTCTCCAGATGAGTTTTGTCCTGATCCTGTCCCTGGTGCTGTATTAGAAGCTCTCAATGCTGAGGTTTGTCTACTCTTAGCTAGTTCAAATTTTGGATTTTATGACTGTTTATAAACGTTATCATCACTACAACTTTGAAACAAAGACACCGTGATAACAATAATGATGAAAATGGAAACAATTTGATCAACTGACCAATACAACCAAGTACTTCTTTCTTGGATATTAAACAACATTTGCGAAGGTATTTCTGTTGTGAAGAATCTTATCTCAGATAACTTATGTGTGCAGAGCATCATAGCACGTCGATTATCAGGAGGAGACTCATCAAACAGCTTCCCCTACCCTGCCGCCCCAGTTGTATATACACCTCCTGTTGCCGTGGACGTTGCAGAAAAAGTTGCAGAAATTGAGGGAAAGTCTCACCTATCTCGGAGTGCTTCTGCTATACAAAGGAAGGGATACACAAGCGATGAGGAACTGGAGGAAATAAATTCTCCTCTTGCATGTATTATTGATAAAATGGCATCATCACCAGCTTCTGCAGAAAATGGAAAAGATAAACAAAAGGAAGAAACAGGTTCAATTGGATCAAATACGAGGTATGGACTTCTTCGTGAGGTTTGGAAGGCAGCATAATTGAGAGCACTTTGAATTATACTTGTGAATTTTCATACCAAGATCATGTTATAGAGCAAGAAAGAGAAGTGGAAGTTAATGCAACATTTGGTAGCAGTAAATAGTATTGAGAGCTTTACTTCCATGTTCCAATTCATAAGCAAGAAAGCTTATGTGTATTGAAATCCATATCTGAGAAAAAGTAAAGAAAGAATTTGATTGTTTTCTTTTTTAAGCAGAAGCAAAGTAAGTGAGAAGTTGTTTTCTGTTTGGATTGGATGAGACTCAAATTGTGTCAACAGTTAAAACCTATGGATAAAGGTCTGGTGTTTGCAAGTCTTCATAGCGTAGTTTTTGCAAGTTATGACCTGCTAAATCATTAATGACTTTGTTGTTGACTTCTTCAACATCTTAGTTGTGTCATGTGTGTACTTAAATGTCAAAATACCTTATGGGGTTATATTGGAGCTTGTCTTCTCGAGGAAAAGTATGGTTTCTACTCCTTGAGGAAATGTCATGCATAATTCTTCAATAATTAGTCTTTAGGCAGAATACCTGAAGTTTGATGCTTTTTTTTTTCTCGGATCCTCTTCTGAATTATACTTAATTAGGGAACATGTCTGTGCTTCGCGCGATGATTAATAGATATGTGTTTGGATGTTTTTTTATTTTGGATTAATTATATCATTATCTTTTCATTTGAAATGATGATACATAATGAAACTTATCAAATTTAGTATCTATTTAATGTGAATAATACATTCTTAATGAATAAGTCAGAATATGTACTTTGTTAAAAAAAATACTTTATTTTCATTGCTAAAATATATAAATACATCAACAACAGCCCATCATTCTTTATTAGATTGATGTTTAGGGAATATATTCTCTAATCATAATTTATTTCAGCTCCTTATTACATAGAAATCAATACATGAAAAACGTCATGTCATTCTTTGTTTGTTTGATCTTGTGAAACTCCTTTGTATATATATTTTTTCAATTGCTCTTGTTCCTTTTTGAAATATGCAATTTGCTCTTGCATAATATTTTCATACATCACTTTAACGGATTTGCTTGATTGTTTAGTTGTAGCTGTATTCAAAAATAAATATTTAGAAGAACAATTTAATATAGTCATGAATATTATCATTAATATTTTACCTTGACAATTATCTGAACTAATTATTTGGTGCCGATCCTTATATTTTTTATCCGTTGTAGTACTTCTGTATAAGTATTTGTCAAAGTCAAACTAAAGATAGAGTATTGCAATAAATGGTAAGTTCCATATAATAATATTGAAAAATTAACCCCAATTAATCACTATGAGCCGATGGTGACTATGAAGATAAATGGTGTGTGTGGATCTTTATTATTTTGTTTGGGGTATTTATACCACTTCTTTTCATTCATTGGTTGTGCTACCATTTAATTGTATGAATTAATTATTTGGATTTGTTAAATGTTTGTGTAAAGGTAAGTGTGAAAATTTTGTAAATAATTGAAGGAAAGTTGGGAATTCGTATTATTTTTATTTATTTATTATGAAAGATATGGTATGAATTTATTATGGAGATATAGTAAATAAAAAGATGTAGAGGAATATATATAGATAAGTTTTCACATTGAACATGTAAATGAACGTGAATATTTTGAAATTAAAAAATAAGTATATTTTACAACTTTTTTCGTTGGTTATGATCTCCATTTATTCTTTTAAATAATGAGATTATTTATGAAATTGTTAAATCTTTGATGTAAAGATAAGTGTAAGACATTTTGAGGAAGAATAGGCAGAAATGTTGAATTTTGTATTTTTTTTTTATTAATTCGGATAAAGCTGTAGAAAGTATCGCGAGAGAGCTTGAAAGTCTTTGTTAGAGGGTAAAATATGAGGTACGCACTTGCTTGTGTTGCTGATTTGTTATATAAAGAAAGGGAAGGGTGGACAAAAATTTCTTAGTATGGTGTTATTGTATAGAAAGTAATCCACACATATTAGACCATGATATGGCGTTACATAAATCTTGAAATTTAAAAGATTTTTACAGATTTAATTAAAATACTACTAAGATTTTCAATGATATCCCTGGATGTAATTTAACTTCAAGCCCTCATTCATGAAAACACCAACGACATGAACATGAAAGAAATAATTATATGTTGATATCATTATTTTAAAGTTATAACTGAAGATTGATGTCTCAATTTAAGAAAATATATATTTAAAATATCTTATTTTTCATCTCTCCTCATCATTGCTACTACAATTTATTACATTTTCTACCTTTTATGTTTATAATTCTTAAAATATTTTTTTTATTTATCTCTCCAGGTTATTACCATAATTAATTATTCTTATTCACAAAATTTTCTTTTTCCTTAATAATTTTTTTTCCTTTGATTTATAAAATTTGAATAAAGAAGAAAATCTCAAATATTTTATTTTTCTTTTTTCGTAATATTACTGCAACCTATTATATTTTTTTATTTCTTCTCATTATTAATATAAAAAAAAAATTAATTCATCTTCCCACCTTCTATTTCTAAGGTTTTCTAAATAAAATCTTATTTATCTCTCATTCTTATTATCATAACTATTAAATTATTATTATTATTATTCTCCAAATTTCTTTTTTTTTTCTTAATTTTTCTCTCTTGACCTATAAAATATATCTAAAAAGAATAAAAAATATCTCTTTGACCAAAAATCATAGTTCTCCTTTTCTTGAGTTTTTTAAATATTTTTTTATTTATATTTTATGTTAAAAAACTCAAAAGAAGTTATAAAATAATGTCTAACTTAATATTTTTTTAAGACTTAATTATGATACTCATCTTTATATTATTATTATGATAAATATATTTACCTTATTTATCTCTCTTCTCACTATTACTACAATTTATTGTCTTTCATCTCTCCTTATCATTACTACAATTTACTCATTATTTTCTTAAATTCGTTTTCTAACCTTCCATTTTTATATTTTTAAAAAATCAAAAATCTTATTATCTCTCCACCTTATTATCATAAACTCAAAAAAGTTATAAAATAGTGTCTTATTTAATATAATATTTTAAAACATAATTATGATACTCACCTTTATATTATTATATTATGATAAATATATTTACCTTATTTATCTCACTTCTCATCATTACTACGATTTATTGCCTTTCATACCTCCTCATCATTACTACAATTTATTATTTTTTCTTAATTTCATTTTTTTTTTTTACCTTTTTTAGTAGTTTTTTTTAAATGAAAAATCTTATTATCTCTCCTCCTTAAACATATCCTTATTGTCATGATTTATTATTATTATTCAGAAAAAAATTCTTCTTTTGATCTATAAAATCAGTTTAATTTTTTTTTTAAAAAAAACAAATACCTTATTTATCTCTCTCTCCTCATATTACTACTATTTATCATTTTTTTCTTAAATTCCTCTTTCTATCTTCTATTTTTTAAAAGTTTTTTAAAGAAAAATAATATCATCCATCTCTCTTCCTTATTATCATAATTTATTATTATTCATGAAATTTCTATTATTTCCTTATTTTTTTCCTTTTGATCTACAAAATTTGCCAAAATTATCTCTTTGACTAAATATTATAATTAGTTTTTTTTCTCCTATTCTTGACTTCATATATTTTTTTGTTATTTATGTTCTATGTTAAAAAAATTCAAAAAATACTATAAACTATAATCTTGTTTACTTTTTAAGTAGTTATATATATTAAGTTTAATTGATATATTTTTATAATTTCATATTTCAAATGTTACATAAAAAAGTAGAAAGAGAGAGAAGTGACTATAGATAAAGTAAAATAAAAAGTAACTATTTTAACTTCTTTTCATTTTCTGTGTTTTC
Organism: Solanum verrucosum; assembly: GCF_900185275.1. Taxonomy (NCBI): domain Eukaryota; kingdom Viridiplantae; phylum Streptophyta; class Magnoliopsida; order Solanales; family Solanaceae; genus Solanum; species Solanum verrucosum. The sequence continues at coordinate 1,904,157 of NW_026020157.1, forward strand.
TTTTTGTGGTAATTTTTTTTTAATTTTTTCTTTCCTTTTACTTTTTACTCAATTTATTACTATCTTCTTACTTTTATCTATATTTTTTACTTTCATAAAAGAGAATAAAAAATTTATTGTCCTTATAACTTTTCATATCATTTCAGTACTCTCTATACTCATTGTTTGTAAATAAAAAATATTAGAATGAGAGAAATAATACTTCATGGTGGGCATTATTTTCACGGTTCACAAATTGAATGTTAGAGGATATTTTGATGTCTTTAGATCTTCGGTATATTGAATTCCTAAATAGAATTTCTTTCTTTTTTTGCTAGATTCATATATAATAATTCTTGCTGGCATAAAATGATCAAATCGACACATGTATATTCTAATGAATTCATTTATACAAACAAATCAAAAAAATCGATTTATCTAAGGTAGTAAAATCTTCTTTTGCTATGAGTTCTCTATTTTATCTCTTGCATAATTTTTATTTATAAAAGAAAGCAAAATGAATTTACCTGAAGTAGTAAATCTTCTCTTGTAACGATTCTTCTATTTTGTTAATTTACCTGCATTATGTGCTCACCTAATGTCATTTGTATAAACAAAACATTTTTATTTTATTTGAGGTAATAAAGCTTTTCAAAATTTTAATCTACCTGGAGTAGAAATCTTCTCTTGCAATGATTCTTCCATTTTGTTAATTTACCTTCCGCTTATGTGATTTCCTACCTAATTTTATATACAAACAAATCAAAAATTTGATTTATCTGAGATAGTGAAGCTTTTAAAAATTCAATTTACCTTGAGTTGTACATCTTCTCTTGCAAAGATTCTTCCATTTTGTCAATTTACCTTCAGACACTACTAAAAAAGGGCCAAAAAGAGACGGATAAAAGCGACGTAGTCCGTCGCTTTTTTGGCCAAAAGCGACGAAAACGCGACGCAATCACTTCTGTCGCTTTTTTGCTCAACGCTTTTTCAAAATCGACGGACTGCGTCACAGTTTGACTTTTTTTTTTTTTTTTTTAACAAAAGCGACGGACTCCGTCGCTCAATTTTCATTTTCATTTTTTTTTATTTGCAAAAGGAGACGCAGTCCGTCGCTTTTGCGGAAATTTTATTTTTGAAAATCCCAGAAAAAGCGACGGACAAAAGGACCCTGTCCGTCACTTTTCTGAAATTTATTTTTTGGAAAATCCAAAAAAGTGACGGACAGAACCACGCTGTCCGTTGCTTTTTCTGCAATTATTTTGATAGCAGAATGCTGCCCACCTGCAAATTTAATTCAATTCAATTCTATACTATTCAGCCCAATCAAACACACACAATTATAAACAATCTACACAAAACATAAAACAAGAAACTTAAAATAACATTCAAAAGTATCTAAATCAAAATTTAAAGACTTATAAAGTCTTTCAAAATTTGGTTCAAAATTTGTTTCAAAATTTCAAAAAATTCATAAATGTCCAGAGATCTAAACTAGGGAGTGGGTTCTACACAATCATCCTCATCATCAGTACTGTCATCGTTGGTTTCCTCAAGAGCCGAAGTAGTAGGTCGACGAGCGAGGTTTATCACTTGTTCTTTGATTTGCTGAACGGTCTTGCTCATGCTTTGTTGTTCAGCTACTCTTCTCCGCTCTGACTCTTCCAGTACCGATGTAAGTTGAGCTATTTGAGCCGACATAGCAGCAATCTGAACACCGTCTAGTGCCTCGGCTTGACATGACGATCCAATACCTTCTAAGCCTGACTGGAGTCGTCTTACATCATTTCGATATTCTAGACCATAACATCTACCCTTGTGTGTCCCCCCTACCACTTTTTCTTTCCAAATCTGGGTGGACAGTTCAGGTGTCAATTGGACCGAACTATCTAGATTCTCAGCGACGTACTGATGAAAGTCATTTTGCATATTAAATATAAAAATTGACATTAATATATATACATAACATAAATATATTCACTATTAACATATATTATTCATATTAAATAACTTCCAAAAGTTTGTTCGGCTCTTTCCTCCACCCACACATTCGGATCCGACTCATTTTCTTTCTTCCTGACACGAGTCTTCTTGAAAACCTCCTGTTCAATGGGAGTGCGTCCCAATTCTTTTTCCTATAAATAAAAACGGAAATTTATAACGATATATATGAATCAACTAATTATTTATTTAAAATTTTGAATTAGAAGTTACCATCTCTCTTACAATTGTTCCAACTAACTTTGCACCTCTGGTGTGCAACGAGCCACCCTTAAGACTTCCTCTATCCTTTTTGGCTTGGTATGATATTTCCTTAAACTTGTCTGTGTTTAAATACAGACCTAGTTCATCAAAAACATGAGGCAACATTCAATCCGGACGTTCAACACTATCCCGAACTTTCTTTAGCCAGGCAGACAGTCTGGCGGATGCCTTCCTCTCAAATGTGGTCGTAATGACATGATTGTGCCTCGGCTCCCAAGTACACATAGTCTGAATAAAAAAATTGAATAACGTTAATTAAATCGATAGTAAAAAAAAGTAAAGTATACTAAGCTTAACTAAAAAATATATACCTTAAAGTTATTAAACATCGCCTGGCGTATACAATTTGAGATCTCGCTCCAAGAGTGATAAGCCTGTGTATAGAGTCTTCTAACACAGTCTTTTAAAGCCCGGGCAACATCCTTTGCCGGATGACACCTGTAAAACACATAATAAATATGTTAGTTCATGAATAATATATTAAAGTATAAGAAATAAATAAAATAAACTAACAAATAGATAACAAAACAAACTTACGATGATCCATCCAGCTCAATCATGACTCTACCAAGTCTGTCCTTTTGATCAGGAACTAGAGGAGGCATCTCATCATTTGGAGTAGCACTAGGTGTAGCTGTAGTTGAGGGTGATACATCAGGATGCACATAACGCTGAGTCAATGAAAGCGTACCGAACATAGCATCTGACTGCTCGCTACTAGAATCTCTAATCCTCATGGCAGATAACTGAGGAGATGTACCTGTGGGAGATGGAGTACCTGCCGATAAGGGTCATGCTCGATGAATAGCCTGTAAAGGTAGGTCCTCATAGCGTAGTGAAGGCAATACCTGTGAAGTAGAGGAAGCACCGACTGATCGACGATAATTAGGATAATATTGTTGAGGATATGTCGTACCAAATGGAACAACAAGTATATGAGTATCATGGCTGATGCACTGTGGCGCAGAAGAAATAGATCTTGCAATATCCTTAGGATCTATGGGTCTTCTAGACTTTTTCTTTTTTGCCTGTTTAGTCTGGCTAACTCCAAGATGCTCGCGATGTCTATCACCGTCAGTGCCTGATGATATATGTATGTAAATTTATATGTATAATATATATAAAAATCATAAATTCAATAAAATTAGCAAAATACACTAACTTACATATATATACTAGCTAGCTTTCATTCTACACTATTCCTCGCTTGTTTCAATTCCATCATTCTCCCATTCTTCCTCCTCAGTTGTTTCATTTACATTATCGTCCCATTCTTCGTCATCAAATGATTCATTTTCCTCATTCTAGGATATTTCTTCCTCAACATTTAGTATCCATCATCAGATACTTCTTCTAATATGTGTTGAGGATGTTGTAGTGTGGTTTCCAATTCAACATCAACTTGTTGTTGAACAATTGCAACATCGTTTTGATTCGCCACATCTAAGACATGTCAATTTCAGTTCTTCCCATAGGCTTACTTTTTATAACAACCCACCAATTAGCTTTGTCTCTACGCAATGGATATGGAGCGTAATACACTTGTTTAGCATTTTGTGCAATGATAAAAGGATCATAACTTCTGTATTTCCTGGTGTGCTTAACTTCAATTATATTATGTTGATGGTCCACCTTTGTGCCTCTATGTGATGGGTCAAACCACTCACACCAAAACAATACAATCTTCTTCTTAGGCCAACCTGAATACCTCACTTCAATAATCTCATGAATGACACCATAATAGTCAATAGTTTGGCCAGTACCATCAACATCACCTTATATGTAGACACCGCTATTATTTATTTTCTTGTTCCTAGAAACTTCTTCAGTTTGAAACTTAAACCCATTGACACAATACTTATTCATTGTCAGTACTTGAGATTCCGATTCAAGTGCTACTTCTTTCACTAATTGCAAATGTTGGACACTTGAATATTCATCGTAAACCTACGTGATTGTTATTTCAAGTAATATAATTTAGTATAACATGCATATATTATTAAATACTTAGTGATTTCACACTTACATAGTTGTATAGCCATTTGGAAAATTCTGTATAGAAGGCTTCATTACTCCATGTGTTTACGAACAAGCTGATCATTTTACATTCACTACCAAAAACGCGCTTATTAGCCACAGTATAATAAACCGTGGCTAAATTAACATAAAAATATAATTTTCTCCACATATTAAGAACTGTCGCTACAATATTATGGCAAAATCACGCGGTATAATCTCCCTCCCTTTTTTCCCATTCCCCCCATTAATTTCAATAAATTTATTTTTTACCAAAAAAGAAGAAGAAAAGAAAAGCATAGCAGCAACATCACGTCTCTCCATATCCCCAAAATATCAGAACCGCTTGTTTCGCATTACAAAGGAAAACGATTGTTCATCTTTCCCAAAAACAATAGTAGCAGAGGAAAACGATTGCTTTGTATCTTAGTTCAGGTACGAACCTCGAGTCCAGGTACACAGATCTGTTTGCTTCAATTTCCTCAGGTGCAATTTTTTCCTTCTTAAGGATGGCATACAAATTTCGATTACGATTTACTCTTTGAGATTTTACTTTCAAAACAACTTTTGCACTTTTACAAGTCTCTATCTCATGTTCTTTGGCTAGTTAATTGTTATAAATTTGCTCCTGATTATGCCTGCAAATTGAAAATAAAAAAAAGCTTACGAGTTCAGATTTGGGCTGACAGTGGGGAATAAAGGAGGCAGTCAAGTTAAACAAGGATAAAGTTTTAATCAATCATATCCGTGGAACTAAAAGCATCGTAGGTGATTCATTTCCTCAATAAGGATTAATACATCAGTTTTGTAATTTTTATTGAGCAACCTACTATGGAACATCACAACTTTTTCTCTCTGTTTTTCCCACTTTGATGAGGTGAGTGATGAGAAAGATAATACTTCAAGAATCAATATACATTAGGATTTGTCATAATTTAGCAATTCTAAAGTAGAATTAACCTGCTGAAAGAATAAAAAGAAGTAAAATTAACCCCAAATTGAGATTAAGTAGTCACAAATGAGAATCTAAGTAAAATTAAAGACAATTCTCTCTTAGTTTACAAGAAATCATACATGAAAATAGGATCTCATCATGTTCGGTCATATCAGATGTAGATTAGGTTGATTCCTATAGCCTTAGAGTTTTGTGGGCTCGCTAAAGGAAATGATAAACCTATGAAGATATCTTTGTAGGTCAGTTAAAATTCTTTACAAATTGTCATGCAAAGAAACTTTCTAAACTGTGAAAACAAGAACAACATATGGTTCATTATAGGTAAAGTCAACAATAACAACATACCCCGTGTAATTCCGCAGTGTGTGGTCTGGAGAGGGTAGAGTACACATAGACCTTACTCCTACCTCATGGAGGTAGAGACGTTGTTATTGAAAGACCCTCGGCCAAGTAACATTATAGGTAATAAAGTCCCACTGCTATAATAGCTTAAATGCATTGTCTTAAGTATCTATATCTTTCATATATTGTCACTTTTATATGGATTGTTTTGGTGGGATTTTTTTTTACCTGGAATGAAGGTTGGTCTGTTTTTCAAGTTTTTGTTGTTGTGTGGAGCAAGGTCTCTTTGTGTAGGGATCTCGGTGGTCTTCAGAAAATTGAGGTTTTCCCCTCATCTGGTGTATTAACTAGCTCTAGATTATTTTCTTGTACTTTGTGGGGAATTTGACTGATTTTTTGGGAAAGAAAAAATCCTTTTCCATAGGTTTGTCAGCTGTTGAGGTTTTTCCTTTCTATAAGAGATAAGTTTTACGGGTCTAACTCTTTTATGTTATCCTGTACTGAACGTGATTTTCCGTTAGATTTTGCTTAGAGATTTCCATTAGTTTATTGCTTTGTATTCTCTCACGAGTACATTTCAAGCTCAAAAAGAGTTATACTTGGACTAGTCAACTAGCTTCTCTACTGTTCTTTTGTTTTCATTGGTTTTGTTTTGTTTCAGTTTGTTGTGTTAGTGAAATTGGTAATTGCAAGTGTGTGATTTATTTGTTTTCTGGTAACTACTTGCAAACATCAATAATTGCTCTTAAATGGTAATGTGGATATCAAAGCGACTAAATACAAGCTTCTTATGGCTGTTAGTGTATGTCATTGCAATTTGTGGGGAAGTCTTGCAGTCTTGTGTCGTATAAGCTGGTGACTTATCTAGTTGTATCTCAGACTATAATTAGGATCTTTTCTGTATGAGGTGGGCATAGTTACATAATTAGGTTTCTTTACCTTGAGGTTTATTTGAGAACCACACTATTATACAGAATAAAATGTGTTGTTTGTTACTTATTTTTATCTATACTTGATTAATGATAAGAGCAAAAATTGGGAAGGCCGGTGTGCCGAAGTGAAGTTGTATTGTCAACTTTACTAAAAAAGAATGGTAATTTTGTGAATGAAGAAGGGAATATTTTAGCTGTAAGTTTCAAATACTCGTCTATTTTTGTGACAGTCTTGATATAGAAATGATATGTCTTGTTCTATTTCGAATGTATTTCTTTTAAAAATCTTCTTTAAGTTATGTAACTTTATCCTACACATGGTTAAAAAAGGTTTTTGGACTAAAGCTATTTGATAGTTGCATTATATATTTTATTAGATGTCAAAGTTTATGGTATAGCAACATGTTGCTTGAATCTTAGTAGTACCATGTAAGTATAAGAATTTTTTTTCCTTCTCTCCATCTTTTTTGTACGCAAGTGTCCTTTTCATCGCTCATTCCACTTTTGAAATGTGTGACACCAACATCTGCTTGCTGACTACACTTGTGGTATCAATATATGACCCATTGACAACATTTTAAGCTCTCTAATTTTCTTTGGTGTGTAGAAAATAACAGTAGGAAAACCTAAAACATACCCAACAAATCATTGAATTTTAAAGTCTAATGTTTAGGAAAAGCTAGACACAAATAAGTCCAACTCCTATTTAGACATGCTAAACACAGTAGTTTCCTGGAAAATTCGGCATATAGAATCATCCAGTCCCATTGCCATCCACCCCTTAATAAATTTCACCACTTATTTTTTTTTTATTAGTTCTAATAAGTGCAGGACAGGTTATGCTTTAATTTTGCAATACTTGCTAATGAGTTGATTAACAATTCATTAACAACAATGTTGGTATGTCTCTCTCATGTCTTTTATTTTATTTGTAGGATAAAATATTGGAGCATCTAGAAGATCAAGAACATGCTGCTACTTTAGGTGTTCCGTTGAAGTTATTGGCTCATCCCAATGACGTCATTGGAAAAATGTATGGAGTTGAACATTCTGGTCGTGTGCGTGGTATAGGTGGTAATGTTTGTCCTTCAACTGTTTTTGGGATGCCTAGACATTCAATTAGTCATGCAAATGCTGGTAGTTTCAGTAATATGTCTCATCAACGTGTTGAAGACCTAGAGAAACATGTAGAATCTTTGGAAGAGAACTGACTGGATATGAAGAGACCAAGGAAAAGCTTGAGGAAACCAAGAAACGACTTGCACAAAATGAGAATCACTTGAAAACTCTTCATAGGTTCTTACAAGCCAAATTTGGTAATGAATTGCCTAGTTTCAACATAGATTCTTCTTAATTTATATATATATATATATATATATATATATATATATATATATACACACACACACATGGTGTTGCTTCAACTTTTTGCATTTTGATTACACTAGCAGTACTTTTTGCTATCTTTATTGATGAAACTCACATTTTGTTTTAATATGTATGATGAATAGATCATTAAAGTAATGCTTGTGCATTTATCACTGTATTAGCACCAGTTCATTGCAGGGAATTAATTGCATTTTTTTAAAAAAAATTTGTACACAGTTGCCACGGTTCAGCCTTGGCTAATCTTAAAATAAATCTGAAAAATACGCAAAGTACCTACATTTTATTAGCCACGGTTTCTGTCATGGCTAATTAGAAATTATAAATATAATTTATTTTTCAGACAAATAACTTTACCTACGAACAAAGCGTGGCTAAATTTTAGATCAACCCTGGCTAAATAAATGTAACCACGAGTGTAAAAATCGTGGCAAATCTACTCGCGACTCCCGTTTTGGGCACACTACCAACCGTGGCCAATTGACTGTGGACAAAGTGTATTAGCTACGGTTTATGTATGATTTAGCCATGGTTTTGGGCGTGACTAATGCGCGTGTTTTTTGTAGTGATTCAAGTATTTCGTTAGTTAATGAACACTTATTAGCATGTAATTTGATAACATATTTTTAACACTTACTTATTAGTTAATGCACACTTATTACTGGACAATTAACCAAAATATGTGTCACAATTGATTTCATTTACATATTAGTGAAGCCTCACTTTCCATGCTTTTTAGATCCTCGACCATTTTGATTAAAAATTGATATCGGTGGAAATGAAGGATTAATATCGCCTTCATCATTGTGATTGGGCATGTTTCTCCTACATGACACATCATCACTAAAGTAATAAGAATAAAAATCATCAGTTTCTCTCCCAATATGACCTTGAACAAATGATCCTTCGATCTTTCCCCTTTGCTTAATTGTTTGCTTGATTCTGTCAATTTTTCTGCATGTATATATGTATATATATATATATTAATAAAAGACTTGGAGAATATACATAACTTAGTGAATATTTCAAATGGATACCTCTCAAATGGATACATCCACCTTGTTTGAACCGAACCTTCGAGTCGAGCCTCTTGTACAAGGTGAATTGGAAGATGCTCCATCACATCAAAGAAACCACATGGAAATATCTTCTCCAACTTAGTAGTAATAACAACAATATTTTCCTCCATCCTGTCTAAAACTAATTTCCAACAACTTTCCAGAACACAAGTCTTTAAAAAAAAGACTTACCTCTGTGATTGGTTTCCATATCCTTTCTGGTAGATGGCTAAAAGCGATAGGAATTAAGGTTTCCATAAACACATGGCAATTATGACTTTTCATACCTATCAATTTTCCTTCATTCATATCTGCCCGCTTTCATAAATTCGAAGCATAGCCCTTTGGCATCCTCAAATTTTTAACCCACTCACAAATTTCACGTTTCTCATCCAATGTGAATGAAAAGCTAGCTTTGGGCTTAACTATTCTACCATTAGGTAATTCCTGCAGCCATAACTCTTTTATCCTACAATATTCCTTTAAGTCCATTCTGGCTTTTGGATTGTCTTTTGTCTTACCCTTAACATCCATCATTGTGTTAAACAAATTGTCAAAATAATTTTTTCAATGTGCATCACATCAAGATTATGTCGTAGCAAATTTTCCTTTCAATACAACAACTTCCAAAATATGCTTTGTTTGGTCTAATTATGTTCAACACTATATCCAGGAAGTCTAGAAGGTGAAGCTTATGTAACTTTAGGTAATTGAGAAACTCTCTCCCAAATTTGATGCCCTGTGAGTAATGGAGGTGGGAGGTCACTTTCAACCTTATTTTTCCTAAATGCATTTTTCATCTTTCTAAACTCATGGTCCATTGGCAAAAACTGGCGATGACAATCAAACCATGTATTTTTTCTGTCATGCTTTAAAGTGAATGACTTACTATTTTCCATGCAATACAGACATGCTAGCTTTCCAGTTGTCATCCAACCAGACAGCATCTCGTATGCAGGAAAATCATTAATAGTCCACATTAAAGAAGCACGCATAACAAAATTCTGCTTAGTTGATATATCATAAGTCAAAACGCCTCCAAACCACAATTGTTTGAGCTCATCTATCAATGGTTGTATATAGATATCAATCAAACTTTTTGGATTACGGGGACCTGGAATAACACAACTTAGAAAGATGTAGGGACTGGTCATGCACATTTCAGGAGGAAGATTATACGGAGTAAGAAATACCGGCCAACATGAATAAGGCGAAGCTGCATGAGAGAATGGTGTAAAGCCATCTGAACACATCCCCAATCTAACATTTCTTGGTTTACTAGAAAAATCAGGATATACATTATCAAAATGTTTCCATGCTTCACCATCAGAGACGACCTTCTATATTCACGATGCCATCTCATATGTGGGGGCAGACCTCATCGATACATACAACCTCTTTAACTTAGGAATGAGAGGTAGATAATGCATCGCCTGAACTGGGACCATCTTTCTAGCCGGAGTCCCAGTTGGGGAATTCTTTTGGGTGGGGTGGTAGCTGGGGTTAGCCGACGACGGGGGGAGGATGATGGCACCGACAACGGACGGTGGTGGTGGCGACAATCGATGGTTTGGCGACGGGGCGAGAAGGGAGAGAAGAGAGAGAAAAGAGAGAAAGAGAATGGGAAATTTGGGGGAAACCCATCACTGCTGTAACATAATTAAATGAAAAGCGACGGACAACGTCTCTTTGTCCGTCGCTTTTTAAAAAATGTTTGACCTACATTTTGACCAAAAAGCAACGGACTAAATGACACTGTCCGTCGCTTATTTAAAGTGTTGACCATATATTATTGACCAAGAAGCGACAGACTTAAAGATGCCGTTCGTCTCTATAATAAAAAAAATTAATAAAATAAAATATATTAAAAGCGACGGACGGCGTCACTATACATATTAAATAAATGTTTATTAATTATATATATATATATATATATATGGCGCAAAATTCCGCGAAAAAAGCGACTAACTAAGAGATGCCGTCCATTGCTTTTTGTAAAATAATTTTATAAATAATTATTTTTATTAAAAAGCGTCGGATAGCGTGACAAATGGCGTCGCTTTTTGGAGCGACGCCGTCTGTCGCTTTTCTATCCATCGTTTTTTTGTAGTTTTTTAGTAGTGAGATTATGTGGTTCAGATTATGTGCTATTCTACCTTTTTTTTTATATAGATTTTTAATTGGTTGATTGCAATAAGTTCTTGACAACCGTTACAACTCTTCATTCTCTATCGCAACAATAAAGATATTCTTTATGTTAAAAACTTTTCATTATCCTCTTTAATTGTAAGTTAATGATGCATTAGAGGTATTTAATAGATTATTGAAACGAATAAAAAAATTCAAAAAATTGAGAAAAAAGATAAATAAGAATGATGTCCATAGAGAGGTGCCACATAGGATTGCTTAGATTCAACTTTATATATATATATAGATTTTGAGTATCCCTAGGTATTGTTTGGGGGGTTAACGTTTTATTATAATAATAAAAGAGGCTGAATGACCTTACAAGTTTCTATACTTGACTCGAATTGTCAACTAAACTTTTCTATTTACAATATTGTCAACTCAATACTTAAATTCAATAAAACACAAATTTTTCAAACTCATTTGACCGGCTATTTAATAGTCAAGTTGGAACAAATGCGTAATTTCATTCTCTAAAGGAACGTAAATAGAAAATTTTAGACTAAAAATTATTAAAAGAAATAAATAAGAAGACAAATAAATAGATATAAAATTTATCACATCTTTCTCTTTTTCTCAATATTTTTTCTCTTTCTACCCATTATCATCACTATCGTTTAGGGATAAGCCTAAATACAGGTAAACCGTCCAATCCGTCCAAAATTTTATCGTTACGCTCAAGATAGTTTGAATTCGGTCAATCTCAATTTATTTAAACCGTAATCCATTTAAAAAAAATCTTCAATTGAGCCCAATTTAGTCTTCAATTTCAATATGTTTTAATCATTTCTATTTGTATTGATGTAATATATGCTCTCATATTGAAGGTATGAATTATTATTATATATTTTATATCTTCTAAGATTTTTCTGTGCATTTGTAACTTTTTATTTTATTTTCTTGAGTTGAAATTCAAATTGTGGTTATAAAAGTTGGTAATAATATGTTAACATTATTGATATTAAGCGGATCAAATTGGGCGGGTCATCGCCCAACCCAATTTTTAGCCCATTTGAGGAGGGGCAGATCCACCCTATGTGAAGAGTTGTCAACCGACATAGCTTCGTTGAAATTTTTTAGTATTATATATAATATTAATGACACTATCTGAACAATTGACTTTTTTGGCTTGTTTTAGTCCATTTTAGGAGAGGGACAGATCCACTCTATGTGAAGAGTTGCCAACCGACACTGCTTCGTTGAAACTGAACAATTAACCTTAGCGCGAATGGAATTGTCATTCTTACCAGCATGGCTGAGTTCGAGCCATGACAACTTTTAATTTTGGGTCATTTTAAGAGAAAAGTTTAATAGCATAGGGATTTGAACTTCCAACCTCCTATTCATAGTCAAATTAGGCTAAAATTACCAATTGCACTAGAATGTTTAGTACTCCCTATGTTCCTAATTACTTGTCTACATTTTCTTTTTTAGTTGTCTCTAATTACTTGTCCATTTTGATAAATCAAGAAAGGACATTTTTTTTTACCCATTATACCCTCAATTAATTACTTTGAAAAATGTAGAAATTCTTGAAATCCTAAGTTTTTAATTCATCCACTGCATAATTAATAGGGGTAAAATGGTAAACTTATTATGTCAATAATTGTTTTCTTAATAGATGTGTCAATTCAAAAGTGAACAAGTAATTAGGGACAGATGGAGTACTATCTTTGAGGAGTAGTTATACTAGTTTACTTGATTCATATTTTATTACTCCCTCCGTCCCATTTTTTGTGACACTTTTCAGATTTCAGGATTCAAACAAGTTTATTTTTTACCGCAAATTGTTCATATATCTTTTAAATATTTTGAATTGTCAATTATTGTGACTTATAATACTTTTTACACAGTTTATAAATATATATGTTTCATTTCAAAAAAATTGAAGATTCCATGCGTAAATTTCCTGTCAAACTTAAACTGTTAGACTCTCGAAAAACTAAAAGTGTCACATAAATTAGGACAGAGAGAGCAGTACATTTTAAATAGTTTTTATTAATATAATATTGTTATATCAATTATTGATTGTTTATTATTTTTAGATATCGACACGGCTTACAAATTTTTTTGCGTACACCACTGCATTTGAGTCCAAAGTAAATTTGGGCAGGCCATGATCCAACTTGATTTTTATTTTAACTCATTTTAATATCTTCAATTTCAATCCGATCGGTCCATTTGACACCCCTACTATCATTCTTCCCTCATCCAATCCCCATCTCTCTATTTCTCCCTTTCCCATTTTCATCTTCTTTAATATGTTGGCAAAAAAAATTCAGGAATCCTTTTCTAAAGGTAATTGCTTCAATGTTTTAGTGTTTGTGAGATAGAATATATGAAGAGTAACTATTGGGGAACATGGAAGGATAATTTATCGGCGACGAGGTGACAAATTTGATTATTTTGGAGAGTGAAGAGTGATTGTTGTGTCTTTGTAAAATTAGGCGAAGTGAAAATTGTGTACATAGCATATTAAGATATTTTCGTGTGATTCATTGGCATTAATGAAAGAAACGTGTTCATTCAATGGTCACCAATAAGGATGTAAGATTGCAATAAAAAATGTAGGTAGGTGGTCAAAGATAGAGATAGTAAGGAAGAAGTGGTAAGAACAAGAAAAATAAAGTACAAAATAAGTAATGCATGCATCACTAAAATTCTGATGTGGATGATGACATGTCATTTTCATTGTGTGTTTGAATTGCACGTAAAGTCAAAATGGTTTAAAGTATTGTGTTTCATTAAATTTAAGTGTTTAGTTATCAAAGTCGTAAGTAGAAGAGTTAAATTGACGATCAAAGTCAAATACATAAGTCTTGCACGTCATGCTGTCCTTGCAATTCAAGTCAAGTACAAAGACTCCTCATTCCTTCATTTAAAAAACAAGAAGTCAAAAGAAGAAAGAGATGTTTAGAACCAAATATAATATATGGTGGGGAATTTGGATAGTTAAAGGCATTTCGAAATAGTAAAATATATGGGGAATTTGAGCATTTATAGGAGGGGTACATGAGCAGAATTAAGAAAGAGTATAGGTGGAAGTGGATGGTTGATGGATATATGGAAGGTTGGATGTTGAATGGAGAGAATGCAGTATCCTCAGAACTTGGAAGATTGAAGGTCGTTTCTCTGGCATTACAGACGTGCAGCACAGAGCAATGTCGAGAGCTCCAAGCATCTCATGTTGAGAAGCACTTGAAATTTTGGGATCAATAATTTCAAGTGCTCCATTTGTAATGTTGATTTTCCTTCTTACCCACTTTACCACATCACCGCATTCTGCCTTGTCTGCTTGCCGCCCTGTTATAAGCTCTAGAAGGATTACACCAAGGCTGTATGTGTCCATTTCCTCACTAGCCCTTTTCGTGTATCCATATTCTGCAAATACGTAACAATGTTCATTAATCATCTCAAACCATTAACTTTTGTTCAAAGCATAATTCAGTACCTGGTGCCAAATAACAGGAAGCATCTGAACCCAAAGATGACTTAAATGCAGCTTCTCCAATTATCCGGTCTAGAGCAAAATCGGTCATCTTTGGTTCATAATCAGCATCAAGAAGAATATTAGTTGATTTCAGGTTTCGATGAAGTAAATGTGGGAGGTAATCTTTATGAAGATATGCAAGTCCTTGAGCTACTCCAATGGCAATGCGCAACCTAACACTCCATGGTAATTCAAAATCAGGTTTCCCAATCAGATCCCCTAGGCTTCCTCTTGCTACATATTCATATATCAAGAATATCGCATCATTAGAGTAACAAAATCCAAGAATTTTTGTGATGTTCTTATGCCTCGTCTTTGCTAAAGTATTTATCTCACATTTTGAAGAATGAGTTCCGAAATTCATTAACTTCTTCACAGCTATCAGCTCCCCACTTGGTAAATTCACAATATAAACTCTTCCAAAGGTTCCCCCATTTCCTCTAGCATTCTTATCACACATTTGCATCATCACATCATTCTCAGCAACTCTCAAAGGGTAGAAAAAAACTGATCTCCAACCATTCATTTCGGATCTTTGTTTCCTACACCGCCTTATAATGTAAAATCCAACAGCAGCAGCAATTATCGAAGAAATTGCAACAGCTGAAATTAATAAGGCGGATGCTAATTTTGAAAGATTAACACCCTTAGGCATTGCTTTTTCTTGTGAGCAAGAATTGGAGAATCCTGGACCACAGAGGTCAGGATTTCCTTGCAAAAATGAAGCAGGAAGGCCAGAAATCAATGAAGCTGGAACTCTACCGGATAGCTGATTGAATGAGACATTAAATAAAGCAAGCTTCAAGTTCTGAAGCTCTTGTGGAATTTGACCAGTAAGATTATTCTGGGAAAGATCAAGATATGTTAAAACAGGCAGTGCACCAAGTGATTTTGGTATTTCACCAATCAAATTGTTATGAGCTAGTGAGAAGGAGACTATCTTTTTGCAATTCATCAATTCAGGAACTGTTCCAGAGAGGTAATTATGTGACAGATTTAAAATGCTCATTACTGGTGAATCACACAAGTTTGTAGGAAGCTCACCATACAAACCATTGACAGATGCAGAAAATCTGTACAAGCTTCTAATCAACCCAAGACCTTGCGGAATTTTACTAGCAAACCTATTATTATCAATCTGAACTTGCTCCAACTGAGCAGCCCCTGATATGGAATCAGGAATTTCTCCAGAGAAGTTGTTGTTTTCAGCTGTGATGAGCTTTATTCGGGGCAATGACCATAACCATGAAGGAAAATCCCCGGAGAACAAGTTGTCGTGAACTTGAAACCTTTCAAGATTCATGCACTTGTTAATGGAGTCATTAGGTATTGAACCATTGAAGAAGTTTGTATGTAAACCAAGATGGACAAGACCTTTGGCTTCACATATACCATTTGGAAATGGGCCAGAAAGCTTGTTTCGTGAAACATCAAAAGATACCAAGTTTGGTAGAGAAAAGCCAACTTTTGGTAAAGTAGCAGTGATATTATTGTTTGATAAATCCAAAATGACCAAACTTTTTAAACCCTGGAACAAGTTTGGTACTATTTCACCATAAAAACCAGAGCTTTGCAAGAAAAGCATCTGAAGCTTAGTAAGTTTAGCAATATCAGGAGGAATGTGAGTGAGGAAGAATGGATTTTGAGATAGATCAAGAATGATAAGTTGAGTTAAGTTAGCAAGAATGAGAGGAAAAGGACCTGAAAGCAAGTTGCTTCCCAAGTTGAGAAATTGAAGGTGTTTCAATGAGCCTATGCCTTGTGGGATCCTTCCTTGTAGATGGTTTCTACTGAAATCAAGAATTTTGAGTGACTGAAACAGATAAATCTGGTCAGGAATAGTGCCCCAAATGAGATTGTTACTGAGGTTAAGACTCTGTAAAGAAGCACACTGTGAGAGATGCAGAGGTATAGGCTGATTAAAGAGATTATTTGCAAGATTGAGATGAACAAGATTAGGAAGTTCACAGATAGAAGATGAGATTGAACCTGAAAGATTGAAACTTACAAGGTTAATAGAAGATATGGAAGAAGAAGATGTACAAGTGATACCTCTCCAGTTACATTCACTTGTCGAGTGTTTAGACCAGCTTGAAAGAAGGTTTAAAGGGTCATTAATAGAGTCTTTAAATCTTAGAAGATTATCACCTTCATCCATAGCACAACTCACAACAAACAATGACAATGACAAAAACAGAGAGATGGAGGGTTTGCAGATAGTCGCCATTGGAGAAGGACAAACAAGCTCAGGGTTTTTAGTGAAGGAGACAGCTACAAAAAGCCACTACCAACAAAATGTGTATACAATGTACTATCATATTCCACAAATCAAAAATATAAAATAATACTTCATCGGTGTGACATGTTTAGAATTTTGAGATTTAAATAAATTAATTTTTAATAATATATTTTTTATATATCTTTTAAATATTTTGAATGGTCAATTATTGTGATTTATAATACGTTTTACATAGTTTATAAATATATATATATTTCATTTTAAAAAATTGAATATTGCATAAGCAAATTTCTGATCAAACTTATATTTATTTGACTTTCGAAAAATGAAATGTATCACATAAATAATATATTTTTTTCAAAAAGGTTCAAAAGTATTCATATTATAAATGAACTTAAAATATTCTTTTTTTCACTCGTTCATAATATTTCTCTCTTCTTTCACTTATTGGATAAAAAAATGTTCTATAATCTATTAGAATTTATTCAAGTTTGCTCTTTATTCGATCTATTAGATAAAAAGTTCCTTCACAGTTTTGGAATGACTCAAAACTACTTTCTAATTCTAATTTTATATATATCAATAATTCGTTTTAACTGTATTTTTGGCAATTATTTAGTTTCGTTTGATTTGTAAAATTTCCTTTTTGAAAGTTCTTGATTGTTCTAAATGCTTGTCTTACCTAGCTAGAAATACTTGTTTTAAATAAACAAAAAATATATTAACTAACATGTGAATTAAATTGAATATATATTGTTTAAAAATACTAATTTAGTCGGATAGAAGAGGAATCTAACTATGCATGTATGCCCCCAAAAGATAAATTTTGGTTATAAATTATTGTTGAGATTTTTTCTTTTAAGATGTTTCTTGAGAAAGAGCGTAAATACAATATCACTTAACATAATTATACAAAAATCTCAATAGCTTTAAAAAAACTAAATTTATTAAGTAATGAAAAAAAAAGATATATAACTAAGATGTTTTTTTTGGTAATAACTATAAACTACTACCATTACTCCAACATGAAAACATCAAATTTACAACCTAAAGAGTACCTCTTGTCCCAACCGCGCCCAAGAAAAGGTTTAGGACTATCCAGGTCTCAAGCAAAACCATTCTAGGAAAATAAAAAATAAGGTCTTACCAAATATAAACAAATTCATTTTGTTGATCTAAACTATTCACTCTCTAGTTAATCTTCTCAGCAGAATCTAACATCTCATGACACCCCTTGTGTTCTAGGAATGGCTATTCGATCTCTCACATCTTTCTCTATATGTACAATCGCACAAGTCATACTCACATCTATGCTTTGAAAAATCTTCTAATTTCTGGGTTCCATGTGTGATAGATCATTGCCCCCATATTGCCACAAAGACTTCCTTTTATATTTGCTTCAATTTCCTTCGTTTCAACCATTTCTGGGACATCCTTCTGAACCATTTGGACCTCTGTCCAGTTTTCTAGACCATGTCAAACTGTAGTAATCCAGTGTTGATGAGATTCTATCACCCTTGCCAAATAGAGACAATACTTTGCATCTTCCACATGAATGTTTAGTCTCATCATTCTAGATTTGGTGAGCAACCTGTTTTGGTTTGCCAATCATAAGATAAATCTATGTTTTGGCTGCATAATTTTTGTCCATATAAGATTTGCTTTCCAAAGCCTGGTTTGAGCCCCTATCAGTGCATCATAGCTCCATGTGACTGAATAAATGCCACATTTTATCAACTTGCATTTTTCATTTTGGTACCAATCTTCCATCTTAGTTTGTTAACTTCCTCAAGTACCAACTATAGTCTGTAGGTGGCATGTGATTCCATATATTTTTATGTTGCTTTATATACACTCCATGTACCCATTTTATCTAGAGAATGTCTTTTTTCTCTGAAACCTGCCATAATAAATTGTCAAATGAAGCTTCATTCTAATTTTTGCACCCCTTAACATTTAGTCCTCCAAATTTCTTTGGGAGGCACACCTTTTCCAAGTAACCAAAGGTGCCTTTCTCTGATCTACAATACTTCCTCATACGAGATCTTTTCATTTTCTATTCACTGCCTTAAGTACACTATGAGGTAAGATAAATATTGCACCCCAAAAGTTGAATATCGAAAAGAAGACAACATTGACTATTTGTAGTCTTCCTTCATAAGAGAGTTTCCTAGCATAAGTATTAGTTACCCTATCCGTAATCTTCTCCACGAGTTGGTGACATTACATCTTACCCTGTTTCTTTGAGGATGGTGACAACCCAAGATACCTAATAGGTAGAGTACTTATAGAGTATCCTGGCATGGTTAGTATCTCCTCTTTTAACTCATCAATGATCCCAGGTAGAAAAATATTGGATATCTCCACATTACCCAGTAAACCAGTGGTATCACTAAAGTGCTCCAAAGCTTCCTGGACTCTTTGAATGGACCTTATATCCCCTTTGCAGAACATCTCCAAGGGATGAAATTTGATATCTTAGAAGTTCACTTATCTTGCTAAGTGTCCGAGTGAGATATTTTGTAACCAGCACAAACAACAAAGGAGAGATTGGATCCCCTTGCCTCATCCCTCTCTGTCCGCTAAAGTAGTCATGTCCCTCTCAATTTATCCTTACAGAAAAAATTGTAGATGATATACACACAATAACCATTTGAATAAATGAGCTAGGAAAACCATACCCCTCTAGTTTTTTTGTAACAAGCTCCTAGCTAACCATGTCACATGCCTTTCTCAAGTCGATCTCCATCATACACCTTGGTGAAACCTTCCTATTGTAGTGCCTCAGTAGATCATGACATATCAATACATTGTGTACTAAAGACATCCCTTTAACAAAAGTTGCTTGTTTATCGGACACCAAGCTACGAAGTACACCCTTCAATCATTCACATAATAATTTGGAGATGCATTTATATAGGACATTAAGACATGAATTGGGTCTAAATTGACTAGCCAATTGTGGGGTAGGTACTTTGGGAATTAAAGAAATTATTATAGCATTTAACTGTTTCAAAAGTTCTCCATTCCTAAAGAATTGCAAAACTGCCTCCGTATCATCATTTCCCACCACACTCCAAGGCTTTTATAGAAATAACTTTCATATCTATCTGTATCGGGGATCTTATTACTGCCAATGCTAAAAATGGCTTTCTTTACATCATTTTCAGTATATTCACTTACTAACTCAATCTGCTGAACGAATGTTAATGTATGATCATATCTCAAGAAATTCCTTACCTAATAATTATTGGTAAACTGCCACAAATACTTTAGCTATATGATCATATTATGTTTGAAGAACTTACTGCTATCTTTCAATTGCATAATAGCTTGTTGAAGCTTCTTGTGCCTGATCACAGAAAGAAGTATCTGGAATTATCATCCCCTAACTGAATCCAAGTTACTTTGCTTCTCTGTTGTAGATACACATATGCTAAATAAGAAGATTTTATGAATTTATGATATTGCTCTTTTTCTTTTTGTTGGAGAGTAACATCCATGGGGTTGACATGTAGAGCAGACTGTGCTAAATTCAATGCCTCTCTATCTTCATCTGCCTCTGCCACTATTTTTTGTTTCTTCACCACATGGAACATTTTACATCCTCTAACATGAATTCCTTTCCAGATTGCTTCTACTATTTTCATAAACTTTGGGTGGCTAGACCATACACTACATTATTTAAATTGTTTAAGACCTTCTGTTACTACCATTAATCCTCTCTAGCTTCGTTGGACAATGATTACTTATTACCTTATTGATGAAAGTAGCACTATAATCTGGCATCATGTTCAACTATATTGTGTTTACAAACACCTAGTCAATTTTTTAAAAAATCCTACTACTTCCTTGCTTATCACTCCATGTGTATCTACCCCCTATGGAGGGAGTTCTACGAGTCCACACTTTGCAATACATGCCTGCATGTCTAGTACTTTGACCACCGAGATATAATTCCCACCACATCTATCATCTATATTGAGAATTGAGTAAAATCCCCCATGATGAGCTATTAATCGTTACATCACATTCTTAACCTCTCTAGATACCTCCACAGATCCTTCTTGTCCTCTTTGGTATTAAAAAAATCAAACACTATTAGTAGGAATGGAATTCTTACTCCATTATGTATCACCCAACTATTTACTACTTGAGCATTACTACTTTCTTCCACTACGTGGAAAACATCTGGCCTCCATGTGAACTAGATTCTTCCATTGTAGTGATGTTGTAGGTTTATGATAAATTCCCATCCCCCAAATATTTTCCTTGATCTTCTCAACTTTTATTTTTGTTTCAATCATCCCAATTAGTCCTACCCTCTTTATATTGCAAAGGATATTAACGTCCTTTTGCTTATTAGGGCAATTGAAACCCCTAACGTTCTAGCATAACATGATATCCATGCCCAATAATAGGGATATTACTACCTCCCATATTCCTGGATTGACTTGTCACTTCATGTGTATTTATTGATTCATTGTTCCACACTTGAAAGGTATTCTTAACCAGCCCCATCTTCCTTTGCTTGTAGTGTTTCTGTTGTACATTATTATCCCTCTGTGTCCTTGTTGCATTAATCAATTCAATAGTACCTTGCTTTGTTGGAGATGGTGTCATTGTCCTCTTTTCAGTTCCCGTCTTTGTACCCCCAAATTGTGTACGTTGTGGCACTCCCTCATCTACCTTAGTCTTTCCTTTCTCGATCATGGTCAGACCCTAGTCTTTCATCTCTCCTGGTGGTTTATTCTTCCTGCATCCCTTCATAGTGTGCCCATACATTTTTTTTTGAAGAATTTACATGTTTTTAGCCTCCAGTTATATTGAACTTTATGCTCCACCAGATTTCCCTTTCATTTTTAAACATCACCCTTTTTGGCAAGTGTGTATCGATGTCTACTTTAATAAAGAGTTTGGAAAAATTCAACCCTTGTATCTTTTTAGTGTGACTGTCTACCATAAAAGGTTTCACGATGAGACTTCTAATCGTACTCAAACCGATTGGGCTCCAGTACTTGAAATCTAGGCCAGGTAGTTTTACCTATATTGACACTGAGTGAAGTTCATCCATCGTGAGCTCCATCTATGAGGACCATGCCTTTACAATTAACGCCCTGTTGTCGTATATTCCTCATTGAACGACATCATTCTTGCTTGGTGCAGTTTCAAATTTAACAAGGACTACACCATTTTGTAGCATTGCAACCTTGTTGATACCTCACTTTGGCCACAATCGCTGGACAAAGCCATTCAACACAACAAAAGAGGGGTGATCCCCAAACACATAACAGATTACAGAGTGATTCTAATAGGCTATTTCAGTACCAATATCTTCAATTTCGATTTCACATATATGAATCTCACCATGCATTTCTGGTGCAACATAATCCATTTGAAACCCACATTTGAGATCTTAGTAATATCAAAAATATCCCAGATAAATGGTTCTTCATTGGATCTGGCATGGCCTCTACTTCATCAACCCATAACATTTTGGAAGTTGAACTACATAATTCATACCATTCTTCCTGCAACTACCTCACATCAGTGCAATTTTCCACTTCCAGGTTTGATTGAGTCTTTTTTACCGTTTCTGGTGTGGGTTGAGCTTCATCCGACTGCCCATTTTGTAGCCCGCTGTCTACCGTTGTCCTCACTGATTTTAGACTTTTGCTCACATTTGTCACCTTCAATTTCCCTGCTTCATCACTAGGTTTATCAACCTCGCTGCTTTTCGATGGTGTCGCGCCTTCTTCTGTTGTTCCCGCTTTCGCCCTAAATGTGTGAGTTCCTTTCATGGTGTTCCCCTGTATGAGCTCTCTTTCCCATGGATGGCGTACGTTATGCTAACCTACGCTGAGAGAGACTCATATCATGCACCACTTTTTTAAAAACAAACAAATATTTATATAAAAAATATTAATCATAGACTTAAACTAAGATATTAATAGTACTAAAATGGATTAAAAAACTAAGACATACTTTATTCAAATTTGAAGGATAATTTTTAAAAAAAAAAATATATATTTAGATATTATTTTTTAAATTCTAATAAAGTATTTTAAGAATCCGCAAAACGTGGCATATTAACTAGTATTTAATAGTTGATAAACATTTTCGCTAGAACGAACATAAATTTGAACCGTTTCTAATAGGTTAGGGGCATTTTTTATCCAATAAAATGAAAGGAGAGACAAATTTGATCCAATAGCGGGAAAAGAGCATTTTTAATACATTTTTAATATGTTAAGGATATTTTTGAACCTTTATCGTTTATTTTTTATTCTTTAACACATTCAGAGTATGGCACACTATTTATATGCTTTATCCATGAATATTCAAAGATTTTTTTACAAACTTTATAATATTTATATTTTTAAAAGAATTATTTAAGATCAATTAATATATAAATCAATTATTGATATAATATTAACATAATGCTTTAAATATAATTAAAAATATCAAGAAAAATAGATTTAAAAATCATTTCACAAATTAAATCACTACATATGAAGAAGTTACCACATAAATAAATAAATATAAGGAATATATTGGTAAATATATAAACATGACCTGAATGTTTTTAGTCTTGAAAAATATAATTTTCTACTCTTTCTTATGCTTTTTTAAGAGCAGAATCTTTTAGCTTCTTCCAAAAAAAAAAAATTGCTTCTGTTTAGATTTAAAAGTAGTTTTATTATTGGCCAAAGATCTTGATTTAAAAAAAATAATTTTTTTTTCTCAAAATAAGTGTTTTTGGCCTCCCAACAACAATGTAAAATATGTTTTAAGTTGAAATTTGGTTTGGACATGCAATTTGAATTTTATGTTTTATTTTTGTTTATAAACATAAAAGTTCTATAAGTTGTGAAAACAATCAAAATAGTCCTAATTCTTTATACAATCTTGCCAAATAAGCAAAAAATCATAACAAAAGTATAATACACTATCACAAAACTATTCTAAAAAAAATACAACACTTATTGATCAAACTTTAGTTCAATAAAAAGGAATAAATAAACATGATTTGTAGTGTACTATATTTATTGAGCCATTTATTGATCAACATTATTAGTAACTATATCATCATATTCACATTTCGTGAATATGACATCAATCCTTTGGTATTATCGCAAAAAATTATGTGGATATAAAATGGTGGGAAGGTGGGTACGTGGGGGGGGGGGTGGACTACAAAATATAAACTTGTCGGTTAATTTTCGTATTTAAAAAATGTGAAATCTGTTAGGGTTTTGCCCTGATTTTCTTACCATAATTTAAGATTTATTTTTCTTTAAAGAAAAGACAAAACATTACTATAAATGTTTTTACTTTTCTTGAAAGGAAAATATAATATTCTTTCATATTTGGTTTATTCTCTCATTTTATGACTCCTTTTCTAGTAAGAAAAGGTTTTAGGACTCTATAAATATAGGTTTGTTTTTTCTAACACAATAACAATAGTATCCACAATGTAGTCATTTAAAGAGTTTAGTTTATGGGGAGATTTTTTCTCTCAACAGTTATAATATTTTTCTTTTAAATTAGTTTTCATATTAATAATATTATGTTTTAGTAAAAAATAATAATGTTAAATTAGGTCTTAGGCCTAACTCACACCCCAAAAGCTAGCTCAAATGGAGGAGGATTGCCTAAGCCTTATAAGGAGTCCACCCATCTCATTAACCACCGATGTGGGACTTTTATCATTCTTTAACATCCCACCTCACGCCCAATGCTTAGCATCTGGTGCGTGGACAATTTTGATTTTGAGGGTCCCAACATCGGGTGAGACGGGCCCTGCTCTGATACCATTAAATTAGAGTTTTAAAATATTGATAAAGTGTAATCTGTTGAAGTTTCTCTATCTCTAAAATAGTTCCAACCGCCTTGTCATTGCCGCTCCATTCGTTTTATCATCGCTATCTTCTCAAGTAAAATTAAATTAGAGTTTTAAAATATTTTCTCATATTAAATCAAGAGGTTTTTAGTGGTTAATGGTTGGTTGTTATTCCTTTTTTTAAAAATATTATCTGGTTTCAAAAAGCTCTAACTCGTAGATGGTTGGTTAGGGTTTTAGAAGTGTTTTGTGGTTGGTTGGTTTGTTCATGTGTGGTATTGAATCATAATGGGAGTTTTGTGTGGGGTGATGTGTTATTTGTGTTGTTCTGTTTGATTGTTATTGTTTTGTTAAGAAATATTTGATTTTGTGGTTGGTTGTTGACAAATTTTTGTAGATAATAATATAATGCCTCATGTCAAAAGAAAAATTGTAGTAACAATTGAATCAACTGACACAAAGATTAAGAAGAAACCTAGGAGTAAAACAACTAGAAGGAAGAAGAAGGAAAATTCCAGTTCCTCTTTTACAAGAGCTTCATCCGAAGTAGTTTCTTCTTCTCAAGTAGAATTAGAAGTTTCTTCTTCTCAAGTATTAGCCTTGGGAAAATCTTTCTACTCCTTTAGGAACATTCTCCAGGAGAATGATTTGAAAGATTTTTTCAGGAATAATTATTTTTGGCAATATCTTGATTTTCCTCCGAATAATACTGCACATTTTCAAATGAGAATTGTCTATGAACTCCTAAAGAGAAGGTTTATTTTTTAGAATAATGAAAAGAAGGGTGAAGTGTTGATTAATTGTTGTGGCATGCCACTCTTCTTTGGCAAAAAATGAGTTTTCCATAGTTACATGTCTAAAATGTCATTCTCATTCTCAGCCAATTCCTGTTTTTCCAGCAAAAAGTAACTCCAGAGATGAAAGAAAGGAGAAACATAAAAAAGTAATGAATAGTCAATTGAGGAGTCGGACTTGGTGTCCCTTGTTGACCCAAGCTTCAAAAATCTCAAATTGATAGCTTTTCTGAATGACAAGGATATATCAAAGAAGCACACTGAGTCATTGTGCTTACTTGGTTTGTACATAATGTACTTATTCCAAAAGATGTCAACAACAACAGACCCCTTAATTGGATGAAGTTCTCCGAGGATATTGAGGCTTTCAACAACTATATTTGGGGTCATGACAACTACAAATTAACTGTCAAATTTTTGTTGGTTCCTTCATCTCCAAAGATCAATAACTTATTTGGTTTTCCATAGGCTTTCATGGTAAACATAATTTTTCTTAGTATTTTTAATATTCTATTGAATAATCCAACATTTGATCTGTGACATGTTTTTTTTTTATAGGATTGGGTATTTGAAGTCATTCCTCATTTGAGGAAAAAAGTAACAACAAAAGAAAAGGTTTCATCTCCAAGGATGTTGAGATGGTTGACAACAAAAATTATCAAAAATCCTCCAGATCTTTTTAACCCTTCTAATGATGCAGTAAGTTGTTATATTAAAAATTACAAATTATATAATATGAGTCAAATGTTGCTACAAATAAGACATGTTTCAATAAATGAGCCAATAATCTATTGCTACATATGACTCATATGTTGCAATATATCATCTATATGTTTCACCATTTGAACCATCTGTTACAACATGTCAAATGTTGCTACAGATGATCCATGTGTATCTACATATGAGTCAAATGTTGTTACAGATAAGGCATATGTTGCGACAAATAAGTCATCTCTTAATACAGATTCCCCATATGTTTCAACATATCATCCATCTGTTACAACATGTGACCCATCTGTTACAACATGTAACCAAATGTTGCTATAGATGACCTATGTGTTGCTATATATGAGTCAAATGTTGTTACAGATGAGGCCTATGTTGCTATAGATGGGCCATTGTGGCTACAGATGATCATATGTTGCAATATATCACCCATTTGTTACAGTATGTGACCCAAATGATCCTACGAAGAACTCATTTTTATAATTTTAGGTTGTACATCATGGCTTGTCTCAACAGAAAAAAAGTTGCAAATGCCATTTCTAATTACTCTAGGGTTTGTTGAAACCTTATTTGATCTTGTAATTGATAGAGTTAAAAGAGAATTGGTTGGAACAACAACCATTAGAAGGGCAATAGTTGATGATGGTGAATTTCATGTCCTTAATGAGGATATGATTGATACATCTCTAAGGGTTCGTGTTAATATTGGTGTTGGTGTTGGTGCGAGTGTTGATCTTGGTTGTGGTATTGATGCTGGTGCTGGTGGAAAAAGTGTTGAGGCTACCTCTTGTAATAGATGTTCTGGCTTTCAATGTGAGAAGTGCAAGAAACTTGATGACAATTCTATCAAATATCTTCAAACATTGACTGAGGCTGTGAAGAAATACTAGAGGGGTGTAATTCCATCAAGCAAGGTTTGGTTTCCATATACTCCACATTTCAAGAGGAGAAAAAAAATCATTTATCAAGGCAATATAGAATTTGGAGAAAAAAATATTTGGAGAATTGTCAATAGTCATAAGAGAGAAGATGGGGCTTAAACCGGTGAATATTTACAAGTTCGTGCCTGTAGCTAAAAAGGCTATTTTGTTGGAACTGATGAAAACAAAGGGTCAGGGCAAATTATACGCCATGCATTATCTAGATGGAAATGATTTCAGGAATATGACAAGTATGACAATTTTGTGGCAAAACTGAGTAATTTTTCTCTACTAACCTTCAATTTATAATGTTTGTTTGTTTTATCCCTTCAATCATTATTCTTTAATATTAATTATTATTTTAGTATATTGATGAAATTTTTATCCTCAATGCGGAGAGACATTTGAGATTCCACAAGCACTATTATTTCACGGATAGAATCTTGGATCTCAACTTCTATACTAACTTCAAAAAAGGTACGAGCTTAATAGCGAGGAAGTAACAAAAACTGATGGAAAAAGCTTAAAGCAATTACTTGATGATTTTGTATGGGATGACGATTCCATTGACTACGTTAGGGGCTATAGACCATATCCTGGAGGCATAGATTGGATTGGGACAAAAAGAGTTATTTCAGTCATGAACATAGACAAAAACTATTTTGTGACTCTTGAGATCCTCTTGCACGCCTTTTATTTTTTTTAAAAAAAGATCCTCTTGCACGAGGGTCACATGAATGTTTATGAACTACAACATGATGGTTTATGAACATAGCCAATTATTTTACATTCATACAATCTGTGTTCGAGTTGCTGCCAATATTGTTGACGCATAGTGGAATAATGACATATTTTCGAGAAAAGTTCCTCAATGAACCATGGAAATTTAAAGGTCGAGTGGAACCCATGGTGACAAATAACAATGGTTCCACATTTGGGTCATACTCGCTTGTATTTGTTGAGAATTTGATAACCGTCACTTTTATGGAACCTCCCGACAGAAAGTTGTGTGACAATACAGTTTCAAGGGTGCAATATGTTTGGGCTGTTGGGATAGTATGTAGGAGCTTGGAGCCTTGCCAATGTGTCTGTAGTTAATGACAATATTTTATGATTTTCTGTTGCAACATACGTTATGTCAGGACAAGTACATAGAATTATGCATTTGTTAGAACAGAAGTGCATAACAGTTATGTTTATTTAGACAACTATGACAATTTTAATGGTTGCACACAATTACATGAAAATTTTCTATCCTTCGCAACATTCTGGATAATGCTTAAAAATAGAAAAAAACTATAACAATGAACACGAATATGAACTTCCAGTTGTTATAACATTTTCTCTTCTACTTCTTCTCCTTCATCACCCATTTGTTACTACTTCATTCATATGGCTTTCATCAAATTCCAACTCCTTAATTCTCTTTGCGAATCTCATAATAACGAACTTGGATCGTATATCAACATCTTCACGATCCCTCCATCTAAATAAGTTGCATGCATTCACCTAAAATACAGTACAAAGATATTCAAATTAAACAAAAACCAAAATAAGGACAAACAATAAATCTCCAGATTAACATGTAGAAAACATACACGATAGCATGGATAAGACCAAAATCTTTGACCTGAATTGTCCTCCGACTATGAAGTTTGCATTGAAAGTAATTCTCCATGTTTACAACATATTTTCACACCCAACATGACATCATTCTCATCATTACATATTTGATTCAATATTGCATTGGACATTATATCAAAAGCTAACAAACAAACAAAACTAGCTAGATAACTCATTCATTAGATCTCTAGTACTGCTACTGAGCTATATTTAAAGAAATTCATTCTTCTCCAACGGCTATATTACAAAATTAATTATTTCATTGATTAGACAATGTATGACAGGCGAATCTCTTATTTGTTGATTTGGTTTAACCAAACCAAATTGATACATTCACACGCCTTAGTTGCGTGTTCAAAAACAAAGAACATAACAACTGATGAAATAAATAACATCATTAACATTAAATAAAAACAAAGAATAAACAATTTATATCACATGCACTACATCACATAAAAATAAAGTAAAAGAGAAAAATGAGAGAGAGAGAGAGAGAGGAGAGAGAAAGAGAAAGCAAAACAGCGAGGTAGAAAAGAAAAAAAAGACGTTATCTCGATAGATGTGAGATAAAATCCTATTTTGAACCTATTTATATCCTTTCTAGAAAATGAAATAATGGGCCGATTAGGCCAGTTATGGGTTGGACTTACCCATGACTTTTGTAAAGCAACACTTTTTTATCTGTTGCAACATATATCAATTTGATGGATTTAATCTATAAACAAACAACACTTTTTACTCTGTTGCAACATGTCAATTTGATGGATTTAGTCTATACACAAACAACTTTTTTTAATCTAGTGAAACATATGTTAATTCTATGTGGTAATTATTAATTTCCAATTCAAGATCCAACACTCAAAGGGAAATTCTAGCAAATAATTTAGCAAACATAAACTTGTTGCAACTGATTTATATTCTATTGCAGTTTTCATAAATTCTGTTGAAACAAATTTATATTTTGTTGCAACATTTGAAAATTCGGTTGTAACTTTTATAAATTATGTTGCCAGAGATGCCAGTTTGATGAATGTTTTAATTGATAAATTAAGTAATTTAGTAATTAAAAATATTAAATTGGACCACAATTTAGCAATTAAAAATGCTATAACACTATGTATAACGATTCTCTATTGTGTTATATCAATATCATATGAAATTACTTAGTTATTGGATGATGAACTAGTGGTATAATACTATATGTACTGAATAATTGATAAATTTGATGAATGTTGTTGCATTAGACCATAACTTTCTAATTAGACATGCTATAACACTATATATTAGAGTTACATGTTGTATTAGGTCACAATTTAATTGGATGAATATCAAAATCATATGTAAGGTTGTCCATATGTTGCAAAATATGACATATCTATGGTAATTTTAACGCAAAATTGACCCTATGTTTCAACAAAATATACATATGTTGTCATAGATGCCAATTTGATGGATGCTTTAATTGATAAATTAAGTAATATAGTAATTAAAATGTTAAATTGGATCATAATATATTAAATTGGACCATAATTTAGCAATAAAAATATTATAACATTATGTATAACGATTTCCTATTGTGTTGTATCACTATCATATGAAATTACTTAGTCATTGGATGATGAACTAGTGGTATAATACTATATGTATTGAATAATTGAAAAATTTAATGAAGATTGTTGCATTATACCATAATTTTGTAATTAGACATGCTATAGCACTATATATTAGTGTTACATGTTGTATTAGGTCACAATTTAATTGAATTAATATTAAAAACCATATGTAAGGTTATCCATATGTTACAATATGTTGCAACATCTGACATATCTATGGTAATTTCTACTCAAAATTGACAATATGTTCCAACAAAATATACATATGTTGCCACATATATTAATTTGACGGATGTGTTAATTGATAAATTAGATAATTTAGTAATTAAATTAAATTGGACCATAATTTAGAAATAAAAAAAATGCTATCACACTATGTATAATGATTCCCTATTGTGTATTATCACTATCATATGAAATTACTTAGTCATTGGATGATGAACTAGTGGTATAATACTATATGTATTGAATAATTGCTAAGTTTGATGAAGGTTGTTGCATTAGACCATAATTTTGCAATCAGACATGCTATAACACTATATATTAGTGTTACATGTTGTATTATGTCACAATTTAATTTAATTAATATCAAAATAATATGTAAGGTTATTCATATGTTGCAACATATAACATATCTGTGGTAATTTCAATACAAAATTGACCATATGTTCGAGCAAAATATATATATGTTGCCACAAATGCCAATTTGATGGATGTGTTAATTGATAAGTTAAGTAATTTAGTAATTAAAAATATTAAATTGAACCATATTTTATTAAATTGGACCATAATTTAGCAATAAAAGAAATGCTATAACACTATGTATAACGATTGTCTATTGTGTTATATCACTATCATATGGAATTACTTAGTCATTGGATGATGAACTAGTGGTATAATACTATATCTATTAAATAATTGATAAATTTAATAAAGGTTGTTGTGTTAGACCATAATTTTGTAATTAGACATGCTATAACACTATATATTAGTGTTACATGTTATATTAGGTCATAATTTAATTGAATTAATATAAACAATCATATGTAAGGTTATCCAAATGTTGCAACATATGACACATCTATGGTAATCTGTACACAAAATTGACCATATGTTTCAAAAAAATATACATATGTTGCCACAGATGCCAATTTCATAGATGTATCAATTAATAAATTAAGTAATATAGTTATTAAAAATGTTAAATTAGATCATATGTTGATACTTTTTCCAAAATTGAGCATACCAACACATTTAGCAATATGTTGAGACTTTTATGACTTCTATGAGCATATGGACCAACAGAATATGTTGCCACATACGCCAAACACACACACACACACACACATATATATACTAGTTCTAAGGCACATATGTGTTTATCGTATATATAGTATATGATGTTGTAAAATAGAATTAATTTTTCTAATTAAAGCTTTTTAGTAAATAATTATAATTGAACGAACATAGGACAAGTGTTTTAAAATTATTATACATATTGTCATAGAGTTACTTGTATTGTGAGATCAAAATGACCAGATATCATTTCTTTAATAATATTATTTCTTATTTCACTCAATTTTGTAAACAAATCTAAACAACAAAATAGAAAAAAAAAATGTCACCAATAGCCTTTCCTCTTGAGGTTATGAACATAAATGATGTACACCATTTAAGTTGGAGTCGTTTTGGTCTTTTTCCCATTGCATTGGGCACCTAAAATACGTCGTTTAATCTCTAAACTACGTCGTTTTATTTAGTTTAAGCCTAATAAACTAGTCATAACATAACCAAAACCTTTATTCACCAAAATTCACCAAAATCTTAGAGCGAAAGAGGAGAAAGTATCGACCAACCCCTCAAGAACAAGAAGGAGATTTTCTTCAGTTCCAGCCCCAAAATTGAAGGATTGCTTCGTATATTTCGTCACCAGGTATGTGGGATTTCACTAGTGGGTTCCTTTCATCAGCTAGATCCCTAGAATTCAGTCAGATTCTTGATTCTCTAAATCTTGTTTAGACCTAGGATTTCTAAAATCTTAGATATTGGTTGTGATTTAGCTGTTAGTGTTCAAAACCAGATTATCATGTTTCCTTGGAAAGTTTGCTTAGTTCCTTGCATGAAACTCAGAACCCTAGTTGTGTAGATTCTCTTAGTTCATGAATTACACTTGCTAGGTCAGTTAAACAAATATACATGCCTCAGATTTTGAATGTTTCATTTGCAGTATATAAATGTTGCATTCTCAGTTTGCATGCCAGAATATTGAGCTAATCCAGTATTTTAGTTATGTTGTGTTATACACATATTCCAGTTGAGAGTAGGCTTAGCATCGAGTTGGACTATGGTTCAGCGTACCCTCATAGTCCCAAAACTACGTACCCCCGTAGATTTATAAGTCCCCTCTGTGGGCATAAGATTTAGTGATAAGGCCAGTCATGCCTTTATACCCCTGGCAAGATATATTGGGTCCTCTCGATGGGGCGTATACATTAGACTCCACGTCTAGCTCACGTGATTTTATGTCGGTTAATAGTAGCTCTCCCATAGTCAGACTCTACTGCATTTGACCCGGTTTTTAGTTATACTTTAGTAATCAGTCCTAGCATGTCATGATAGTAATCAGTACTTGGTGATTGCATTAAGTTTAGTTCATTTTAGTATATTTCAGTATTTACATTATTGTTCAGATTATGTCATTGCTCATTTGTATTTTTTCAGTTTATATATTTGTTCAACTATATTCTATATCATGCATGCTCAGTACATTCCAAGTACTGACGCATACTCTGTGCTAAATCCTTTCATGATGTAGATTCAGGTACCCAACATCCAGATCACGCATAGATCGGTTCCAGATCCATAATCAGCAGCTTCGGTGGTGAGTCCTCATACTTCGAGGACAATAGACATGTTTTTTGTATTCAGTCTTTCATTTAAGTTTCAATTTTGCTAGAGTTAGCTTAGGGTCACTCGTGATCCTAGGTCCCGTGTTTACGTCAAGGGGGTAGCCTCGAGGCGTGACAAACTCGTGAATTTAGTCAGATGCTTGATTCTTTAAATCTTGTTTACACCTAGGGTTTCTAAAACCTTAGATATTGGTTGTGATTTAGCTCTTATAGTGCTCTTAATAAGATTATCATGTTTCCTTGGAAAGTTTGCTTAGTTCCTTGCATAAAACTCAGAACCCTAGTTGTGTAGATTCTCTTAGTTCAAGAATTACACTTGCTAGTTCATTTAAACAGATATATATGCCTTAGATTTTGAAAGTTTCATTGTCGGTATATAAATGTTGCATTCTTAGTTAGCATGTCAAAATATTGAAGTAATCCAGTATTTCAGTTATGTTGTCTCATACACATATTCTAGTTGGGATTAGGCTTAACACCGAGTTGGACTAGAGTTCAGCGTAACCTCATAGTCCCAAAAATACGTTCCCCCATAGGTTTATAAGTCCACTCTGTGGGCATTAGATTTAGTGATCACGCCAGTCATGCCTTTATACCCCTGGTAAGGTATATTGGGTCCTCTTGATAGGGCGTATACATTAGACTCCACGTTTAGCTCACGTGCTTTTATGTTGGTTAATAGTATCTCCTATAGTCAGACTCGAGTGCATTTGACCACGTTTTTTGTTATCCTTCAGTAATCAATCCCATCATGTCATGATAGTAATCTGTACTTAGTCATTGCATTCAGTTCAGTTCATTTTAGTATATTTCAGTATTTACATTATTGTTTAGATTATGTCATTAGTCAGTTGCATTTGTTCAACTTATATATTTGTTCAACTATATTCTATAACCTGCATGCTCATTAAATTCCAAGTACTGACACATACTTTACGCTACATCCTTTCATGATGTAGGTTCAGGTACCCAACATCCAAATCACGCATAGATCGATTCTCGATCCGTATTCAGCAGCTTTAGTAGTGAGTCTTCATACTACGTGGACAATAGACATGTTTTCCATATTCAGTCTTTCATTTTAGTTTCAGTTTTGCAGGGTTAGTTGGGACATGTCCAAGCAGCTCTAGTCAGTTAGAAGCTTTTTTCAGACATAGTATTTGATTCAGCTTTAGTTTTTGAGTGATTGTTCAACATCACTAAACTCTTAGAATTTTATATATATTCAGATCAGTATTGGGTATTCCCTATCTTTAAGTTATCTCATGTTTTAGCATCCGCATAGTATCTTTTTTATTTAGATAATTTTAGTATGCTTATGATATGCCAACTCGGGTTAGCTTATGGTCACTCGTGATCCTAGGTCCCGTGTTTACATCAAGGGGGTAGCCTCGGGGTATGACAAACTTGGTATCAGAGCATTAGGTTCAAGAGTCCTAGGATGTCTGAAATCTGCACTATGTAAAGTTCTTTTCATGGGTGTGAAGTGAACCACACCTAATGAGAGGGAGGCTATGAAGTGTTTTAGAAATAACTTCACTGTCTTGTTATTCTTATCGTGCGTGGGTATGATCTCTTTTTTAATTTGTCGTTATGTATTTCAGATCATGCCTCATCGTAGAGCTTACGCACGGAATGCTAAAGCACACAATGCTAACGTAGTTTCTCCAGTCCCAGACTATGAGGTTTCGAATGCAGAGTTTCAGAATGCTATCCAGCTTTTGGCTCAGAGTGTAGCCAACCAGAACAATCATCAGGTTCCAGTTCTTACTAATAGTAATGTTGGATCGATGGAAGCTAGGATCCGAGATTTTGTTCGGATGAATCCGCCTGAGTTTCTAGGGTTGCAGGATGGTGAGGACCCAAAGAGCTAAATTGATGAGGTTAAGAAAATTTTGGAGTAATGCAAGTGACTGGAAATGATAGGGTAGAGTTAGCATCCTACCAGCTTAAAGATGTAGCTCACATCTAGTTCACTCAGTGGAAAGACAACAAGTGTGCGGATGCAACTCAAAGTATTTTATTCGAGCTTTTATGGATAAGTTCTTCCCAAGGGATTTGAGGGAGACTAAAGCTCAGAGTTCATGAATTTGAGGCAAGGTGCCATGTCAGTCCAAGAAAATAGGCTTAAGTTCACCCAACTCTCCAGGTATGCTCCACACATGGCTGCTGATCTAAGAGCACAAATGAGTAAGTTTATGTTTGGGATATCCAACTTGGTGAAGACAAAGTACATGAATGCCATGCTGTTAGAGGATATGAATATCTCTAGGCTAATGACTAATGCTCAACAAGTTGAGGGAGATAAGCTTAGTGAACTAGCTAAGGACAACAAAAAGGCTAGGACAGGCAACTATGAGTACTCTCAGAAAAAGTCGGGTGGTGGAAATTGCTCATAGTTTCAACAAATGAATTATCCCTAGCACGTTCAGCAGCTAGTGCTCTATCCCCCAGATGCTTTGGGAGTGGTTAGTCTGGCCATAGGTTGAATGAATGACCTTCTGCTAGGCAAGGGCAAAGAGGTAATAATAATATGACTCAGTCTACGATT
The DNA here is from genome assembly GCF_900185275.1 of Solanum verrucosum. Taxonomy (NCBI): domain Eukaryota; kingdom Viridiplantae; phylum Streptophyta; class Magnoliopsida; order Solanales; family Solanaceae; genus Solanum; species Solanum verrucosum. The sequence continues at coordinate 1,939,985 of NW_026020157.1, forward strand.
CTAACAATACCAGTAGGTCCCCTAACTTAGGAGGGTGCTTCATCTGGTATATGTGGCGGTCAGTGCCAGAACAAGTTGTATGATATCCAGGCTCACCAGGACCAGGAGGATTCTCCTAATGTGGTTAGTAGTACGTTACGAGTCTTTCATTTAGATGTTTATGCATTTTTAGATCCAGGGGCTACTCTTTCCTTTATTACTCCCTATATAGCGGTAAACTTTGGTGTCAGTCCAGAAACTCTTTTAGAACCCTTCTCAGTCTGTACTCCAGTTGGTGGCCCAGTTATAGCTAGACGGGTATACCTAAATTTCCCTATCACAGTCTTAGAAAGTCACCTCAGAAAATCTTGTAGACTTAGAAATGGTAGATTTCGATATCATTCTAGGCATGGATTGGTTACATTCTTTTTTATGCCTCAGTCGATTGTAGAACTATAATCGTTCAGCTTCAGTTTTCAAACGAGCCAATCTTAGAATGGAGGGGTAGTAGCTCAGTTCCTGTAAGTCGATTTATCTCTTACCTTAAGGCGAAAAAAATGATCTCCAAAGGGTATATCTATCATCTTGTTTGGGTTAAGGATTCAAACTTTGAAACCCTAACTCTTGAGTCAGTCCCAACAATAAATGAGTTTCGAGAAGATCTTCCCGTAGTTCCTCCCAAAATGGAAATTGACTTTGGAATTGATCTTCTCCTATATACCCAGTCCATTTCTATTCCTCCTTACAGAATGGCTCCTGCTGAGCTTAAGGAATAAAAAGAGCAGTTGAAAGACCTTCTAGATAAGGGATTCATCATACCTAGTACCTCTCCATAAGGTGATCTAGTGTTATTCGTGAAAAATAAAGATGGTTATCTTAGAATGTGCATTGACTATTGTTAGTTGAACAAAGTCACCATCAAGAATAAGTATCCCATCCCCAAGATTGATGACTTGTTTTACCAACTTCAGGGTGCTAGTCAGTTTTCGAAGATAGACCTCAGATTCGGCTATCATTAGCTCAAAGTTAGAGTTAGTGATACTCCAAAAACAGCCTTCAGGACTCAGTATGGTCACTATGAATTTGTGGTTATGTCATTTGGACTAACAAATGCTCCTGCAACTTTCATGGACTTAATGAACAAGGTGTTCAAACAGTATTTGGACTTGTTCATTATCGTCTTTATTGATGACATCCTCATTTACTCTAGGAATGAGGAGGAGCATGTGACTCATCTAAGAGTTGTTCTGCAAACACTAAAGGAATGCCAGTTATTTGCTAAGTTCAACAAATGTGAATTCTGGTTGCATTCAGTCGCTTTCCTTGGTCATGTGGTATCTAGCAAAGGGATCCTAGTGGATTCTCAGAAAATAAATGAAGTGAAACAATGGCCCAGACCCACCTCTCAAATAGATATCAGAAGTTTTTTATGTTTGGATGGTTATTACAGGAGATTTGTTGAAGGATTTTCATCCATAGCTTCCCCATTGACCAAGTTGACTCAGAAAAAAGTCAAGTTTCAGTGGTAAGATGAGTGTGAGAAAAACTTCTCAGAATTGAAGATTAGGTTGACTACAACTTCGATCTTGACTCTACTAGATGATTCAGACGGTTATGTGATTTATTTTGATGCATCCAGGGTCGGCCTAGGTTGTGTGTTGATGCAACGAGGTAAGGTCATAACTTATGCTTTTAGACAACTTAAGGTACATGAGAAGAGCTACCCGACTAATGACCTCGAGCTTGCAGTTGTAGTATTTTCCCTAAAGATTTGGAGACATTACTCATATGGTGTTTATGTAGATGTATTCACAAATCATAAGAGCCTCCGGTATGTGTTCACCCAGAAAGAGTTGAATTTTCGTCAGAGAAGATAACTTGAAATCCTCAAGGACTATGATATGAATGTGCTTTATCATCCTGGTAAGGCCGATGCAACAGCTTATGCTCTTTGCAGACTATCTATGGGTAGTGTAGCACATGTTGAGAAAGAAAGGAATGAATTAGCAAAAGATGTTCACCGGCTTGCTCGCTTAGGAGTTTGCCTTGGGGACACATCAGATGGGGGGTGTGATAGTTCAAAATGGGTCAGAGTCTTCATTGGCAGTGGAAGTTAAGGAAAAATAGGATAGTGATCCTATATTACTTTAGTTGAAAGGTGCAGTTCATCAACATAAAGTGGAGGTTTCTCCCAAGGGGGAGATAGTGTGCTTCGTTACTAGGGTCGCTTATGTGTACCTAATGTGGGTGAGTTGAGGTAGCAGATCCTTACAGAAGCCCATAACTCTAGGCATTCCATTCATCCAGGTCCTCTAAGATGTACTGTGATCTACGGGAAGTCTTTTGGTGGAATGATATGAAGAGGGACGTAGCAAATTTTGTAGCTAAGTGTCCTAATTGTCAACAAATTAAGGTAGAACATCAGAAACCAGGAGGTGTGACTCTAGAGATTAACATTCCTACTTGGGAGTGGGAAGTGATAAATATGGACTTCATTACGGGGTTACCTCGTACTCGTAGACAACATGACTCTATTTGGGTAATAGTAGGTAGAGTCACTAAGTCTGCTCACTTTTTGGCTGTCAAGACTACAGATTCAGTAGAGGACTATGCCAAACTCCTACATAAATAAGATAGTTAGGTTGCATGGGGTTCCCTTGTCTATCATATTAGATAGAGGTCCTCAGTTTACCTCTCATTTTTGGAAATCATTTCAGAAAGGTCTTGGTACTCAAGTACATCTCAGTACAACATTCAATCCACAGACGGATGGTCAAGCAGAGCATACCATTCATATCTTAGAGGACTTTTTTAGAGCTTGCATGATCGATTTCAAGGGAAGTTGGGATGATCACCTACCTCTCATAGAATTCTCTTATAATAATATCTATCATTCTATTGTTCAGATTGCCCTTTATGAGGCATTATATGAGCATAGATGCAGATCGCCAGTTGGTTGGTTTGAAGTAGGTGAAGCAACATTGATTGGGCCATATTCAATTCATGAGGCTATGGAAAAGGTTCAGCTCATTAGAGATAGACTTAAGATAGCTCAGAGTCATCAAAAGTCATATGCAGATGTAAGGAGAATAGACTTAGAGTTTGAAATCGATGATTGGGTTTTTCTTGAAAGTGTCACCTATGAAGGGGTGATGAGATTTGGCAAGAAAGGAAAGCTCAGTCCAAGATATGTAGGTCCTTACAGAATCCTGAAAAGGGTTGGAAACGTGGCTTATGAGTTAGAGTTGCCAGCAGAACTTGTAGCGGTTCATCCAGTCTTTCACATTTTCTTGTTGAAGAAGTGTGTGGGTGATCCGACATTTATAGTGGCTATGAAGATAGTCTCTCTTATGAAGAGGTGCTAGTAGAAATTCTTGACCGTCAGATTCGTAGGTTGAGGAGTAAAGAAGTCACTTCAGTGAAGGTTTGGTGGAGGAGTCAATTCATAGAGGGAGCTGCTTGGGAAGCAGAAGCAGCTATGAAGGCCAAGTATCCTTATATCTTTCCTCCCAATTCTGTTTCAACTTCAGGTAATAGTTCCTCTCCATTCTCTCACTTACTCTTGCATAAATTCAGTCTTAATATCTTGTTCCTTCATTTTTTCTTGCATTTCAAAATATTTGCATGATTCTTGGAACTCAATCCAGTCAGATATAAGTTTCTAGTACTTAGTGGTAGGGATTGTAGCTCCTTCCCTCCATACTTAGCTATTTTAGACTTTATTCGAGGACGAATGTTCCCAAGGGGGAGATATTGTACCACCCTAGAAATCAGACTTGGACTTGTAGTAGAAAACATAAAAAATTGGTGAATCATGCCACAGTTCACTGACCGTGAAAGGAATTACGGTCTGTTGACCTTTCCGTGGCTCATGCCCGCCAGAAAGTGGTGGACCACGGGACCCTTAACGGGCCGTTGACAACCACACGGGTCATAGGAAGGCTCATGGAGGCTAGGCAGAACCAACGCAAGCTCAGGCCTCAGACCACTGAGCCCACCACAGGCCGTGGTCTTGAGGACTGGCTGTGGGAGAAGCAGTAGTCCTGAGCCAGCAGACCTCCAACCCAAGTGAAGGACCACAGTGACCTTCACGGTCAGTGATCCTCCACACTGTCCGTGGGAGGGCTCGTGAAAAGGACCCTTAGAACCAGTAGTCACTGGCTAAGGACTACGACCCACTTGACAGCTCGTGATCCCTTTAATGAATCGTCATAGGGCCCATGGAAGGCCCTCGTAAGATTTTATGTTGGGGTCATTTTGGTCTTTTCCCCTATGTGTTGGGCACCTAAACTACGTCGTTTAACCCCTAAACTACGTCGTTTTACTCAGTTTAAGTCTAATAACCTAGTCAGAACATAACCAAAACCTTTGTTCACAAAAATTCACCAAAGACTTATAGAGCGAAAGAGGAGAAAAAGTCAACCAACCCCTCTAGAACAAGCAGGAGATTTTCTTTAGTTCCAGCCCGAATCAAAGGATTTCTCCATAGATTTCATCACCGGATGTGTGGGATTTCACTAGTGGGTTCCTTTCATCTACTAGGTCCCTAGAACTCAGTCAGACTCTTGATTCTCTAAATCTTGTTTAGACCTATGGTTTCTAAAACCTTAGATATTGGTTGTGATTTATCTGTAATAGTGTTCTTAATCAGTTTATCATACTTCCTTGGAAAGTTTGCTTAGTTCCTTGCATGAAATTTAGAACCCTAGTTGTGTAGATTCTCTTAGTTCATGAATTACATTTGCTAGGTCAGTTAAATAGATATACATGCCTCAAATTTTGAATGTTTAATTGTCAGTGTATAAATGTTGAATTCTTAGTTAGCATGTCAGAATATTGAGCTAATCCAGTATTTCACTTATGTTGTGTCATACACATATTCCAATTGGGATTAGGCTTTGCACCGAGTTGGACTAGGGTTCAACGCATCTTCATAGTCCCAGAACTATGTGATCCCATAGGTCTATAAGTCCCCTCTATGGGCATCAAATTTAGTGATCACGCTAGTCATGCCTTTATACCCCTGACAAGGTATACTGGATCCTTCGATGGGGCATATACATCACACTCCACGTTTAACTCACGTGGTTTTATGTCAATTAATAGTAGCTCCCATAGTCAGACTCTAGTGAATTTGACCAGGTTTTTAGTTATAATTTAGTAATCAGTGCCATCATGTCATGATAGCAACCTGTACTTGGTCATTGTATTTAGTTCAGTTCATTTCGGTATTTACATTATTGTTTAAATTATGTCATTGCTCACTTGCATTTGTTCAGCTTATATATTTTTTCAACTATATTCTATATCATGCATGCTCAGTACATTCCAAGTACTGACGCATACTCTGCGCTACATCCTTTCATGATGTATGTTCATGTACTCATCACTCAGATCACACATAGATCGGTTCCCGATCCGTATTCAACAAATTCAGTGGTGAGTCCTCATACTTTGAGGACAATAGACATGTTTTTCGTATTCAGTCTTTCATTTTAGTTTCAGTTTTGCGAGGGTTAGCTGGGACATGTCCCAACAACTTTAGTCAGTTATAGGCTTTTACAGACATAATATTAGATTCAACTTTAGATTTTGAGTAATTGCTCAGCATCACTAAACTCTTAGAATTTTATATATATTCAAGTCAGTATTGGGTATTCCCCATCTTTCAGTTATCTCATGTTTTTGCTTCCGTATAGTATCTCTTTTATTCAGATAATTTTAGTATGCTTATGATTTGCCAACTCAAGGTTAGCTTAGGGTCACTCCTGATCCTAGGTCCCATGTTTACGTCAAGGGGGTAGCCTTGGGGAGTGATATAGGTAAGAGTATGCGTTAGTACATAACAATATACCAATTATGATAGCTATGCATAAAACATTTAAATCATGCTAAAATAAGATATTTCATGACATGCAATTGACAAGATAAAAAATGATATAAGAGGGTTATAAACATAAGTCATAAAACATGGTCAATGCAAGTTAAAATCATTTGAAACGTTTGAACACATGAGAGATACTTCTTGAAGTAACCTTAGTTCATTATTAATGTGGGAATCAAGCATCTAGATGGATCCTTATGAGGCTCTTTATGGGCGAAAATGTAGATCTCCTATTAGATGGTTTGAGGTTGGTTAAACTAGGTTGATTGGACCATACTTGGTTCATAAGCTATGGAAAAAGTGAAGATCATTCAAGAAAGGTTGGAAACATCCCAAAGTCGTCAGAAATCCTATACATATATTAGGAGAAGAGACTTGGAGTTTGAGGTGGATGATTGGGTTTAATTGAAAGGTTTCACCATGAAGGATGTTATGAGATCTACTAAGAAAGGGAAACTCATCCCCCGTTACATTGGTCCTTATAGGATATCCAGGAGAATTGGCAATGTAGCTTATCGATTGGAGCTAGCGTTAGAGTTAGCAATAGTCCATCCGATATTTCAAATTTCTATGTTGAAGAAGTATATGGGAGATCCTTCACTTATCATTCCTACCGAATATTGGTATTAAGGAAAACCTATCTTTTGAGGAGATACCCATTGAGATATTTGATCGTTAGGTTCGCAAGTTGAGAACCAATGAGGTTGCATTAGTCAAGGTCTTGTGGAGGAATCAATTTGTTGAGGAAGCTACTTGGGAGGCTAAGGAGGGTATGAAGAATATATACCCACATCTCTTTACTTCGGGAGAATTTCCAGACTAAGGTAATGCTATTTTTGTAAAACACTCTTTAAATTGATGTTGTGTTAAAATGCATGTTGGGTGTTAAATGTCTCTACCCTCAGTTCTATTTAGAGTGATCTCATTCTAGGACGAAAGTTCCCAAGGGGGAGTTATTGTAACACCTCGGTCTTAGAAAGATCTAATTTTAGTAATTTTGAGAGTAGTGTAAGTTATTGTTAAATTGTGAGTTTTGTGTCAACTTCAAACAACCATAACTTTCAGCACATGATGAGTTAGGCGGACCATGCGGTATCAAATCTAAGATGATTGAGTCCTCTTTCCAATGTCACCAAGTTTGCAAAATTCCCATTTTGGATAAGGGAGATATGCCCGTTTGAGTTTAGCCTGTCTAGTTAAGGAAATTCATTTGAATTAAGGAGGGGTATTTTGGTCTTTTCCTTACCCCACTAGGCCTACACATTTTGTTTACTCAATTAGGGGTCTAAGATGATTAAAATTAGTTTTCACTCAAGTCTAAAGTGTTCAAGAAACTAGGAAACGTTCTAGAGGAGAAAAGAGGGTATTTCAAGAAGTTCTTCAAAAAATTGGAGAGATCGCCAAGAACATGGCCCTTTTTATTTATGTAAGTTTTCATAGTGATCGGTTTGTTCACCTTCACGCCAATCATGAGTTTCCATATTGAATTCGTTCATGAGATTTAGTATATTGAGAATCTTGTTGAGTTCTTGAAGTTTTGCTGCTTCATTCTTGAATATGGAGTTTTTGTTGAGTTCTTCATGTGAGGGTCTTGCATTTGGGGGTTATTCTTGATGAATTTTGAGTAGATTTTCGTTTACTTGTGTTGGGTTAATGAAACTAAGGGAGTTTCTAGGTGAATTAGGACAAAAAATCGAGAAGAAAATTTTGTCAGAATGTTCTGGAAATTGCTTGGGGTGGCGCACCATAGATGCACCTAAGGGGCTGTTAACATTGAGTTTCTTTCTTGATGAGTAAGTCTTCCGCTAAGTAATGAGCCAGACCAAGGGTTCGCTTGGGAACTAACAATAGTTCTCGAGTGCCGGCCACGTCCTGGGTAGGCTCGGGCCGTGACAAAAACATCATAGAGTAGGTCCTTAAACCATATGTGAGAAAACCTTTCACAAATCACGATTCCTTAATGTGAGAAAAACTTTCAAAATTACTTGATGCTCATCTTAAAGAAACCTAGATCATAAAATATTCCTTTTCATAATTCATGCATAATTTCTTGAAAACATCATTCATAGATTCACGCTTCTTTATAAATTCATGTCTTTTCGGTGTCGTTTGGTTGGGAACAAGTTATCCTAAGATTAATTAACCTAGGACTAATTATCCACTACAAAAAAACAACTAAATTGTGGCGGTTTATTTATAGGGGTCTTAGGAAACCCCCACTACGAATTCAATTTGTGGCGTTAGTGTCAATCCCCACAAAATGATTCCTTTTTGTGGCGGCTTAAGTGTGGCGGTTATAAAAGACCTCTACTATACATTTAATCTATGGCCTTTGTTTCAACTTCCACAAAATCATTCTTGTTGTGGCGATTTTTTTGTGCAGGTTTTGTACTACAAAAGAACGAAACGATGTCGATAATTTATTTTGGGTATAACGGCGGTTTATAACCACCACAATGAGCTACGATGGTTTTTATATGCCCGCCAAAAACCCTTCTATTATTAATACATTACAGCGGTTTCAAAAAACCGCCATACAATGCTACAAGTTGATAATGACTTTTAAAATTTGTATTACGACAGTTTCAAATTGACATAAAATTCAAATTTTATATAATCTATTATAATTGTATAAAATAATATTTTGGTAGTTTCAGCCTATGCAATATTTAATCATGCAAAATACAACTTACTGAAATAATTTCTTACATCAAAATAAATCATACACTATAAATTGCTAAACAGAGACCTGAAGCAGGATTACGTAATTCCAATATCTAAAGTATATGTATCCCAATGATGATTACTAACTGTCACTCGCTCTATCTCCATTGTTGCTTCTATCATAGGATCTTCTTGGTCCAATCGGTAAAGAAACACTTTATAAATCTTGTGTCTGTCAAAGAAATTAAGAAATAAGTCGTAAACTGATAAATATTATAAAATAAAATTCATCGAAGGAAGATTATGTCATGTGTACTCATTGAAATATTCATGTGTACAGAAAAATAACATAAAAATTTACTTCCATTTCAACCAGTTTTAGCAAAACATTTGTTGCACATTTAAACACCACAACTTCAATTACAATCTTCCTCCTTGGATGTGTATGAAACACACCTCCTTCATCTTATCAATGATCATCCCAGGCAAGCAAATGCCTGGAAATAATATAGATGTATACTTACAACCGCTTGTGAAGGAATTGCGTGAGTTATGGAATGATGGTGTGGAAACATTTGACTCATCATTGAATGAAACTTTTAGAATGCATGCAACTCTTATGTGGACAATTAGCGACTTTCCTGGATTAGGTATCTTATTTGTCTGGAACACACATACTGGTTTTGCCTGTCCAACTTGTAACTTTGACAATGAACCTTGTCGTCTCCATCTTGGTAAAAAGTGGTGTTTTATGGGTCATCGACGTTTTCTAAGAAGAAATCACAGGTTTAGATTAAGCCGAGTACACTTTAATGGAAGCACATAGAAGAGGAATCCACCATTAAAATTATCAGGTTTTAACATTTTGAGACAAATTGTTGAAGGGAGAGGAGTAGAGTTGGATGGTAAAAGGAAAAGATCTAGACGAGCAACTAAACAATGGAACAAGAGAAGTATATTCTTTGAACTTCCATATTGGGTGTCCAACTTATTGCGTCATAATCTAGATTTTATGCATATTGAAAAAAACATATATGACAATATCATATATACGTTGTTGGATGATAAATCAAAGTCAAAAGATAATGCTAATGCTTACAAAGATCTAAGAGAAATGAGAATAAGGCCTGATCTTTGGCTGAAGGATGATGGATCGTATAACCTAGCTGTGCTTTCACTTATGACTGATAACAAAAAGAAGGTGGACACCAAAAGTTGTTTCTTACAACTTTGAAGAATATTAAAGTACAGATGGCTACTCAAGTAACATTTCCACATGTGTTGATCTTGCAAAAAAATAAATTTCTGGGTTGAAAAGTCATATTCTTTTAGAGCAGTTACTACCATTGGCAATTCACAATGTGTTGCCAGATCACGTAGTTACAGGTTTGGTGGAATTTTCTCATTTTTCAGAGCCCTATCTAGCAAAACTTTGAATCCTTCGGAGCTTGATATTCTCTAGGAGCACTTTATAATCACACTTTGTCACCTAGAGATGCTATTTCCTCCATCATTCTTTTCTGTAATGGTTCATTTATCAGTTCATCTAGTAGATGAAGCAAAACTCGGAGGTCCAGTGCATTACCGAAACATGTATCCTGTGGAGAGGTAAAACATTACCATTTTTCTAATTTAAAGTTATGTGTTTTCTGAAAATGCTAACATTTATAATTTATAGATATTTATGTTTTTGTCACCTTAAATAGTATGTACACTTACTGTATATTAATTTTCTAGGGAATTAGGTTATTGTAAGCCCTATGTACGGAATAAATCACAACCAGAGGGTTGTATAGCTGAGGGTCATATAGTTGAAAAGACTCTTACCTTTTGTTCTTGGTATATTGAGGATATTAAGATAAGGTTCAACAGACCTAGGCGTGTCCATGATGAACCAACTGATATGCCTTCTGGAATGTCATCTCTCTTCCCTCAATTGGGTAAACTTGCATCAGCTTCAGAAAACTTCCCATTAAATCCTATGCAGAAATTACAAACTCATCGATATGTTCTTTTGAATTGTGCAATAGTCACGCCATTTGTGGAGTGAGTAACTTTTACGAACTTATGTTCTTTGTCTTTGTAATGTTTGAAGTAGGCCAATCATACTCTTTAACATTAACTTAATAATTTCATATAGCAAATTTAGAGAATACATAAAGAGGAGTTCAAGGGGAAGAAGACCTTCACCTACAGAGATAGAAAGGAGAGTTAATAAAGAGTTTGTTGATTGGTTTCAAAAGTGGGTGAGTAAGCAATTGTTATTTATTGTTTATATTTGATTTGAATGAATAAATTTGACTAAGTTCATTTTATTTTGATTTAGATTATGAATCAAGACACAATAGATACAATGTCTATCGATCTAAAGTTTTTAGCACGAGGTCCATCTGTAAATGTAAGAAGATTTACTGCATATAACATCAATGGGTCCAAATTTCGAACTTTGGCTCGAGAAGAAGGTTTGAAAACACAGAATAGTGGAGTTTTCTTAACCTCCAAAACACCATGTGTTGCAAGCAGTGTTGACAGAAATTTAAGGCAAGCAGAGTTACCATATTATGGGAAGTTAGAAGATATTATTGAGATTAATTACAATGGACGGTTCAAGGTTGTTCTTTTCAAATGTAAATGGGCTGATACGACTCGAGATAGAGGGTATCAAAAGGATCATTGGAATTTAAATTGTGTTAATTTTGATAGATTGATTCATACTGGTGAACGTGAAGAACATGTGCCTTACATCGAAGCATCTCAAGCAAAAACTGTACTATGTGGATGATATTGTCAATAAAGGGTGGAGTATTGCTGTGCATCTAAAGCCAAGAGATTTATATTATATCGGAGAAGTAATGGAAGAACAAATATATGAGAATGAACCATACCAAGAGCAAAAACTCGACCAATTTTTCACTGATGGTGATGCGTATGTTCAGCTAGCTACATATTATATAATTGATGATACAGTTGAGGCAAATTTTGCTACTAACCTAGCAACATATGCAATGTCTAACTAAGTGTTACTGAAGATTTTCGTTAATTCTATTTTTTTATTGAAATTTTCTATGTTGATATATTTATTGGCTTTTAATGGATATGTTTGATTCATTAGAAAAAGATTGACATTTTGATTGGAGAAAGATTTTCTTTTAGAGATTTGATTTCAAATTTCAAAGGACTTAAATGATGAAACTGTGCATAGTTCTTTCTATAGATAAATTGTAAGTTTAGCCAAGTCTAGTTAATTGTGGTGTTTAACTATCTGCTCAAAGCAACCGCGAGCGACCAGGGATAAAGGACATGTCTGCTCGAGGAGATGGACTGACAGATCAGTAGTTGAAGACTTATTGTATGGCTATGAGGTTCTTATACTTATTCTGATATTTGTTTAGAATGTTCATTTACTGTGAAATTCCTTTTCGAAAAATATATTGGAATCCTTTCCTTTTTGAATACATGTTATTTGATAATTGGACAGGTGTTTGCAATAACTATTCTATGTTTATAAGCAAGATTGTATTTCATCTTGAAAGAGGGTACGTAAGTCTCAGTTTGTGATCCCCATAATCCATTCCCTGCTTTGAATCCTCAACTACATAATAGTGGTTCCAACTATGGTATTTCTCATAATTAATTTCTCACTATAGCTTCTGATATTTCTCGACATGGTGAGATACATGACATGAATGGTGAGAAGGTTGCTGTAATTTATTATGCTGGTGAAAAACAAACCATGGAAGAAGAGAAAGACGAGAAACCAAGCTTCAAGATGTGAAACCATCAATATCTTCCTCCTCTGGATTTCAACTTCCTTAATTTATTGGTGTATTTTTTTTTCAAAGGTAGTACTTTAAAGCTCCTTCCTTTGATGCGGTATTTGGGAATAGTGAAGGCTGGTTACTAAGCTGCGGATGATATTGAGGAATCAAGATGTGTTTGAAGGTACAAACATCTTCTACATTTTATTGGTATTACATCTATCTTGTGACCTACTGAATTGATCTTATACCTATTTACTTATATTGCGCTCAGTATTACTTAATGATAAGAAATCCTTGCTCGACATTTGTTTTTTTAAAACCTAGTCAATCTGCCGCATTTTACTTTTAAAAGGCCTCGAGATACTTAATACATGAAGCAAATAAAGCATAAAACAACCATAGTCAACATCAGTGGAGTTTTATCATAGACTTGTAGTGCCTATGAAAGAGTCAGAATAGCAAAAAGGGTATCTGCACATAAGGTAAGTTATTTTTCAGTTTCATAAAAAGTAGTTTACACATGAAAATATGAAATAAATAGCAACATAGGCTTGCAATGCTCATAAAGCATCTTTGGCAGCAATTCTGGAGGTGATAGCACTTCAAATGATGATATATCTAGTTCCAAATTAGATATCTTGTTAATGGTTGTGAATCTGGCCTGGTTTATTTTTTTTCTGATTTCGTCAAGTTAATTTCATTGTCCTTTATGACTTTTTCTGTGGCTACCATCTCATCAGTCGATAACTAAAGCACGTTGCCAAGATGTAGTCTGTGTTGTCTGTGAAACCACATCTTTTAAAGGACTTCAAAATATGATAAAATCTCAAGTAGTTTGTAAACATGCTCAAAATGGAGGGTTCACGAAGTTAGTGAATCTCGTGATTACGCTTCAAATATCTTGTGTGCTACTGCCAAAATAGATTAAAGCATAAAACAATCATAGTCAACATCAAAGGAGTTTTAGAGTTTTATCACAGACTCGTAGTGCCTGTGAAAGAGTCAGACTAGCAAAAAGGGTATCTACACACAAGGTAAGTCATTTTTCAGTTTCATGAAGAGTAGTTTACACTTGAAAATATGAAATAAATAGCGGCATAGGCTTGTAATTCTCATAAAGCGTCTTTGGCAACACTTCTAGAGGTGATATCATCTTCAAATGATGATACCTCCAGCTCCAAATTAGATATCTTGTAATTTTTGTGAATCTGGCCTGGTTTATTCTTTTTTCTTATTCCGTCAAGTCAATTTCATTGTCCTTTATGACTTTTTCTATGGCTACCATCTCATCAATCGATAAGTCAAGCATGTTGCCAAGATATAGTCTTTATTGTCTGTGATACCACATCTTTTAAAAGACTTCAAAATATGCTAAAATCTCGAGTAGTTGTAAACATGCTCAGAATGGAGGGTTCACGAAGTCAGTGAATCTCGTGATTTAGCTACAAATGTCTTGTGTGCTACTGTCAAAAAATAAAAAATACATCTAGTATAAGTGATGCATCCAGAGATGCTACTTCTTGCTCTAGTGTTGCAGACTGCATTATGTCCAGTATTTCTTTCAAAATTAGAAACATAGCTGAAAAGGGAAAGAAAAAGGGTGGTTCCAATTACTTTGAAGCCTTCTTTGCAATTTAGGTGCTATATTGTGTAAATATTAGTCATTTTTGAATTAGAAAGACCAAATAGTAATTGAAATATTATTAGTTTTTCTAAAGTATGTGTAGCTGTTGGTGTAACTTCAAGTTCCATTTTATCATTTTATTTGGTTGACTCTATATTCATGTACTTCGTATATTTGTTCTCGGGTATTACTGAGATATATGGATGAATTTAGAGATTCTACTTCTTGCTCTAGTGTTGCAGACTGCATTATGTCCAGTAGTTCTTTCTTCTGCAACTAGACTTGCCCATTTTTTTCAAGACATAGCTCCCTTTGACTGTAGCAGGTAGTTGGTGGTAAGTGTAAAAATGTTGAGTTTCATCAGTGTTGTGACTGTCTTTTGAGAGGAAATCTGCAGTACTATTAGCCTCTCTAAATGTCCTTGATCTGCTCCTGAAACTTCCATGGAGGTTGGCTGCTGTGTGTGATCCATTTTGTAAGTTGCTCTGAGTCAACCTCTAGGATGATTTCTTTTGTATCCATGCTGTGTGCACCAGTATAAACCATGAGCTGTTGCCTGAACCTCTGCCAAGTTATTGGTACTAGTTCCTAAGGAAACAGTGTATGCATAAATCATGTCACCTTGTGAATCTCTTAAGATACCTCCCCTGCCTATTTTTCCAGGATTACTCAAGGCACTCCCATCAGTGTTAAGTTGAATGGAGTTAGGTGGAGGTCTTTCCCAGTTAATTTTCCAGACCCTCAACTCATGCCTGCATCCTTCTATAAGCATGATCAAATCAATCCAAGAACTAGGACAACTGATGTATGGATATACAGAGTGGAGTAAGTAAAACATATCTTTAAAAGTGAGGCACTTGACTCTTGCAACACTTGATTCACCCCACCCCCCATACCTAGCTGAACACCTATTTTCCCATAGGTTCCAACCAATAAAAAGGGGAAGGGTGTATGCTATAAGTTTCTGTACTTCATTCTTGCATTCAACATCCCACCAAGTCAGCAGAAGGTTTCTCAAGGAAGTATGTCTATGGTGAATACCAACCATAAAGAGAATTTGGTCTCAATATCCACCACTTACAGTTAGAAATAATGTTATACCTGATTTTGGTTCCTTATATATGAAAACCGTGTTAAGTTGTGCTAGAGATGCTTTATGTTTCTTAAGACGAGTATAATATTTGTGCTAGTGAAACAGTTAGGTAAGTTAGTCATGATAGAGATGTATCAATTCTGCATGTTTCCTGCAAAAGACTAGCTGATATAGAGGATATGCAGACCACATATCTCAGTCATCACTATTAAACAAACTATAGTAAGTTTTCTTATAAACAGAGTTAAGCTTTGGTATAAAATATCAAAACCTAAGATGTCTACCAACTATGGTTAATTGGTGATTTTCAAGTTAGGATCTGTTACTTGGTAGTGGTTTAATGTACAATTGCTTTCGTTAAAGGCACAATTATAAGTATAATACAGTCTGATTCTGGAAGAGCTAAAACTATGTTTCTACTATTTATCTTTTGTGTTGCACTTGCAGATTAGACCTCCATTTCCATGGAGACACTACTTTCAAAACACACATTGTCTCATCTTTGCGCTTGATAGAAATGACAACGACCATGTTGTTGAGGTAAAGGACAAGCTTCACAGGGTGTTAAATGAGGTAATTTTGATATTACTATAGTTTTTTTGGGTATTAATTAAAGAAGATATATTAACGACTAACTATTACATCCAAGGGCATGTGCCCCAAATTCCAAAGGACATGTTCAAAAGGTTGCGATACTAGTAGGAGTAGTAGAAGCCGTAACAACAACAATATTTACATGCTCAAAATGGTAGGCACCACACTGACTATTTCTTGACATATTCAATAAACTATGCAGGTAAGTAGTTTCCGCTTTATTAGCCCGGGTGCCTCAAGTGTACATTCTGGATCATGCTAAAAAAACTTCTAGTGGAGTAGGTTGTGGGGATTGGATACCCATGCACACTAACTTGTCAGCCACTGATGGATTATATAGTGAAGTACAAGCACTTGCAATCATTAATAAGATGTGAGTACAACTCATTTGGTGTTGTAAGCATCTGTATAACATCTAAGAAGTCTCCTTCAATTTGTAATGACCTTAGGTGGTAAGACTTGGCATAAAGTCCTTGCAGTAGAGCATGCATTTCAACAATAGTTATGGATTCTTTTGGGATTGTTCTAGCAAGTCGGGAATCCAATCACTCAAAGTTAAATGTTTGTTCAGTCTATTTTGTTAGTTCAATCAGTCATATGTGAATAATTCTATTCCTTTCTTAGATTTTGTTATTTCTTTAACTCTAGACCACTCATAGTCATGTTTAAGTCTCCTCTAGATTATTTGATTTTATAGCTAAGCTTTGCTGGATTTTTTAAAGACCCCGAAAGTAAGCATACATGTCAGTGGGATTTTGCATAGGTCCTGTGCATAAAAAGGATGTCATGAAAGCTAGTGTTATGCTTGAGAAGAAGAAAGAGTATGCAACCATCTTGGCCTTTGATGTTAAAGTGACACAGGAAGCTCGGGAACTTTCAGATGAACTTGGTGTCAAAGTTTTTATGGTTGATATTATATATCACTTATTTGATTAGTTTAGAGTCTACATTGACACTATCAAGGAAGAAAAAAAAGGACGGAAGTTGCTGAAGAAGCAGTCTTTCCTTGATTGTACCGAATTGTGTCTTCAACATGAGGGAAAATATATAATTAAATTTTAAATAAAAAGTAATTTTCAGTAGCAACAATATTTGTGGCGGATATAAGCTGCCACTAATTATTTATTTTAATTTATTCGTTCATATAATTAAATTTCAAATGGAAATAAATTTTCAGCAATAAAAATATGAAGACGAAATGAAACTGCTACTAATTTTTTTTTAAACATTTAAATCATATTGTAGCGGTCGAAAACTTCCATGTAATGTTTTAAAAAAAATTTGAAATTATGTTGTGGAGTTTTATAGACCCCCAAATTTTTTTTTTGGTAAAATTATGATATATTGTGGGAGTTTAAATACTCCCACAATATTTGTTTGAAACAACAATATCATATTGCGAGGGTTCTAAACTGTCATTGATTAATTTTAAAACCCCCCACAAATTCAAAATTCATTTTGTGGCATACGTCGTGGAGGTTGAAAAAACCGCCGTTGTATGCCCGTGGCAAGGCTAATTGTGGCACTTTTAAAAACCGCAACAATTCTTTTTGTTGCAGTAAAAAACCATCACAACTTGACAAAAAACCCTCCACAATTTAACTGTTTTTTGGTAGTGATCTTAGAATTAGTTATCTTGGGATAACTTATCCCACCATATATATGGGATAACTTATCCCATCATTGTGGTATATATGGTGGGATAAGTTATCCCAAACATGGTAGCCATACAAGACGCCAAAATTTAACTCATGATTATTTTTTTATCTCATGACTAATTATTCTTATCACTTACACCAAACGTGTTAGCAATTTGTGTTAAAAACCAATATTACTGATTCAACAAACTTTGCAGAAACATGAAGTTACCAAAGTTTATCCGAACCAATGAAGAAGCAGATGAATAAAAATTAATTCAAAAGAAAACTAAAATCTGTAAAACATACCGGAATCTGGAAAAACAGAACGGAAAAGATCAAGCCCACTGAATGCACAATGTCCCCTTAAGGAAATTATTGCCCTCTAGTATCCGAGGTTTGATCTGGAATATATCCTCCCAGTATAGAATGATCTTAATCACCAGTGTATTGTTACCCAAAACACAGGTGTCAGCGAACCACTCATTAAAGTTTTGACATCTCAATTGAGTTTGAGATGTCAAATTTGGTTGGGGTAGCATAATTTGCTTGCATGCACATGTTTCGTAAACGAATCTCGAGAACCTGAGTGGAGTTTGTTGGGACTTAACTCATTTGGCTAGTGCACTATTTTGGTGCAGCTGCTCAAGTGGCCCTGGCACCATTGAAGTAGAAGCAACTTTAGTGGCTAGGGTGTCTCTTATGCAAGGCTCTCCAACTAAGGGCAGTCTCTTTAGCGGCCCTAGGCTCGCTTAAACAGTGGTTGCTTAAGAGGCTAGGAAGCCACTTTAATTGAGTAGCTAGCTAGGCCTAGCTGCTTAAGTGACAGGTGTGTAGCTTTAGTGAGGCCAATTAAGAGGCCACAGTGACTACTTTAGTGACTTCAACCGGTGGTTATACCCACTTTTAGCCTCATTTTATAAGTTCTTGTTCAATAAATTTTCTTTAGGAGATTGATTTTCAATTGGTTTTAGCTAGATGTTGTGGGTTTAGGGTGGAGATTTGTTTCAAGAGTTTGGTTGGCTCATTCATTATGCGTGTGAACTTGTAAGTCTTTTCATTTTTCTCCGTCTATCTTAAATGGAGAGGTGATGCCTTTTTGGGGTAGAAGCTCATTGAGCCAAATGGGACCAATTGACGTAATCAATTTTGGGATTCCTCCTATGGGTTTCACAATGCTATTTTTGACTCGTTTTTAGTCCGAACTGCAATTATTGTAATGTTGGAGTAAAACATCCATATTGACATTATGGTCATTTATTTGATAGCGTGGGAGCAATCAGAGGATGGTTGGAATGGTAAAGCTTCGATTTAGTTGATTTTGGAGGGCGCAGGATAGGCTTTGAGGGAGGCTACGACTTACCAATCTTAAATTGAGCTTGTGTTGGTAATTTCATGATGTTTAGTCAATTTTGGGAGGGGTACCTAGTATGTATCATGTTTTGTGGATATAATTCATGCCTTAGACTTCTTTTCAGGTAGTTTTTTTTAGGAAATTGAGCATACCAACCTTTTTGTGTTGTTGTATCATCCCTTGTTCTAGATATTTGTCTAGTTGTATTGATTTTTGTGGCTTGTTCTTTGCCTTTTCCTAGGCATAGGCTAGTAATTGCTTTAGACTTGCAACTTTGAACCGTTATACGTTACCAATTCTATGACGTAGCTTCGGATGACTTAACTCCCTGTAGACTGATATAGTAGACTTGGGCTCGATAGTAGGGTTCCTAAGTTAAGGGAAAACTCAACTCTTGTAACCATTTATCCATAACTTCCTTTATGTTTTGGCCCGGATGTGTTCTTTTGTGATTTTGGGCATTATTGGTTATATTGGATCAACTCTTGGGTTTGGAGATGGAGTGGGTCCCTATTGAATCTGAAGCTGGTTTCTCTCTACGGAACACTCTTACATGAAGAACACCATGTGACTTGAAGACATTCAGAGTCTATTAGCCACAGTTTGAAGCCCCAGTGCAACTCTTTAGCCATGGTCGTGGCCCTAGCACATCTCTTTTTGCCATGGTTTCAAGCCCTACCACATGTATATTAGAAACATTTTTAGTCCGAGTATACTTATATTAGTCGGGTTTGAGTCCTAGCAAGGTGGTTCATTTTGGTTCTTCAGGGTGCCTTCGCCCTAGTTAAAGTTTGGTGTCATTCGTTTTAGTTTTGGAGTACTTTGCATTTTAATTAGTATTATATTAAGCTCTAATGTGTACTCATCAGGATTATGGGGGTCCATTTGTGTTATTTACTTTCAAATTGCGCATGAGTGTACCTTCTAGGTTCATGGGGTCCTGTTAGGTTATATATAAGTGATTTACTTTAACACTTCGTCCTTTCTAGACGACTGAGCTATATAGTTAGACTTTCAACTTTTTCTTTGTTTATATTACCTCTAGTCACTTTCTATTTCCTCAATTTTCATACTATATTTACTTTGCAAACTCAGCCAGCTTATGATGCCTACTGGGTACCTTTTGTTTTAGTACTCTTGCTACACTCTACATTATTTTCTTGATACAGATTCAAGTGTCAGCTAACAACAGTGATTCGAGACTTTGTGGAGACCTTCAAAAATTTAGGATGAGTTGATAGTATCCTATTTTGACTTATGTCTATTTGTATATAGATTTGAGTAGTCTTTTGTATTCGAGACAAGTCTGTACTTTTTGGTCTACTTTTGGGACTTGTACTCTTGTAGTAGATTTGTACTTTCATCCACCAAGTCATGGGATTGGATCATGTACTCTTGTGTATATTTATATCTTGATGTCATTTCTCATTTTTCCTATGTTTTTCTTTATATTGTTATTAACTTCTTGTTGGTAGTTGATTCTACCCAATATGATTATTACTTGTTATTCTGAGATACGGGTTGGCTTACCTACTATTTATTGATGGTATGTGTGATCATGACTTAATTCTTTTATTGAAAAAGTTCATATCAAAGCCCAAGTTCCCCAGCATAGTTGGTAAAAAGCTGGTGTATGTTTGGGAAAGTCATGTGGATCGATGCAGAGACGTCTATATCCCATCTTTGTGAGGTCACATGACATCTTTAGAAGATTCCTTCTTTTGGTTCATTATTATGCATATGATTATGTATTCAGTTTCTGGAATCTTACTTGTTTCATTCTTTGCCGGATGGCTTATATGCAGGATTCAACGACCGAGGGTGATGCTCTTAGGCAAGCAGATAGAGCCTCAACTTGGTGATGAAGATGATCTCGAGGTTGGGTGAGAGTTGTAGCACCAACTCAGGGTTGGGGTAGAAAGGTGACCCTGGATTTAATAGCATAAGCTCAACCAGCTCATCTTCTTCCCTATTGGTGGGGTTGGGACAAACCTAGCTACCACCTATGCCAGCTATGACACCAGATTCACAGACAGCTATCGCATAGTTATTGGCCATGCTAGTGGACATGTAGTAGGTTCCAACTATGCCAGCACCACGGGTTCAACCGGTAGTAATGACTCTATACGTTAAGGTTCCACCAACACCCGTCACCGCTCAATTTGTTATCACACTTGGAACTATGCAATTAGAGGTGCAAAAAATGCTTCAAGTGTTTTTGAGATCAACTCTTCTGAGATTTTCTAATGCTGGAGGGGAGGATACATGTGATTTTTTGATGACTTGTGAAGAGAATTTGTATACCTTGGGATTAATAGAGTCGAGAAGAGGAGACTTTACTGGGCTTGACAGAATAACCAGGCAGTGGTGGCATTCACTTATGGAGTGCAGACTAGTTGAGTCACCTATTTGTCTTGGATGGAGTTTTTAGAGGCCTTTTTGTCCGGGCTCATACCGAAGAGTGCCAGGGATCAACTTTGTGATTAGTTTCTAGGTTTGCTCAGGGATCCATGATCATATAAGAGTACAAGCTTAGGTTTGATAAGCTCTCCAAGCATGCTACCATGATTTTGTCTACTGAGTAGGAGAAATTTTGTTGCTTCGCTAGTGGTTTGAAGTTGTAGCTGCAAATTGAGACTGAGTCTATAGCTTTCTTACACAGATCGTTCTTGAATGTTGTTGATAACACATGTACTATAAATGAGTTCCGTCGCGAGGCCCTAGGGGGCAGTAACAAAAATACTCATCACCAGGGAAACTGTAGTATTCTAGGGATAAAGATTGAGTCGCCTACAAGAATGCTTGGTTTTGATGTATTTTTGGGCATGAACGAGTTATACCTTTACCATGTAGTCTTGGATTATTTTTCTAAGATCGTTACTTTAACCATGGCTAGTATCCTTCGAGTGGTGTTGCAAGGTTCTTTTAGTCACACGCCGATTGGGTTATTTATTATGTTTGGGCGCAGAGATTGGTATATGCTTATCCTGTTTGGCATACAGGATGTTAGTAAGGAAGGCCCTATTGTTGATTATATTCTGATTGTGCAAGAGTTCCAAGATTTCTTCCCTACTGATCTACTTGGCGTCCCCACCGTCTAATATTGGTTTTGTTATTGAAATTAAGCCAGAAACTTATCTTATCTCTATTTCGTCGTCCCATACGGCCGACACAAAGATAAACGAGCTCAATGTTTAACTTCAGGATCTCTTGGGTAAGGGATTCATTCATTATTTTGCCTTGGGGTGGCCTAGTTCTATTCGTGAAGATGAAGGATGAGACTTAGTTTATGTGTATCAATTACAAGTAGCTACACAAGGTGATGGTAAACAATAGATACCATATGGCTCATTTCGAAGATTTGTTTGATCATCTTTAGGGTGTCCTGGTGTTCTTTAAGATTGATTTGAGATTTGGTTATCATTAGTTGAGGATACGGGAGGTAGACATCCCTAAGACAACTTTTAGGGCTCGTTATGATCATTATGAGTTCCTAGTGATGTCTTTTAGGTTGATCAATGTCCCAACAAAATTAATGGATTTGATAATGAGTGTGTTCAAGCTGTATAAAGACTCTTTGATCATTATTTTCGTTGACGACATTCTTGTATAATCTTGGACTAGGGAGAAGCACAAACAGAATTTGCGGACTGTGCTCCAAACTTTGAGAGATCATCGACTTTATGCAAAGTTCTTAAAGTGTGAGATTGGAATTCAGTCAGTAGGTTTCTTGGGGAACGTGGTGTCCAAGGATATCATTATGATTAATCTAGTGAAGATTGAGGCTATTCATGATTGGGCTAGGACAACTTCTGTTACTGAGGTTCAGAGCTTCGTCGGGTTAGCTGGTTACTATAGACGGTTTATAAAGAGCTTCTCATCAATTTAAGCACCACTGACTATGTTGATTCAACTTCATGTTCTTTTTGGGTGGTCAGATCAGTGTGAGTTGAGCTTTCAGAAGCTCAATGAGTTGGTTACTATTGCTCTTGTTCTGACTTTTCAGTTAAGGGCACTGGCTTCAAAGTGTATTGCAACACATCTAACACTTTTTTAGGTTGTGTGTTGATGTAGCACATTCATGTGATTGCTTATGCGTCGAGACAACTTAAAGTGCACGAGTGCAACTACCTTAGTAATAATTTGGAGTTGGCGGTAATAGTTTTTTTGCTTAAGATTTGGAGGCATAACCTTTATGGAGTTAGATGAAAGATTGACACTCATTAGAGGAGTTTGTAGTATATTATGAGTAGAAAGACCTCGATTCATGGCACCATAGGTGGATTGAGCTCCTAAAGAACTATGAACTCTCTATTCTACACCATCCAGGACAGGTGAATGTGGTAGTGAATGCCTTGAGTAAAAGAAGGGCAAATATCAAAGCAATCTTTGGATTTAGACGTTTATTTTTTAGCCAACATAATTATTTACCTTGACATTTCATATTCTAGGCGGGTTCTAGTCTATGTTGGGGTTCAATTGCCTTTATTAAGTGGCTTCGTGGTTGGAAGTTTGAGGATGATGTGTTGCTAGCTATTCGAGATATGAGGTGACATCGGGCAAGAAAATTTGGATACATGTGATGTTCTAAGGTTTAATGGTCATATCCGTGTTCCTAGAGTTGGAGACTTGATATAGTTGATTCTTTGTGAGGCCTATGATTTAAGATACTTTATTCATCTGAGTACAACAAATGTTTATCTATAACGACTCGGAAAATGGTAGGATGAACTAGAGCCTAATTGTGAGGGTCAACGTCAAGGTACGTGTAGACTCCGTAGTTGAAAGACCTTTTTAGATTTGTATTGAGGGTTGCAAGGGCATGTGCCAAGGCAAGGGGGGCAAAGCCTAGCCAAAGGCCAAGGCTGCCCAACTGTTGACCAAGCATTACTAGGGCTCACGACCACCTTCACGACCAGTGGTCATGACAACGGTCCGTGAAGGGGTCCGTGAAGACCCCTTAGGTTGGTGGGAGTGATGTAGATTGAGGAGGCTACTGCCTCAAGGACCACGGGTACCACCACGAGCCATGGTGCCCTTGACGGACTGTCTAGGTGGCCGTGAAGACCACTTATGCCCTTGAGGGATTGTCAAGGTTGGGAGGCACACTGTCTAAGGGACCACGGGCACCACCATGAGCCGTGGTGCCCCTCACGACCCGTCAAAGTGGGCGTGGTCCCTGATGGGGCAGCCTTAATTGGGGAGTTTTAAGTAATTTCCCTTTTATTAATTATTATGTGGGATTGATTTTAATTGTTTAATATCACTAGTATATATAGTTTTAAGTCCTAAAACAAGTCATTTACTCCGTATTTCCCCAAATCAAATCAAAGAGTTCTTCCTTTGAAAAGATCTCTCTCTAGAAGTTCCCAATGAATAAGAAGAAGAAGTGGAAGGTAGGGTTTGTGGATTCAAAGTGTTCTTCCTAAAATTTCTTGGGGATTCACAAGCAAGGTATGATAATCCTTCATCTAGGGGTAGCTTCCACCCCTAGAGTCTATTCAAAGTTAGTTTTCAAAGTTTTCAAGTTTCTCAAAACCTAGGGTTTTTACGCTAACTCATGGGTTCCTTCTTCAAACATTTTCAAATTATTATTAATGATAGATTATGAATAAATTAGTGTTTAATTGATGATTTATGATGAAAATACTCTATGAACCCATGAATTTCCTTAATTCCTAAATTGTGCCTTTATGAAATGCGTTTGTTAATTATGCAAGCATGTGAATGGAATTTGTCTAAATTACTTTGGGTTATTGAATTGTATTATTATCCATGCCTTAATTATAGTAAATTTTTGGTGTGTTGTTGATTTGAGATTCATGGCCTTAAGGGCGTAGTATGTGGAATTGAGTATTATCATGATGTCTTGTATATGAATGTGAATCTATTGAAGGTAATATGATCTTGTCTTGAATGTAATTGTGTTATTATTGAAAGGATATTTCTCAATTTGACACTCATTAATGTGATGATGGAAGGTGAAGGGTTTCTATAATGTGAAGTTATATCTTGAATTGGTAGGCTTAAGGCATCCTTTTCTTGAATTGATTAATGTGACCTTGAATGCAATATCATGTCTTGAATTGGTAGTATTATTCATCCTCTTCTTGTATATTGAATCTCTCTTGACTTAATGAACATGCGTCCGTAGACCAATGTTGGTAGCCCTTGCATGATGAGTTCTATGACCTATTCTAATGATGTATCTTGGATCGGTAGGCTTAGGGAACCCTTTCATAAATGATGTTAATGAACTTTGGGATCGGTAGGCTTATGGCACCCTTTCATGAATGTTGATGACAAACCTTGAATCGATAGACCTAGTGTTGGTAGCCCTTTCATGTCTAAAATGATGAACCTTGCATTGGTAGGCCCAATGTTGATGGCACCCTTCTTGGAAAGTCAATGAGCTATCCTTAATGTACCTTGAATCGGTAGACCTAATGGTGGTGGCCCTTTCTTGTGTAATGTACTTGGGTCGGTAAACCTAATATTGGTAGCCCTCTCAAGTACAATAATGTTAATGAAAATGAAATACTCTATGGGAATGGAAGCTAAGCATCGAGTGGATATGGTAAGATGGAAACTCTCCCAATGTTAGGTTAGGGTTCCAATGAACATCTTCCTATCCCATAACTATGTGCCCACATAGGATATTAGATAGTGGTTTTCACCTACGCTAAAATGTTACCGATCCTACCTTAGGCAAGTAGACCACCTCTTTACGGTGTGGGGCCATATGACACCGGATTCCATGGTTTACTCTTCTGGTCTATGTCGGTTAATGCCTATTCCCATCATGTGAGATGTGCATTATGGTTTCTTGAGAAGTTCTATGAAGTGTGGGTGGTAGTATGGGATTCCATCCATGCATTGCACGAGTAGGCTTTGAGAGGGTCATAGTGAGTTCTCTAATGTCTTAATGACTAATGAATGAAAGTGCTCTTAATGAAGCTAATGAAGAATGTTGACTTAAATGTCTAATGTAATGATGCATGCTATACTTGGGTTGTATTTTTGAGTTATTTTCCCTTGTCATGACTTATGAAATGTATGTGTTCCTTATGCATGAGTATTTCTTGAAGTTAAGTATGAAAAGGTAAGTTCATCTAAGGTAGCCTCAAAGTGGCACTTAGTAGGGATAGTAGTATGGGATGCTATCCTTACATTGCAGAAGCGTAGCTTAAGGTTACTTAAGGTGAATGTTCAAATGTGATGATTATGACTTGTATGATGATTATACTTGTACTTTATGTCTCTTATACAAATGTACATGATATTTCTAAAAAGTGGCATAATGCATGGATTTCAACCAAAATGTCCGTTTAAAAGCATGTTTTTGCATGGTCATCATACTTAGTACATTTTTGTGTGCTAACCCATATTTCTTTTATTTTACTAAAAGTGTAGGTTCCGACAAGTGAGTTACTTTATCTCTAGTTAAAGCTTGGATTGAGATTCCTCCAAGACTAAGTTGTATGTCCTCATAGATCGAGGACAAGTGTTTAGATGTTTCCTTTCTTCCATGTAATTTACAATTGTTAGACTTTCAATTATAAACGGTCGTGTCCCTACTTTTGTTCAAGATATTATTTGTTTAGATGGCCATGTGAGACTATAGACTTCTGCTGTGTTTCAAGTGTTTTTAAATAAAATTTGATTGTTTGGATTTAAAGAAAAGATTTTAAATTCTGCACTATTTCTATGCATCGAATGTTATGAATGCTAAGAGGCTTGTACGAGACCCCTTTGGGGTCAAGTACGCCGTGTTGCTTCCGGGGCATAGGCTTGGGTCATGATATTATCGTTATTTGAGGCAACACTTCTGGTGGAGTGGTATGAGGATAGATATAGCAGACTATGTTTCTTATTACTTGTGTTTCCAGCAGGTGAAGGTCGGGCATTTGAGGCCTGTCGTTGAGTTCTAGAGATTACCCATTCTAGAGTAGAAGTGGGAGCATTTCACTATGGACTTTGTTATGGGGTCGCCTGAGACGTCTAGAGATGTTGATAGCATTTGTTCATTGTGGATTGATTGACCAAGTGATCATACTTGCTTTTCGTGCATTCTTCTTAGTGCCAAGAGGTTGACTAATGTCTATATTTGAGAGGTAGTTTTTCTTCATGGGGTGCCTGTGTTTATTATTCTAATGGGGGTTTTTGGTTTACTGCTAGATTTTGGAGGACCTCTCGGGAGAAGTTGGGTACCCGAGTTGACTTTAGAACAACCATTCACCCACAGAATGATGATCTATCAGAGTGTACTATTTACTTTTTCAAAGATATGTTGTGGGCATGTGTATTGGACTTTGAGGGTCAATAGGAGAGGTTCTTTGCCTTATCGGGTTTGGGTATAACAACAACTATCATTTGAGTATTCAGATGACCCCATTGGAGTTCTTGTATGGTAGGCATTGTCACACTCCAATTAGGTTGTTTAAGGCTTCGGAGCCTAGGCTACGTGGTACTAATTTTCTTTAGAAGGCTTTGGGTAAAGTTAAGGTGATTTAGGATAGGATGTGGTCATCATGGAGCAGGCATATGAGTTATGCTAGCCATAGGCACTGGCCTCTGAGATTTGGAGTAAGTGACCGGGTATTCCTTAGAGTATCACCTATGAAAGGCATAACTAGATTTGAGAGGTGGGGCAATATTAGCCCTTGGTATATATGGCAATTTGAGATTTTCTGGACTACTTGTGATGTTGTTTATGAGTTAGCCTTACCTTTTGCATTTTCAGCTATTCATTCGATTTTTCATGTTTTGATACTTCACCAATATATTTTTGATAAGTCCCATGTGGTATGGCATGACTCAGTTCAATTGACTGACCATTTGACCTTTGTGGAGGACCAATTGCTACTTTTGAGATGTGAGGCGAAGGAGTTTGAGAGACATTCATGTTGTTAAAGTTCGGTAGAGGCAGTGTTCAGTCAAGAAGTCTACTTGGGAGATCAAGAACAAAATGTGAGTTCAGCTTCCGCACCTGTTTAAGCCTTCATGTTATTCTTGACTCTTTACTTTTGAGGACAAAAGTCATTTTAGTAGTGCATGTTGTAAAGATCCTTTATGTCATTTTCTCTTTATTTTACTATTTTCTACATTTAGAGATTTCTTGTAGAAAACCCAAGTAATTTATAACTTACTGGGAATGATAGTTTGGTCACCTGGTTGTTTATTTGATCTTTGTGCAATTTTTCATGTTTTCAAGCTTTTGAAACTTGAATGGTTGACTTCAATGAAAACCTAGAGTAAACTACCTTAGAATTCATTTTTGATGAGTCTATTAGCTCAAAAACATTGATTTAGGTCTAGAAGGACCTTTGGCATGGGCCTCGAAGCTTCTGGGCTCATTTCGAGTTATTTATTTTTATAGATTTTTGCTTAAAATGTAGATTGTGTGTGATACTCACTTTTTGTTAAGACGACCTTCGTTGAAAGTTTTAGCATCTATGTTGAGTTCTATATATTGACTTTGGTGGGGTAGTGTAGTTTGATTGTATGCATGGGTTTCTCAATCAATCCCCAACACTGGAGTGGAGTTCGTTGGGACTTAGCTCATTTAGTTGGTGCAACTGCTCAAGCAACCTGGGACTGATGGTAGCAAATAAAGAAACTTCATAGAAGTTAAAATAGGAAAATATAAAAATGCCTAGCTAAAAAGTAGCCGATTTAGCTGCTTGGGCGCCACTTTAGTGAAGCAGCCAGCTGGGCCTAGCCGCTTAAGCAGTAGGTGCACCGCTTTAGCGGTGTCACTTAAGCGGCCAAAACATCCAGTTTAGCGGCACTAACTGTTAGTTATACCTGCTTTTAGCTTCATTTCCCATAAGTTCTTGTTTAGAAATTTTCTTTGGGAACTCAATTTTCCAGTGTGTTTTAGCTAGTTAAAATGGGTTTTGTCTAGAGAACTATTTCGGAAGTTTGGTTGGCTCATTCATCATACATGTGAACCAGTAAGTTTCTTTCTTTTTCTTTCTTTTAGCTTTAATAGTGATGTGTTGTTCTTGTGATTGCATGATTTTTTTAGGTTGTTGTAAAGCTCGGATTGTGTTTATTTTTGGGGCACAAACACCTTGAGCCGAATGAGACCAATTGACAGAGTCAATTTCAAGATCCCCGATGTGGGTCTCACAATGTTGTTTGACTTATTTTTAGTCCTGCCTTCAATTATTGTGATTTGGATTACAAAACGTCTATTTTGACATTGTTGTCATTTATTTGATAGTGTGGCAGCAATCGGAGGTGGTTTGGAAGCGTAAAACTCTAGTTTAGTTGATTTTGGAGCATAAATGATCAACTTTGAGGTGGGCTACGACTTACCTATCTTAGATTGAGCTTTTGTTTGTAAGTTCATGTTGTTTAGCTTGATTTGGGAGGTTTCCTAGTATGTATCATGTTTAGTGGATATAATTCATGCCTTTGCCTTCTTTTGGGTAGTTTTTGGGAAATTGAGCATGCCTACCTTGTTGCGTTGTTGTATCATGCCTTGTTGTAGCTATTTGCCTAGTTGTATTATTTTGATGGCTTGTTCTTAGCCTTTTCGTAGGTGTAGGATAGTGAGTGCCTTTGACTTGAGATTTGGAGCCGTTATGTCTTAGAAATTCTCCGACGTCACTTGGGAGGACTTAGCTCTATGTCGATTAATATATCAAACTTGGGTTTGATAGTATGGATCCTAACCAACTCATCTCTTGTAACCGTTCATCCATAACTTGCTTTATGTTTTGACTATTGTGTTCTTTTGTGATTTTAGACTTTGTTGTTATATTAGATCGGGTCTTAGGTTTTGAGCTATAATGGTCCCTAGTGACTCTAAAAAGTGGTTTTGCTCTATGGTATGTTCCCACATGAAGAGAGGCATGCAATTTTGAGACATTTGTAGTCTTTTAATCGTTGTTGGAGGCCTTGGCAATCTATTTTAGCCACAGTTCAAGGATCTAGCTCATCTCTTTAGCCACGATTCAAGGCCCTAACACATCTTTTAGCCACAATTCAAGGCCCTAATATATCTCTATTAGCTGCAGTTTGAGTTCGGGTGCACTTTTTTTAGTCGAGTTCGATTCCAAACATGGTGGTTCATTTGGGATTATTGGGGGTTCCTTCGCCGCAGTTCGAGTCTGGGTCAGCCATTTCAGTTCTCAAATACTTTTTGACTTAGCTAGTATTATCTTTAGCTCTTCTGTGTACTAATCGGGCATATGGGTTCCACATGGGTGAACCTTCTGGGAATATGGGGAAAAGTGAGGTTATACATAGCTTATTTACTTTACCCCTTCATCCTTTATAGATTCGTGAGCTATATAGTTAGACTTTTAGTTATTGTTTCGTTTCTATGACATCTAGTCACCATTTATTTCCTTGCATATCATACTGTATTTACTTTCCAATCTCAGTCGGCATATGATGCCTACTGAGTACTTGTTGTTTTGGTACTCATACACTCTGCACATGTTTCTTGATGGAGATCTGAGCGTTATCCAACCGTGTTGATTCAAGCATTTGTGGAGATCTTTGGAGATTGATGGTAAGTTGATGGCATCCTGGTTTGACTTATCTCCATCTTAATTTAGTTTTGACTAGTCATTTGTATTTGAGACAGGTTTGTACTTTTTGGTTTACTTTTGAGATTCGTACTTTTGTAGTAGCTTTGTACTTCCATCAACGAGGTCGTAAGATTGGATTGTATACTCCTGTGTGTATATATTGATGTCATTTTTTATTTCCGCTTTGCTTTCCTTTATGTTGTTAATAATTAATCGTTGGTTGTTGATTCTACCCAATATGCTTATTACTTATCATTTCGAGATATGGATTGACTTACCTAGTGGTGGGTAATGGTAAGTGTCATCATAACTCGAGTTTCTCTGGTAATGACATAGAATTTATTGTTATTAGCGATTTGCAGCTTTGTTGATAAAGGGTATACAATAGAAAAGGTTTAGTTTTCTATCATCTAATTTATTGATTTTAGGAATAAAAGTGTATGATTGTCTAGATAGAAGAACATATCTATAATTTCATATAGCTTTCATACAATCTCAACAAATTCTCATTGACAACAATTCAGGTAAGCTGATATGATACAACAATAGAGGTATTGGAGTTATACTTACCATATTACCAAGATAATGAGTTATTAGTCTCTTGACGGGTGTAGATCTAGATTTCCTCACATCACCCCTGACAAAAACAGAATAATTAACCTTTTAAAAATTTAAACTTGTGAGATTCAACCCACTAAAGGATAGATCCAAGAAAGTAAAACTAGTTGGTTATGATAAAATTACCTGAGAGTGTTAATTCGACATGATGAACAAACATCGATTTTTTTTCAACAAGTGTAGAAGGAAAGCTTTATTGATTTGGTACGATAGCTTCATCATGGAAGATTTAAACTCTTAGACATCTCCTATAGTTTATCGATGCTTTGACGGCCGAAGTTTTCACTAGAAGCATCCAGTATCTCTCTAAAATCCATTTTAGGTTTTTGTTTCTTGTTTTGTTTTGCTATTTGATTTTCTTGTGCTTTAGTTTTTATTTTATTGCTGATTTTGTTGGGCTTTAGATTTTGGGTTGGTTCTTTGTATAGTTGTTTGCTTTGGTAATAAAGAATTTTACCCAATGGATGTTTCAATTAAAAAAAAGGTGCAACTTGATCACATCGCATAAACAGTTGTTACAAACTTTAATGAAGTCGTAGCATATGCTATGACAACTACAAATTTTCAGGGATGTAGATTTATAAAATAAAAACTATATGTTCTTGTTGAAACCAATTTAGACACTCCATATTTTAATTAAATTTTTGACCCTTTTCAATTTCAAACAATGTTGTAATAATTGTTTTACAAATTAAAATATTTTTAAAATCATTGCAAGGCAAGATTTATATAATTTCTACTTTTATAAACATTTGGAAAATTATTTTATGGTAACACCACAAATTTCAAAAAGGGAATAGGTTGCATAAATTTTGTCTACTTGTTTAGGTCTATGAGACCAGTCTATGGTTTGTACAAATTTCTTTGGGTCATTGACCAGTCTTATAGAAAATTGGAAAATAATTTTTTAAATTAAGTCCCAGTACCTTATCCTACAATCGATCGGGACAGTCCGTCGTAGGTGTGTTCCGTAGAAGCAATTCAGACTTAGTGAAATTTTGAGGTTAAGGCTAAGTTCTTCAAGTAGGGTCTACAAACCGTAGGAAGTCCTACAGACCGTAGGAAGTCCCACAGACTGTAGAAGGGTCCCACCAATAGTTGAGTAATTTTAAGGTCCTGGTACTTTGTCTACGATTGACCAAACGGACCGTTTGGTCAAAATCATAGGCCAGTCCGACATTTATATCTTAGGAATTTTATGGTATTTTCCTAAATGTTTTAAGCCTATTGTCACGCCCCAAGCCTACACCCTGTGCGGGACTGACACTCGAGAACCATTGTTAGCCCCAAGCAAACCCTTGGCCTGGCTTACTCGCTCAACGGAAGACTTAATTTATCAAGATAACTAATATAAGACGTTGAATACTATAAAGAAAACGTCAAACTAGCCAATAAGGCAAACTCAAGTCTCAACATAAGATAATGAAAATGAACAGGCTAAAGAATTAACATCTAACTATCTATGAAGCCTCTAAACAACTGAGATGGATGTCGGGACAAGAGCCACGACATCTTAATGAAGTGAAACTACTAAAAACAATAAAAGGGGTCCTACGGAAGCAATGAGACACACCAACAAACTCTGGAGCTCAACTAGAATCAACGATGCACTCGAGGCTGATCCTGGTTACCTGCATCATTAAAAGATGCAGCGCAAATGGCGTCAGTACATTGAATGTACGAGTATGCCAGGGGAATTCTAAAACAAGACATAAGCTTGAAAGGAACTGAAAGAACTAACCTGGCTCAACTTAACTGAATTCAATATAAAGCAATAAAGTAAATGCAGTATAAAGAAAAGCTTTTAAAACATGGATTTCAACTCTATGTATTTAGAAATACAATATTACTCTGTGTGTATGCAAAGATACGATATAAACTCTGAATTTGATATAAAAATACAAATAAACTGTGTATATAAGAATACAAATACTTCTGTGGGAGTTTCTTTAACTGACAACCATCACGTAAAAGCTATTGTGATGATACAACGTTTTTCCTAATGCTGCCAGAGCCGTCCTATACCTTGTTGAGGGTATAGAACCTGACTACTAAGTGGATCCACTAGTCTATGCTAAAAAACACTAATGAATCATCTGAATATTATGACCCTTTTCTACCCATGGTGGCTACATGGTTTATGGGGGTTGTGAGTTGTCAGGACTCTCCCCCATATCGGTGCTCAATACTACTCCCAAAATATAATATAAGCTCTTATGTTTAAAAACATATTTCTTTCTGTGATTTGAGATAATTTCTCAAAACTTAGCTCAAAGGCTATCTTAGAAATCAAAGTTTCCTCTCTTGCTTAATTGTGAAAGCATTTTCTCTTTCTTGTTTAAATGTGAAAACATTTTAGACTCTTTGGGAATACATAGTCCCCATATACTCTTGAAGAAATGAACTTCAATCTTTACTCTTTTCTCTTTACTCAACTTGAACTTTAAGTCTTAAAACAAAGTTAAAACATTTGGAAAAAGACTTTTGGAAAACTCTAAGAACTTCTCTTAACTTGACTCTTGACTTAACTCTTAACTTTTCTTGA
The DNA here is from genome assembly GCF_900185275.1 of Solanum verrucosum. NCBI lineage: Eukaryota > Viridiplantae > Streptophyta > Magnoliopsida > Solanales > Solanaceae > Solanum > Solanum verrucosum. Next base: position 1,973,284 of record NW_026020157.1, read on the forward strand.
ATTGGATTATGGATTAAAGGCTCATGATCTCATGTAAATGATGATTTCATGTTGTTTAGATGTACCTTAGAGTGTAGAAATTAACTAAGAACCATAGGCACGTTTCAAAGTAACTAGTACGGAAAGAATGGGAAAGAAGTAGAAGACCTGGCGTCTCTGGCGCTGTGAGTGGCACGGGCCGCCAGACCCAAAACTTCAGAGGCTGTCTTGGGGCGCTCTGTCTGGCGCGGCGCCCCAGAGGCCAAACCTCAGAGAACTCTTTGGGGCACGCTGAGAAGTGCGGCGCCCCACACCCATTCCACAGATTTTTGACGAAAATCCTTGGTTATTTTTCAACTCTAAAGCCTCTAAACTCAATTGGGTCTTTCCCCAAACAATTAGATTCGACTACATAACCAAAATATGCAAGAATCTACCAAAATGACATCTAATTTCATGAATTAAAATCAAGAACTCCTCAACAATTTCATCAATCAAGAACCCAATAGAAACTTCAAACAAATCCATCAAGAACTCAATTTCAATGTTCCAAGAACATAATTTCGCTGAATAAATCATGATTGGCACATGGGTAAATTAATCCAATGCTAAGTGATCTCACATACCTTGTAGGGATCACCCCTTGACAAATTTCACGATCTTAGCTTCAAGAACTTGACGATTTCCTTGCTTCTCCTCTTTTTTTTTCTTCTCCAAAAACCTAACTCAATTTTCAAAAGCGTGAACTGACCAAGTTCAGTTTAGAACCCTAAGTAATTACCAGAAATAAATTAAAATAATAGGGTAAGGAAAAGACCAAACTACCCTTCCAAAATCCGGTTTTGACTTTCCTTAACTAGACAACCCAACTTCCAATGGACATATCTCACTCATACGAATTCGGAATTGAGTAAACTCGGCGGTGTTGGAAATATAATTCCAAGATATTTCCAACGGTATCTGGAAGAACACCTAAACCATTCTGAGCTAGGAGTTATGGTCGTTTGAAGTTGACTTGAAATTCAAACTTAACATAATTTAACCAAATTTCCAGATTTTCATTCTTTCCAAAAATGACTCTTTCTAGTTACGGGGTGTTACAATATCTCCCCCTTGGGAACATTCGTCCTCGAATGAGCTTACTCTTAGTAGGCTAAGGGTATAACATCAAACATGCAGTTCAAACACCCAACAAGCACAAATCTAACACATCAAGTATATAAATTATAGAGTACTAAGAAGTGAATTAGTAACTTAATTTGGGACTTCTCCGAATTCAAAGAGATGTAGGTATCTCTTATTCATATCTTCCTCCGATTCCCAAGTAGCTTCTCCAATAAATTGGTTCCTCCAAAAAACTTTGATGGATGCTACCTTTTTTGTTCTGAACTTGCGAACTTGGCGATCTAGAATCTGAACAGGAATCTCCTCATAAGATAAGCTATCCTTGATCCCAATGTATTCAGTTGGTATGATCAATGAAGGATCTCCCATGAACTTCTGCAATATGGCAATGTGAAATACCGGATGAACCGCTGCTATCTCTTTTAGTAGCTCCAACTCATAAGCTACATTACCAATCCTTTTGGATATTCTGTAAGGACCAATATATCGGGGACTAAGTTTCCCCTTTTTACCAAATCTCAGAACACCCATCATAGGTGAAACTTTTAAGTAGACCCAATCATCTACTTTGAATTCTAGCTCCATTCTCCTAACATTAGTGTAGGATTTCTAACGAATCTGCGCTGTTTTCAACCTTTCTTGAATAACTTTCACATTCTTCATAGCTTGATGAACTAAGTTTGGTCCTATCAACCCAGATTCACCAACTTCGAAAGCCTTTTTGGAATGACTTCCAAAACTGTGCAGTAAATTGTGCACCTATGTCTGAAATAATGGAGACCGAAACTCCATGAAGTCTAACTATTTCTTGAAGATATAACTTGTCATAGTCCTCTGCTAAATGGGTAGTCTTTACCGGTAAAAAGTGGGTTAATTTTGTCATTCTATCAACAATCACCCAAATAGAATCGTGCTACCTGCGAGACCTTCATAAATCTGTGATGAAGTCCATATTTATCATCTCCCACTTCCATTCTGGAAGTTCTATATTCTAAGCTATACCACCGGGCCTTTGGTGCTTTACTTTAACTTGTTAGCAATTCGGACACTTAACCACAAACTCTGCAATGCCCTTCTTCATACTACTCCACCAATAAACTCCTCTCAAATCACGATACATCTTTGTGGAACCCGGATTAATGGAATATCTGGAGCTATGAGCTTCCTCCATGATCCTCTCTTGGATTTCATCCACCCTTGGTACACACAATCTACCTTGATACCTCAATACACCATCTCTCCCTTGTTAAGAAACCAATATCTTTTACTTATGAACATTTGCCTTCAATTCAAGAAAAATAGGCTCTTGGTCTTGCTTCTTTTTTACTTCTAACACTAATGATAATTTAACCCTATTCATCACCACTACTCCTCCTTCTGTGGAATCCATTAGTCAAACTCCCAATCGTGCAAGTCTATGCACATCTCTTGCTAGCTCTTTCTTATCTTCCTCAAAATGGGCGGTACTACCCATAGACAACCTGCTCAAGGCATTAGCAACAACATTAGCCTTACCTGGGTGGTAAAGATTACTTATGTCATAATCCTTGAGTAATTCTAACCACATCCTTTGTCTGAGATTAAGCTCTTTCTGAGTAAACACATACTGAAGACTCTTGTGATCGATGAACACATCTACATGAACACCATAAAGATAATGGCGACATATTTTCAAAGAGAATACTACAGCAGCCAATTCTAGATCATGGGTTGGGTAGTTCCTCTCATGAACTTTCAACTATCTGGAGGCATAAGCTATAACTTTTCCATTTTGCATTAACGCACTACCCAAACCAACTCTAGGCGCATTACAATATACAACAAAGCCTTGCGGACCTTCTAGTTAGGTTAGCACTGGGCAATAGTCAACCTCCTTTTTAATTCCTGAAAGCTTTTCTCACAAGCTTTAGAACATTAAAATGTAACTGTCTTCTAAGTCAACTTGGTCAAAGGGGATGAAATAGATGAGAACCCCTCTACAAACCTTCTATAATAGCCAACCAAAGCCAAGAAACTCCTAATATCAGTTATAGATGTGGGTCTAGGCCAATCCTGCACTGCCTCTATCTTCTGAGTATCAACTTTAATTCCCTCTCTAGACACAATGTGACCTAAGAATGCGACAGACTCAAGCCAAAACTCACACTTAGAGAACTTGGTATACAACTCTCTATCCTTTAGAGTTTGGAGAACTATTCTAATATGGCTAGCATGATCTTCCTCATTCCTCGAATAGATTAGTATGTCACCAATGAACACGATAACAAACATATCTAAATAAGGCTTGAATACTATATTTATAAGATCCATGAACGTTGCGGGCGCATTAGTTAAATCAAACGACATGACTAGAAACTCATAATGATCATAACGGGTCCTGAAAGCTGTCTTTGGAATATCACATTCCCTTACTCTTAACTAATGGTAGCCTGATCTGAGGTTTATCTTAGAGAAACAAGTAGCACCCTGAAGCTGATCGAAAAAATCATCAATTCTCAAAAGAGGATACTTATTCTTGATGGTAACCTTGTTCAATTGACGGTAATCTATACACATCCTAAGGGAACCATCATTCTTCCTCACAAACAAGATCGGAGCGCCCCAAGGTGACACACTTAGTCGAATAAAGCCCTTATCAAAGAGATCTTTCAACTGTTCTTTTAGCTCTTTAAACTCTGCGGGTGCCATTCTATATGGCAGAATAGATATAAGACGAGTATCTGGGAGAACATCTATACCGAAGTCTATTTCTCTCTCAGGAGGGCTCTGGGAAGATCATCTGGAAAGACTTCTGGAAACTCTTTTACTACTGAAACTGACTGAATAGGAGGTATCTCAACACTAGAATCATTAACTCAGACTAAGTGATAGACACACCCCTTGTAAACTAGCTTTCTTGCCTTAAGATACGAAATAAAATGACCCTTAGGCACTGCTGAACTACTTTTCCATTCTAAGACTGGCTCATTTGGAAACTGAAACTTGACAACTCGAGTTCTACAATTAACTGAGGCATAACATGAATAAAGCCAATCCACACCTAGTATCACATCAAAATCTACCATGTCTAACTCAACTAAATCAGCCATGGTACTCTTGTGATTGATGAAAATGGACAATCACGATAGACTCTCTCTACTAGAATAGACTCACCAACATTTGTAGAAACACTGAAGGGCTCACGAAGTTGCTCAGAAAGAACATTAAAATTCATCGCAACATACAGAGTTACAAAGGATAAACTCGCTCTTGGTTCTAGCAAAGCATAAACATTAAATTTAAAGACTTGGATCATACCATTGACAATATCTGGCGAGTCCTCTTGCTCTTCGCGACTAGTGATAGCATAAAGGCAGTTTGCTCCTTCGCCAGTACCGAAAGTAGCCTTTCTAGGTGCAGCTTTATCTGGTGGAGCAACTGAAGAAGACTGGGCTCTATTGCCCCTATTACCACTACCCTTCTTGTTCTTTGGACACTCTCGCATGAAATGACCATTCTGACCACACTTGAAGCAACCATTAGAGCCATCACGCCACGTCCCTGAGTGGTTCCTACCACACTTAGCACATACAGGATACCTACTACCCCCTTGTGCCATACTATCCTGAGAATAAGTAGGTTTAGCTCTGAAATTCTGATAATTGTACTCACTTTTGTTCTTTGGTGCAGGTGCACTAGCAGATGATGGAGCAGGTCCCTTCTATTTATGTTGGAAGGATGACCGGTTGGCATTACTCTTCTGCTGCCCGGACTCATTCCCTGGTGTCTTAGCCCTCTTATTCTTAAACTCTTCTCTATCCTTCAACTTGTCCTCCTCAACTTGTTGTACATGGATCATTAGCCTTGCTATGTCCATAACCCTTTAGCATAGTTGCCTTGCCTTCCTTACTTGACAGACGAGACAACCCAACAACAAATAAACTCATCCTGCTCCTCATGTCAGCCACCATCTCCAGAGCATATCGGGAAAGTTGTGTGAACCTCAGACTATACTCATGAACGCTCAAAGAATCATTGTGAGGAACTCTCGTACCTTAGCCTCTCTCAGCTCTCGGGGGAAGAAAAGCCCCAAGAAGGCCTCCTCAAAATAGGCTCAACTCGTAGGTGGTGCTCCCTCAACTCGGTTCTTCTTCCATTGGCTGAACCATATCGTAGCGACACCGTTCATTTTGTATGCAACTAGTTCCACCCTCTCAATATTAGCAACATGCATGATTTTGAAAACTTCTGAATCTCTTCAACAAAATTCTCCAGATCCTCAGTAACACTAGAACCTGTGAAGTTTACAGAATTCATCCTTAAGAACTCGCGGATCCTCGAAGTATCAGCCACTTCATGTCGATTCCCTCTTTGTTGCCTATTTTGGTTGGTCACAACTTGGCTCAACATTTGAATAGCGTCATGGAATTCGTCATTAGTGACCTCTCTTTAGGGTTCCACTCCTGGTGAATTAGGTACCCCTTGTTCCTGTGGTTCAACATTCCTTCTAGCCGGACGACCTGAAAACTCTTTGTGGAGGCGTGATCTAAAAGACACGCGCAAGCATGAGTTAGAAGAAACTTTTTAGAGATCAAACTCTAACTCACGAAATGAGTATGAAAGAAGTGAAAGAATTTTCTAAATGTTGTAGCCTCCTAATTATAGATGTGGCGCGCTTCACACCTATAACTAGGACTCTACAGACACGACTTCATAGACTCCCTAGGACTCTTGAACTTTGGGATTTGATACCAAGTTTGTCATGCCCCGAGCCTACACCCTAGGTAGGATTGGCACTCGAGAACCATTGATGGCCCTAAGCGAACCTTTGGTCTGGCTTATTTCCTCAGTGGAAGACTTAACTTACTAAAGATAACTCATATAAGACTTAGAATACTATAAAGAAAACGTCCAACTAGCCAGTAAGGCAAACTCAATTCTCAACATAAGATAATGAAATTGAAAAGGCTAAAGAACTAACATATGATTGTCTATGAAGCCTCTAAACAATTGAGATGGATGTCGGGACAAGAGCCACGACATCCTATTGAACTAAAACTACTAAAGATAATATAAGGGGTCATCCGGAAGCAAGGAGGCTCACCAAGAAACTCTGGAGCTCAACTAGAATCAACGATGCATTGGATGCTTATCCTGGTTACCTGTATCTGCATCATTAAAAGATGTAGGCCAAATGAGGTCAGTACAGTGAATGTACGAGTATGCGAGGGGAATTCTAAAACAAGACATAAGCTTGAAAGGAACTGAAAGAATTTACATGGTTCAACTCAACTCAACTTAATTGAATTCAATATAAAGCAATAAAGTAAATGTAGTATAAAAAAAGCTTTAAAAACATGGATGTCAACTCTATGTATTTAGAAATACAATATTACTCTGTGTGTATGCAAATATATGATATAAACTCTGAATTTTATATAAAAATACAAATAAAATGTGTATATAAGAATACAAATACTTTTGTGAGAGTTTCTCTAACCGACAACCATCATGTAAGAGCTATGGTGATGATACAATGTTTTGCCTTACGCGTCCAGGGCCTTCCTATACCTTTTCTAGGGGTATAGAGTTTGACTAATAAGTGGATCCACTAGTCTATGCTAAAAAACACTAAGGAATCATCTAAACAGTATGACCCTTTTCTACCCATGGTGGCTATATGGTTTATGCGGGCTATGAGTTGTCTGAACTCTCCCCCCTATTGGTGATCAATACCACTCCCAAAATATGATACTAGCTCTTATGTTTAAAAACATACTTCTTTCTGTGATTTGAGATAATTGCTCAAAACTTAGCTTAAAGGCTATCTTGGAAATCAAAGTTTCCTCTCTTGATTAATTGTGAAAACATTTTCTCTTTCTTGTTTAAATGTGAAAACATTTTAGACTCTTTGGGAATACATAGTCCCATATACTCTTGAAGAAATGAACTTCAATCTTTATTCTTTGCTCTTTACTCAACTTGAACTTTAAGTCTTAAAACAAAGTTAAAACATTTGGAAAAAGACTTTGGAAAACTCTAAGAACTTCTCTTAACTTAACTCTTAACTTTCCTTGAATTGGATTATGGATTCAAGGCTCATGATCTCATATAAATTATAATTTCATTTTGTTTAGACGTACCTTAGAGTGTAAGAATCAACTAACAACCATAGGTACATTTCAAGGGAACTAGTATGGAAAGAATGAGAAAGAAGTAGATATCCTGGCGTCCCTGGCGCTCTGAGTGGCGCGGGGCGCCAGACCCAAAATTTCATACGCTGGCTTGAGGCACTCTATTCGGTGTGGCTCCCTAGAGGCCAAACCTCAGAGAAATCTTTGGGGCACGCTGAGCGGCGCGGCACCCCACACCTATTCCCCAGATTTTTGACGAAAATACTTGGTCATTTTTCAACTCTAAAGCCTCCAAACTCAATTGGGTCTTTCCCCAAACACTTAGATTCGATTAAATAACCAAAGTATGCAAGAATATTACCAAAATGAAATCTAATTTCATGATTTAAACTCAACAACTTCATCAATCAAGAACCAAATAGAAACTTCAAACAAATCCATCAAGAACTCAATTTCAATGCTTTCAAGAACATAATTTCTCTGAATAAATCATGATTGGCATGTGGGTGAACTAACCCAATTCTATGTGATCTCACATACCTCGTAGGGATCATTCCTTGACGAAATCCATGATCTTAGCTTCAAGAACTTGACGATTTCCTTGCTTCTCCTTTTCTTTTCTCCTCTTCTTTTCCCTTCTCTAAAACCCTAACTCAATTTTCAAAAGCGTGAACTGACCAAGTTCAGTTTAGACCCCTAAGTAATTACCAAAACTGAATTAAAATAATAGGGTAAGGAAAAGACCAAACTACCCTTCAAAAATCCGGTTTTGACTTTCCTTAACTAGACAACCCAACTTCCAATGGACATATCTCACTCATACTAACTCAGAATTGAGTAAACTCAGTGGCGTTCGAAATATAATTCCAAGATATTTCCTACGATATCTTGAGGCATACCTAACTCATCCTGATCCTGATCTAGGATTTATGGTCATTTGAAGTTGACTTGAAACTCAAACTTAACATAATTTAACCAATTTTCCAGATTTTCATTCTTTCCAAAAATGACTCTTTCTAATTCTAGCTCTTTTTAGTTACAGGGTGTTACAACTATACTATGTCGTTACACTCTATACCTGTTTCTTGATGCAAATCTGAGCATTATCCGACATCGGTGATTTGAGAATTCGTAGAGATCTTCGGAGATTGAGGGTAAGTTGATGGCATCCTGGTCTAAATTATATCCATCTTAATTTAGTTTTGAGTTGTGATAGGGACAATTTTGTACTTTTTGGTCTACTTTTGAGATTCGTACTTTTTTAGTAGCTTTGTACTTCCATCCACTAGGTTGTGAGATTGGATTGTATACTCTTGTGTGTATATATTGATGTCATTTCTTGTCATACCCTGAGGCTACTCCCTTGAAGTTATACAGGACCTAGGATCACGAGTGACCCCAAGCTAACCATGTGTCTAGCATATCATAAGCATACTGAAAGTTATCTAAATGAAAACTTGAACTAATGCGGAAGCTAAAAGCAATAGGTAACTGAAAGTGGGGACTAACCAACTAATCTGAATATATATAAACCATACTAAGAGTTTTAAACAACCGAAAGATAAACTCACAATCTAAGCTGATAATACTACTATGTCTGAAAAGCCTCTAACTGAAATAGAGTTGTTGGTACATGCCCTCCATCTAACTCTAAAAAAACTAAAAACTGAAATAAAAGACTAAATATGAAAAACATGTCTGTTGTCCTCGGAGTATGAGGACTCACCACTGAAGCTGTTGAATAAGGACCAAAAGTTGATCTAAGCGTGATCTGGATGATGAGTACCTGAACCTACATCATGAAAGGATGTAGTGCAGAGTGTGCAACAGTACTTCGAATTTACTGAGCATGCAGGATATAAATACTAAGATGAAAAAACATATATAAGCTGAAATAAGGCATAACTGAGCAATACTGTAAATATTGAACGTAACTGATATAGCTAAATGGAATGTAATGATCAAGTACTAAACATGGAAATAACATGTTGAACTGAATACTGAAGTATAACTAAAAATTTGGTCAATGCACTAACAGTCTGATTGTGGGAGCTACTATTAACCGATGTAAAACAATGTGAGCTAAATGCGGAGTCCAATGTATATTCCCCATCGAGAGGACCCAATATACCTTTCCAGGGGTATAAAGGCATTACTGGCGTGATCACTAAATCTGATGCCCACAGAAGAGACTTATAAAACAATGGGGCTACATACTTTTGGGACTATGAGGGTACGTTGAACCCTTGTCCAACTCGGTGCTAAGCCTACTCCTAACTGGAAATGTTTATGACACAACATAAATGAAATATTGGATAGCTCAATGTTCTGACCTGCAAATATAAGAATGCAACATTTAAGAACTGACAATGTAACATTCGAAAATTGGAGCATGTTTATCTGTTTAACTGAAATAGCAAGTGCAATTCATGAACTAAGAGAATCTACACAACCATGGTCTGAGGCCTTAACTCTGGTGGTTTCTATCTAGCCTCCATGAGCCTTCCCACGGCTCGTGTGGTGGTACACTACCCGTGAATGGTCCCGTGGTCCACCACTCCTAGGTGGGAGTGATCCATGATGAGGGTGACGGTCTGTGGTCCTGATCACAGCCCGTGATCCCCTCTGTGGTGCACCTTTTTCTGCTGACAGTCCAAGTTTCATTGTGAGGTGTTACAATATCTCCCCCTTGGGAACATTTGTTCTCGAATGAAGTCTAAAATAGCTGAGTATGGAGGGAAGGAGCTGAAATCCATACCACTAAGTACAAGAAACTTATATCTAATTGAACTTAGTTCCAAGAACATGCAAATATGCTGAAAATGCAAGAACAACTGAAGGAACAAGATATTGAGGATGAATTAACACAAGAGTAAACTTAGAGACTGGGGAGGAACTATTACCTGATGCTGAAATTGAGTCGAAAGAAAAGAGATGAGGATACTTGGCCTTCATAGCTGTTTTTGCTTCCCAAGTAGCTCCCTCTACGGACTGACTCCTCCACCAAACCTTCACTGAAGCGACTTCTTTATTTCTCAACCTATGGACCTGACGGTCAAGAATCTCAATGGGAACCTCTTTTTAAGTGAGACTATCATTCACAACCACACTCTCTAATGGTACTATCAATGTTGGATCACCCACGCACTTCATCAACAAGGAAATGTGAAAGACTAGATGATCCGCTGCTAGTTTTGCTAGTAACTCTAACTCATAAGCCACCTTGCCTACCTTCTCCAGGATTTTGTAGGGGCCTACATATCTCAGACTGAGATTCCCTTTCTTGCCAAATCTCATTACCCCTTTCATAGGTGACACCTTCAGGAAAACCCAATCATCGATCTTAAACTCTAAGACTCTTCTCTTTACATATGCATAGGACTTTTGACGACTCTGAGTTGTCTTAAGTCTATTTCTGATGAGCTGAACTTTTTCCATGGCTTCTTGAACCGAATCTAGCCCGATCATTGTTGCTTCATCTACTTCAAACCAACCAATCATGGATCTGCATCTACGCCCGTATAATGCCTTATAAGGGGCCATCTGAATACTAGAATGATATGTATTGTTATAGTCGAACACTATGAGAGGTAGGTGGTCATCCCAACCGCCCTTGAAATCGATCACGCGAGCTCTCAACATGTCCTCTAAGGTCTAAATGGTACGCTCTACTTGACCATCCATCTGTGGATGAAATGTGGTGCTGAGATTTACCTGAGTTCCAAGGCATCTCTAAAATGATTTCCAGAAATGAGAGGTAAATTGAGGACCTCTATCTCAGATGATAGACAAAGGAACTCCATGCAACCTAACTATCTCATGTAGATTTTAGTGTAATCCTTCGATGAATCTATAGTCTTGACAGCCAACAAGTGAGCGAACTTAGTAACTCTATCCACTATCACCCAAATGGAGTCATGTTGTCTGCGAATACGAGGTAAACTCGTAATGAAGTCCATGTTTATCACTTCCCACTTCCATGTAGGAATGTTAATCTCTTGAATCATACCTCCTGGTTTCTAATGTTCTACCTTAACCTATTGACAATTAGAACACTTAGCCACAAAATGTGCTATGTCCATCTTCATACCGTTCCACCAAAAGACTTCTCGTAGATCACGGTAGATCTTAGTGGCACCCTGATGAATGGAATACCTGGAGTTATGAGCTTTTGTAAGAATCTGCTTTCTCAACTCACCCACATTAGGAACATATAGGCGACCCTGGTAACGAAGCACATCATCTCTCCCTTGGGAGAAAAGCTCAATTTTCTATTGATGAACTGCACCTTTCAACTAAAGTAATATAGGATCACTATCTTGTTTTTCCTGAACCTCCGCTACCAATAAAGATTCAGATCTATTCTTAACTATCACACCACCATATGAATTGTCCGTAAATCCAACTCCTAAGTGAGCAAGCCGGTGAACATCTTTTGCTAATTCCTTCCTTTCTTCCTCAATATGTGCTACACTACCCATAGACAGTCTGCTGAGAGCATCAACTACTACATTAGCCTTACTTGGATGGTAAAGCACATTTGTATCATAGTCCTTGATGAATTCAAGTCATCTCCTCTGAAAAAGATTCAAATCTTTCTGGGTGAACACATACTAGAGGCTCTTATGATCTGTGAACACATCTACGTGAACACCACACAAGTAATGTCTCCAAATCTTTAGGGCAAATACTACAGCTGCAAGCTCGAGGTCATGAGTCGGTTAGTTCTTCTCATGTACCTTAATCTGTCTTGAAGCATAAGTTATGACCTTACCTCACTGCATCAACACACAACCTAGGCCAACCCTGGATGCATCACAATAAATCATATAACCATGTGAACCATCTGGTAGTCAAGACCAGAGATGTAGTCAACCTAGTCTTCAGTTCTGAGAAGCTTTTCTCACACTCATCTGACCACTGAAACTTGACCTTTTTCTGAGTCAACTTGGTTAATGGGGAAACTATGGATGAGAATTCTTTAACAAATCTACTGTAATAACCAGCCAAACCCAAGAAACTTCTGATATCGGTTGGAGATATGGGTCTGGGCCATTGTTTCATTGCCTCTATTTTTTGAGAATCCACTTAGAGTCCTTCGCTAGATACCACATGACCAGGGAAAGCGACTGACTGTAACCAGAAGTCACATTTGCTGAACTTAGCAAATAACTGGCGATTCTTTAGAGTTTGTACAACAACTCTCAGATGAGTTACATGCTCCTTCATTGCGAGAATAAATGAGGATATCATCTATAAAGACAATAACGAACAAATTGAAATACTATTTGAACACCATGTTCATTAAGTCCATGAAAGTTGCAGGAGCATTTGTTACTCCGAAAGACATAACTACAATTTCATAATGACCATACCGAGTTCTGAAGGCTATCTTCGGAATGTAACAATCTCTGACTCTGAGCTGATAATAGCCTGATCTAAGGTCTATCTTGGAAAAATAACTAGCACCCTGAAGTTGGTCGAACAAGTCATCAATATTGGGGATAGGGTATTTGTTCTTGATTGTGACTTTGTTCAACTAGCGATAGTTAATTCACATTCTGAGAGAACCGTCATTCTTCTACACGAACAACACTAGAGCACCCCATGGAGAGATACTAGGTTTGATGAAGTCCTTATCTATAAGGTCTTTCAACTGCTCTTTCAATTCCTTAAGTTTGGCCGGAGCCATTCTATAAGGAGGAATCAAAATGGGCTGGTATCAAGAAAGAGATCAATTCCGAAGTTGATTTACCTTTCGGAAGAAACTTCGGGAAGATCTTCAGGAAACTCATTTATTACTGGGACTGCCTTAAGAGTTGGGGTTCCGGTGTTTGAATCCTTAACCCGAACAAGATGATAGATATACAATTTAGAGATCATTTTTTCTGGCCTTAAGGTAAGAGTTGAATCAACTCATAGGCAGTGAGCTACTACCCTTCCATTCTAAGAGTGGCTCGTTAAGAAACCAAAATTGAACGAGTCTAGTTTTGTAATCGACCGAGACATAATAGGAATGTAACCAATCCATGCCTAGAATGATATCAAAATCTACCATTTCTAACTCTACAAGATATGTTGAAGTAACTTTCTGAGAGATTTTTCTATACCCGTCAAGCTATAATTGGGTCACCAACTGGAGTAGAGATTGAGAAGGGTTCTGAAAGAGTTTATGGACTGACACTGAAGTTTACTGCTATATAAAGAGTTATAAAAGACAGTGTTGCCTATGGATCTTACAATGCATAAACATCTAATTGAAAGACTCGTAACGAACCAGTGACCACATCAGGAGAATCTTCCTGGTCCTGGCGAGCCTGGAGAGCACACAATATGTTCTGGCGCTGACCGCCACATGTACCAGATGAAGCACCCTACTGAGTTGGGCTACTTTCTGGTGTTGCTGGAGATGTAGACTTAGCCCTATTATTATTACCTCATTGTCGCTGTTTGGTAGAAGGGAAATCCTTCAACCTATGCGCGGACTAACCACACCCACAGCACCCTTCCTTGCCTGCAAGACACTCTCTTGGATGGTTCTTACCACACTTTGGACAAGCTGGGAAAGTCTTGTTACCTGAATTACTCCCCTGAGACCTAGAGCCTAATGCCTTACCTTTCTGATCCAGTCAAAACCTGGGGGATGGAGCACTAGCTCATGAAGGTGTTGGGGATGTAGACCTTTGATGAATATGTGAGCGATTTCCACCACCCGACTTATGCTGAGAGTACTCATAATTGTCTGTTCTAGCCTTTTTGTTGTACTTAACATTTCATGGAGCTTATCTCCCTCAACCTGCTGAGCGTGAGTCATAAGCCTAGAGATATTCATATCCTCTAACAACATAGTGTCACGACCCAGGGGTACACCCTAGATGTAACATAGAGTACAAGACCCCGAGAGGCCTCATACAAGCCACTTAGCTTTCATAAACATAAGATAATAGAATTTAGTAGAAATTTAAAACCTTTTCTAACAATATCAAAGTCTTTATAAAACAAGCGGAAGTCTATTACACTTGTCTCAAACCATCTATAACATGAATAGTCTTAGGCACACAACCCATACAACAGTTCCAACATTAAAAGAAAGACATAAAAGAGAAAGGTGATCAAATCCTCGATGCTATTAGGACTCACCAAAACTTCACTCCTTGCTCTACTATGAACCTAGATACGGGGATGGAAGTCGATATCTGCAGACCTTACATTTGATCAGAATGTAGGGAAGAATATGTGTTAGTATAAACATGTACTAAATATGATGGCTAGAATAAATCATCAACATGTAAGCATAACATAGGCATTAGTCAACATAATGCATAGGCTATAAGCATAAGAGACATCAATATAAGTAATAAGCATATTCAATGAATCATCGTACCATAAGAGGAACACTTCTCAAGTAGCCTTAACTTATTCTTCCTCAAGACTTGGGTCATCACCTCTAGTCATACATATCAAGGAAATTAACTCATTTAACATTCCAACCTAAGATATCATAATGCAATCAATCTCATATTGAAACATTCTTACAATACCTCCTTGATGTAAATCTTGTTCATCATAACTATGGTAGTTTGATTTAGGGATTAGTCCATCATGTTCATACTATCCATGGAAAGTACCTCTTTACTAGTCCAAGACACATCATTACTCATGAATAGTTACGATTCACCAATTCTAGGCTATCAAGGAAAAGCACTTCATTATGCTAGACCAAGCTATCATGGAAAGAACCTTACTCATGCAAGTCCAAGCTACTCAAAGAAGGATACTATTGCTCAATCCAAGCTATCATGAAGTAGTGTGGCCTCACCAAGTCAACCTATCATGCAAGCATTCTATGATTCTAGTTCAAGATACATTAGAAGGGTACGATTGCTCAATCAAACGCTATCCATGAGTTCTATTATCTCAATCTACCATGCATGGTCTTGTCTTACCAAGTAAATATATTCATGAAGGGATATTGTATCACTACTTCAATCTATCATTGTTCATACATGCTTTGATTCATTTTAGGTGAGCAAGCCTTTCAACCTAGAATCTTTCTATGTGAGAAAACCTTTCACATTAAAGTTCATATGTGTTCATGAGAATGTCCTTTCAAGCAGCACGACATCAATATCATAATCATTGACACTTTACTCTCAAAGTGTTCTCAAAGCATTTACATAGGTTTCATAACAACATGCATACATTCATAATATAGATTATGTGGGTAAATCCTTCCATAACAACCCTATCTACAATTCAACATTCATCATATAAGCTTTACTCTCAAAGCCCTAATCATCATACTTTAACCTATAAGCTTTACTCTAAAAGCTCTGCAATTCATCATTCATCATTCATTGTTCATATACTTGATTTATAATCAATTCATGTTTAAATGCTTTACTCTTAGGCAATCTAACCATACTTCATCATATAGCCCCAAATCACAAGCACTAATCATTGTTAATCATGCATACATTATTCTTAATCAATTCATGCCTATAATCTTAATTATCAAGAGATCTACAATGTATTTCATCAATTCTAAAAGGTTACATCTAAATTCTCAATTTCCCCTTTCATGGCATAAAACCCAATTACATCAATTTCATTTTTCTAGACATGGGTTAGGTATGGGTACATGTAAATTCATCCTAAAACATGTAATTCTATCAATTCAATCATAAATAATCATAATCCACTCAATTGGTTCAATACACATAACAATAGAAGAAACCCTAACTAGAATTGGGGAATTTTTCTTCTGAATTGGGGAAAACTTGGGGTTCATGGATGAAAGAAATACATGAATGAATAAGCCAGCATACCTTGATTACAAAGCCTACCAAGATTGGAAGAATTGAGACTTGACTTTACCTAGCTTGAACCCTCTTCTTCTTCTTCAACTTTTTAGAGAGAGAAATATTTGAGAGGATGAACTTTGGAATTCTTTTGAGGTTTTGGAAATAATGTCTTGAATGGTGAGTTAAAAGGGTTAAAATCACTTATATAGGTGTACTAAGTCTAGGCAAAACAACCTCTCTTAAATCTAACTTGAATTGGAATTTCCTAAAATATCATTCACTAGGCAGCCTAGTGTTTAGGTCTCACGACAGGAACCACGAGCCGTGGTCCTCACCACTGGTTGTGGTCTTGCTCATGGTCCTTAGACCAGTATCTAGGCCACCTTGGCTTGTCCTCTAAGACTTGAAGGCATCACCACGAGCTTTCCCATGAGCCATGGTCTTCACCATTAGTCGTGAAGTGGCTCGTGAAGGTGAGACCACCTTGAGGCAGCCTTGGTGAGCTACTGCCTCACCACCACGGGTGGAACCATGGGCCGTGGTGGCCACCACAATCCATCAAGGCAATTGTGGAGGTGGCAGTGCCTTGGCAATCTTGGGAAGCCTTGTCCCTTGCCCTTTTGCCTTGGCCCTTGCCTCTTTGTCTTAGCTTGTTGCCCTCATACTTAACCCTAGTTGGCCTACTAGACTATGGGGTGTTACACATTGCATTCCGGCACTCTTACTTTACCAAATCGGATACCCCAAATAGGAACTTACTCATTTGTGCCTTTGAATCGACAATCATGTATGGATCATACCTGGAGAGCTAAGTGAACTTTAGCCCGTACTCTTGGACTCGCCAACCATGTGTGGAGCATACCTGGAAAGCTAAGTGACCTTTAGCCCGTACTCTTGGACTGACATGGTACCCTGCTTCAAATTCATAAACTCTTGTGCCTTAGCTTCTCTCAACCTCCTTGGGAGGAACCTGCTAAGAAAAGCTCCAGTAAATAATCCCATGTCACATGAGTTGCATCTGCACCCCTGTTTTCTTTCCACTGAGTGAACCATCCTTAAGATGGTAGGATGCCAAGTCCACCCTATCATTACTAGTCAATTGCTTCACTCCAAAGGTTTACTTAACCTCGTCAATGAAGTTTTGTGGGTCCTCACCAACCTTCGACCCTAGAAACTCAGGTAGATTCATCCAAACGAAATCTCAAACCTTAGATACAGCTGATCCAACATTAGTGTTTGTAGGAACTGGGGCCTAATGATTGTTCAGGTTGGCTACACTCTGAGCTAAGAGCTGGATCGCATTCCAAAATTCTGCATTCGAAACCTCATCGTCTGGTACTGGAGGAACTGCGTTAGCATTGTATGCATTAACATTCTGTGTGTTAGCTCTACGAGGAGGCATGATCTGAAATGCATAACGATGAATCAGAAAGGAGATCATACCATACCCACGCATGGTAAGAATAGCAAAAAAGTGAAGTTTTTCCTAAAACACGTCGTAGCCTCCCTTTCATTAGATGTGGTGCACTTTACACCCATGAAAGATACTCTACTTAGTGCGGCTTTAGGACATCGTAGGTGTCACTACCCGACCATCGTGATTGGCACCCACACTAACCCTCCAGTGGGAGAACCATTCATACTAATTAGCTAACCAACTTAATCAAAATACCAAAGCATTTAAGGTTACAGAAGCAAGTTGAATGCTAAGGAAAGAAATAGGGAGTTCCCATAAAATCCAAATCAAAAGTCTAGAAACTAAAACAAATGCGGAAAATTATGCCTAGAACCTGAAAGTCAAAGTACCAAAACTCTAACAATATCCATAAATCTAAACAAGAAGGGTTACAACCCCAAACTAACGTACTAATAACTAACTAGAAAGTCTAAGTCTGAAATGTGGACATAGACAGAAAGAGAACTCATGGTAGCCCAAAAGAACTGGCTCACCCTTGAATTCGAACGATCACTGATCTTCTAAGTGAGGTCTGTCAATAATTGCATAAAGATGCCCTGTACTCAACAAAGAAAGAGCAGGTGCAGTATAAGTACACAACCACAGTGTACTAGTAGAATAACACGGCTATCCCACTAAGTGCGACATATATAAGTCAATACAATAATACATTTACATGCATAGACTAAACATATACAATATCATCATCATTGACGAACACAAACATTCTCACGATGCTCAAATATCACAGTTATATCAAGTCATTGGTCCTCTCATGGAACCTAAACCCAAAATGTTAGCATAGCAGAACGTGGTACCCGATCCAATGTTTATGCCGGAACATGGAAACCGATCCCATATTTATGCCAGAACGTGGCAACCAATCCAAGTTAGTGTGTCGAAACGCAACACCGGATCCATTCAACAAGCCACAATCACAATCACAAAGTACACTCATAATCATAGAATAAAGTCATGATTCGTGGCACTCATCATTCATATATCCTCATTTACAATTAGTGTGATCAATAATGCAACATTCACATACATACATGTATCATAATGAAGCAAGAAGAAACGTACATCACACAATCATAGAATCACAACCATTATCTACCTCGAAACAAGCTTGAAAACCTAAGAAACTTGATTCTTCCCTTTCCGGATTCGTTTCGCTTGTTCTTGGTCTACAAACAATCAATATAACACGGAAATAAATAAGCAATCACTAATTCCCCGAATTACTAGCAATTTTATCAACCCTAGATCATACCCATGATCCCACTATCCAAATTGGGGCTTTTTCCACCATAATTCTCATATCAAAACTCTTCCCCATCCATAATTACCCATTAGATTACGTTCTACGGATCGAAAAATGGATTTGGGGAGTGTAAATCTTACCTTTAGCCTCAAGAATGGTGGAAAAGACCACTGGGTTTATTCCTTAGCTCTCAAGTTCAAATACTGCAGAATAAAGATGTTTTGGGGTTTATTTCTGACTTAAATCATGATTGTCCCGCTATGGTGACCCCCAGCCAGCCACAATAGCCCCACCCTAGCGGGAATAATTCCACCACAACGGCTTGCACAGACCTAGTGAGTCGATTTAAGAATTCCTAACTCCCAATTCACAATACATCTTCAACCAACGACACTCAGGAACTAACCGTACACGCTAAGATCAATTTCGGGAGTTCTACTCGCATGAATTCAATTATGTAAAGTCGTACGGGTTCCTTAACATCTTATCTATCTACTTATGTAATAAAAATCATAATTAAATCACCAAATTGCTACCAGACTTCCCTAGACTTTAATGACTCTGATTTCATCCAAATCTAGACTAGGTTGGGAAATTCCAAGTTACTACGAAAAAGTTTTCCCGCCCAAAATTTTTCTATGTGTGCTTCTCTATAAAGACGAAACCCGGTCGTTACACTAGGACTCTTGAAGCTAATGCTCTGATACCAAGTTTGTTACGCCCCAAGGCTACCCCTTGACAGAACATTTGACCTAGGATCGCGAGTGACCCCAAGCTAACCCTGTGTCTGGCATATCATAAGCATACTGAAAGATATCTAAATGAAAACATGAACTAATACGGAAGCTAAAAATAATAGGTAACTCAAATTGGGGAATACCCAACTAATCTAAATATATATAAACCATACTAAAAGTTTTAAACAAATAAAAGATAAACTCACAATCCGAGCTGATACTACTACTATGTCTGAAGAGCGTCTAACTGAAATATAGTTGTTGGGACATTCCCCCTGCTAACTCTAACAAAACAGAAAACTAAAATAAAAGACTAAATATGAAAAACATGTCTATTTTCCTCGAGTATGAGGACTCACCACTGAAGTTGTTGAATAAGGACCGAAAGTCGATCTAAGTGTGATCTGGATGCTAACTACCTGAACCTACATCATGAAAGGATGTAGCACAAAGTATGTGTCAGTACCTGGAATGTACTAAGCATGCAGGATATAGATACTAAGCTGAACAAACATATATAAGTTGAAATAAGACATAATTAAGCAATACTGTAAATATTGAACGTAACTAATATAGCTAAACGAAATGTAATGACCAAGTACTAATCATGAAAATAACATGTTGAACCGAATATTGAAGTATAACTGAAAACCTGGTCAATGCACTAAGAGTCTTACTATGGGAGCTACTATTAACCGATATAAAACTACGTGAGCTAAATGTGAAGTTCGATGTATATGCCCTATCGATAAGACCCAATATTCCTTGCTAGGGGTATAAAGGTATGACTGCGTGACCACTAAATCTGATGCCCACAGAGGGGACTTATAAACCCACGGGGACACGTAGTTCTGGAACTATGAGGGTACGCTGAACCCTAGTCCAACCCGGTGCTAAGCCTACTACCAACTAGAAATGTGTATGACACAACATAATTGAAATACTGGATAGCTCAAAAATTTTCTGGACCAAAATTTTTCCCCGTTGGCTTATTTATAACGACGGAACCCGGTCGTTACAGTAGATACCAATTTACCCATCACTCGTCCCCGAGTGATAACTTAGGAAAAACAGGCTAAAGAAAGAATGTAGTAGTACCTGAATCGACAAACAATTGGGGATATTGTCTCACATGTTCTTCTCAGTTTCCCAAGTAGCTTCCTCAACTGGGCGATGCTTCCATTGAACTTTCACGGAATTAATCTCCTTGGTCCTAAACTTACGCACATCACGATCAAGAATTGCAACCGATTCCTTCTCATATTGGAGGTCTTTGTCTAAAACAATTGAGTCCCATTTTATGATGTAATCCCCGTCACTATGATAACTCTCCAACATGGACACATGAAATACTGGATGAACTCCTGATAGATTAGGAGGTAAAGCCAATCTATAAGCCACTGGCCCTACACATTCAAGAACCTCAAAAGGACCAATGTAATGCGAACTTAGCTTGCCTTTCTTGCAAAATCTCATCACCCCTTTCATGGGTGATACTTGATGAGTCCACAATTTGGATTCATTTAGGGCTTCACTTTAATAGGTTTAGTGTCCTCAAATGCATATTTTATGCCAATAACTCATGTAAATCCTTAAATTTTAGGTATTAGGATTAAGGAAAAAAGCATGCACACTATTGAGCAAAAAGGAACAAAGAAGCTGAAAGAACGAAGAAAAGAAAGTCTAAGGATCGCCTAACCCATTGGGCGAGTCACCGAACGACCATAGTCACGCCTAATGTTCCAGTGTGCCAAGCCCTGAAGGAGAAAATCAAGTCGGCGATAGAAAAGGGCAGTCGGTGATAGAAAAGGGCAGTTGGCGAGTTGCCAAATGGTTCCGCGATGCAATGCTATATCACCCAAAGTTTCTGAACTTACAGATGCTGAATGCCAAAACAAAAAGGCGATGGAATTAACCAAAGGGCGGATCGCCGAGTGGATCGATGATCCCGACTTATTACGCCAAATGGTCCTTCGCAACATATTTTTGGGCGACTATAAATACGTTTTTAAATTCTTAGTTTAGTATCTAACATTCAATAGTTTTCATTTTATTCAGTTTTCAAGTTAGAGAACTTAGAACTTAGTTTTAGAGACATTTTCTCCTTAGCTTTGAAGATTTGAAGATTTCCATTTCTAAATAAATTGGAAGTGGGTTTTGAAGCAATCCTACCCAGTTGATGGAAACACAACTTAGTAACGATTTTTACCTTTTTATGATGTCTAGCTAAATCCCCAATTCTTGGGGTGTGATTATGTGATTATGGGTTGATTTAGTTGCTAGGTATTGTTAATTGATAGTGTAAATGTTGTTTAAAAATGATTTCATTCAGTAATTGTGATTGAAATTAATGGGTTGTAGTTGCAAATACAATCCTCCTAACTTCGTGTTTTTGGCTTGCTCGAGAGACAGGTTTTAAAACCAAAGTTGTGGAATTGATGGTATGTGGGTATTGGGTTGTCATTGGTTTAGCTCAAGAGAGTGAACCCTAAACCCTTTTCCACACATTCAGCTCGAGAGAGTGAATGGACTAAAGCGAAGGCTTTTCTTAATTGCTGCTTATTGGTGTTTGAGAGAAACCAATTTGATTCGGGGTAAATTGTTTGAGAGAAAGTTTACCCCCATTAAAGTCTAGCTTATTCATTGATTTACAGCTATTCATTATTAATTGTAATTACCCGATTGTATACCTTAGCCCCTAATACAATCACATCCCAAGAACCCGTCTCTATACTTACTATTTTTCGTGTTATTTGTTGTTATAGCTGATAGTTGAAAACAAATCCCCCTGATATTTGACACTTGTGTCACCCCTAAATTGAACGATGTTTTTAGCTATGATAGACTTGAGCATATTCTTACTTGCCTATTGATTCTCACTTAGTTGGGTTATATTACTACTTTACGATCGTTGGCACTTAGTATTGGAAGAAGTGTCCTGAGCATATAAGAATTCTCAAGTAAAACCACTCCCCAGCAGCGACATCATTTTAGGATCCCCATGAGCATATTAGAAATTTTGTGGATGTATGCAAACTGTTCTCCTTCAAGAACATCTCCCAAAAGTCGGTCCGGTTGAGGTTGTTCCCATTCTCTTTGATGGGAGAGGCGTGCAAGTGGTTGGCTGAATTGCCGCGTGAATTAATCACTTCGTGGGAGGAGTTTGTTACCGCATTTCAAGT
This sequence comes from Solanum verrucosum, assembly GCF_900185275.1. Taxonomy (NCBI): domain Eukaryota; kingdom Viridiplantae; phylum Streptophyta; class Magnoliopsida; order Solanales; family Solanaceae; genus Solanum; species Solanum verrucosum. Next base: position 1,995,944 of record NW_026020157.1, read on the forward strand.
GCAATTTTTCCCTCCCTCGAAGATGATGACTCTTCGGGACATCATTCAGAGCTTCAAGCGTCTAGAAGCTAAGGCCAGCCAATTCATGAAACTTGGCTGCGATTCAAAAAGTTTGTGCTTCAATGCCCAACCTATTGCTTGCCTGATAACGTGTTGCTGTAGTATTTTTACTGGAGTCTTGACTCAGTAAATAAGGGTGTTATTGACCAACTTTCTCCGGGAGGTTGATGCAGCAACCTTATGTGATAGCGGCTCAGCTCTTGGATGGCATGACTATCATAAAGAGGGCGTGGTATACCCGTGAAGACCAGGTCTTCCCTCTCACGTTCAAATTGACCAAGGAACAAATGGAGAAAGGCCAAGAGAGGGACCAGGACATGGCCAAGATCATGACACAACTTGACATTTTATCTAAAAATGTAATGGGAGTTGGTGATCGAAGTGTCAATGTCGTGGGTGTTGGGTGTGCTAATTCGGATGAGTCCAAGTTTGAGGCCTTGTATAATGAAGAGGTGAATTTTCTAGCCAACCAAACTGGTGGTTATCATTCAAACTACCCGAGGCAGGGTGGTAACCAAGGTTGGAATAGGGATGCAGGTTGGAAAGATCGTGATAGAGAATGGAGGGACCGTAATCCAAATTGGAAGAATGGGGAGAAGGATAGATATGTGCCTCCCCATGAGCGCCAAAAGCCAAAGGATTTGGAAGGTGGCCAGTCTTAGGATATGCTTTCCCGTAGCCTCAACAAAGTTGAGGGGTCGGACAAGATCTTGAAAGAGATGAAAGAAGACGTATCGATCCTTAGCCAAACCATCACCTCTCATTAAGTGTCGATTAAGCAGTTGGAGACATAAATGCGTCATATCTTGTCTCATCAACATCCAAGACAACAAGAGGGGTTACCTAGTGACACTATGGCCAACCCTAAGAATGAGGTTTGAAGATGGACTTGCGTTGTGCCACGACTTTAACTGAGGCGCTGCTTGGGAGGCAACCCAAGTTTTATTTTCTTTCTTTTTAAGTTCGCAATAATGGTGTGTTGAATGTGCAGGTCAAAGTGTGAAAAGTGCAAGTTGGCGAGCCAAAGGTCCAGTCGGTGGATCACCAAAGAGTTTGGTGACCCCGACCCAGACCACCGTTGGACTCAAGACAATTTTACATTAGAGTCTGTAAAACTCTGCCATCCCAGGAAATTATTGGCGAGTCGCCGACCAGATCAGCGATCACGATCTAAACCGCTGTTTGGACCCCCACATCAACGGAGGGTCTTGTAAAACTCGGCGAGGTAAGTGACCATTCGTCTTTCACCGAGTGTGTCGGTGAGCACGACTAATGTCGCCGAACGAGCGAGAACTGGACGGGTTTAAAAGGCCAAAGGTTTAAACTTCCAACTCTTTCACTTTCCCTCACTTTCAAACTTCACAAACTCACACCCGCACTTTAGTTTCAATTTTTGCATTTTTAGAGTATTTTAGTCATTGATTTGTGCTCGGATTGGGATTACATTACCGCCTAGCATTTCAATCTTATCTTTTTTGGCATTTAAGGTTGGTTTTTCGAACCCCAAGTTTACTTTTGGCATTTTGTACTCTTATGCAAATGATCTTATCATGTTTTCGTGTGTTGGGCCTCTCTAATAATGTTAATTTGTTTGAATGCCTGTTTTAATTTGATAATCTTGCTCGTAATGTTTATATTGTTGAAATCCCATAGT